>NC_045448.1:71533932-71544117 GCF_002776525.5 Piliocolobus tephrosceles | reverse complement strand
TTTTTTTTTTTTTTTTTTTTTGCTTTCCATTTGATTGATAGATCTTCCTCCATCCCTTTATTTTGAGCCTATGTGTGTTTCTGCACGTGAGATGGGTCTCCTGAATACAGCACACTGATGGGTGTTGACTGTTTATCCAATTTGCCAATCTGTGTCTTTTGATTGGGGCATTTAGCCCATTTACATTTAAGGTTAATATTGTTATATGTCAATTTGATCCTGTCATTATGATGTTAGCTGGTTATTTTGCTCATTAATTGATGCCATTTCTTCATAGCATCAATGGTCTTTACAATTTGGCATGTTTTTGTAGTGGCTGGTACTGGTTGTTCCTGTCCATGTTTAGTGCTTCCTTCAGGAGCTCTTGTAAGGCAGGCCTGGTGGTGACAATATCTCTCAGCACTTGCTTGTCTGTAAAGGCTTTTATTTCTTCTCTCTTATGAAGCTTAGTTTGGCTGGCTATGATATTCTGGGTTGAAAATTCTTTTCTTCAAGAATGTTGAATATTGGCCCTCACTCTCTTCTGGCTTGTAGGATTTCTGCTGAGAGATCCACTGTTAGTCTGATGGGCTTCCCTTTGTGGGTAACTCGACCTTTCTCTCTGGCTGCACGTAACACTTTTTCCTTCATTTCAACCTTGGTGAATCCGATGATTATATGTCTTGGGGTTGCTCTTCTCGAGGAGTATCCTTGTAGTGTTCTCTGTATTTCCTGAATTTGAATGTTGGCCTGCCTTGCTAGGTTGAGGAAGTTTTCCTGGATAATATCCTGAAGAGTGTTTTGCAACTTGGTTCCATTCTCCCCATCACTTTCAGGTACACCAGTCAAACGTAGATTTGGTCTGTTCACATAGTCCCATATTTCTTGGAGGCTTTGTTTGTTTGTTTGTTTGTTTGTTTACTTTTTTTCTCTAAACTTCTCTTCTTGCTTTATTTCACTAATTTGATCTTTGATCACTGATACCCTTTCTTCCACTTGATTGAATCAGCTACTGAAGCTTGTGCATGCATCATGAAGTTCTCATGCCATGGTTTTCAGCTCCATCAGGTCATTTAATGTCTTCTCTACACTGTTTATTCTAGTTAGCCATTCATCTAACCTTTTTTCAAGGTTTTTAACTTCCTTGCAATGGGTTCGAACATCCTCCTTTAGCTCAGAGAAGTTTGTTATTACCCACCTTCTGAAGCCTACTTCTGTCAACTTGTCAAAGTCATTCTCTGTCCAGCTTTGTTCTGTTGCTGACAAAGAGCTGTAATCCTTTGGAGGAGAAGAGGTGCTCAGATTTTTAGAATTTTCAGCTTTTCTGCTCTGGTTTCTCCCCATATCTGTGGTTTTATCTACCTTTGGTCTTTGATACTGGTGACCTACAGATGGGATTTTGGTGTCGATGACCTTTTTGTTGGTGTTGATGCTGTTCCTTTCTGTTTGTTAGTTTTCCTTTTAAAAATTAGGTCCCTCAGCTGCAGGTCTGTTGGAGTTTGCTGGAGGTCCATTCCAGACCCTGTTTGCCTGGGTATCACCAGCGGAAGCTGCAGAACAGCGAATATTGCAGAACAGCAAATATTGCTGCCTGATCCTTCCTCTGGAACCTTTGTCCCAGAGAGGCAACTGCCTATATGAGGTGTCTGTTGGTCCTTACTGGGAGGTGTCTCCCAGTTAGGCCACACTGGGGTCAGGGACCCACTTGAGGAGGCAGTCTGTCCATTCTCAGAGCTCAAACACCCTGTTGGGAGACCACTGCTCACTTCAGAGCTGTCGGACAGGGATGTTTACATCTGCAGAAGTTGTCTGCTGCCTTTTATTCAGCTATGCCCTGCCCACAGAAGTGGGGTCTAGAAGCAGTAGGCCTTGTTGAGCTGTGTTGGGCTCCGCCCACTTTGAGCTTCCTGGCCACTTTGTTTACCTACTCGAGTCTCAGCAATGGGGGACGCCCCTCCCCCAGCCAGGCTGCCACCTCACAGATTGATCTCAGACTACTGCACTAGCAGTGAGCAAGGCTCCATGGGCATGGGACCTGCCAAGCCAGGCACAGGAGAGAATTACTTTGTCTGCCAGTTGCTAAGACCTTGGGAAAAGCTCAGTATTTGGGTGGCAGTGTCCTGTTTTTCCAGGCAGTCTGTCACGGCTTTCCTTGGCTAGGAGAGGGAAATCCTTCGACCCCTTGCACTTCTTGGGTGAGGCGATGCCCCACCCTCCTTTGGCTTGCCCTCCATGTACTGTGCTGCACCCACTGTCCAACCATTCCCAATGAGATGTACCAGGTACCTCAGGTGGAAATGCAGAAATCACCTGTCTTCTGCGTCGATCACGCTGGCAACTGCAGATCGGAGCTGTTCCAATTCGGCCATCTTTTTTTTTTCTTTTTTGAGATGGAGTCTTGCTCTGTTGCCCAGGCTGGAGTACAGTGTTGCAGTCTCAGCTCACTGCAACCTCTGCCACCTGGGTTCAAGCAATTCTCCCACCTCAGCCTCCTCTGTAGCTGGGACTATAGGCGTGCTCCACTACACCCAGCTAATTTATGTATTTCAGTAGCGGCGTGGTTTCATCATGTTAGCCAGGCTGATCTTGAACTCCTGACCTCAAGTGATCTGCCTACCTCAGCTTCCCAAAGTGCTGGGATTACAGGTGTGAGCCACTATGCCTGGCCCCATGTTATATTTTTAAAGATCTATCTCTGTTGCTTCAGATGGCTGTATAACTCTCCATGGTGTGTGACCACTTCATTTTACTCTGCTCTCCCAAGGTTAGATATCTAGGTGGCTCCAACAACTCCCCTGCCACCTCGAATAATGCCATAACAGGCTGAGTGGTGGCCCATGCTTGTAATCCCAGCACTTTGGGAGGCCGAAGCAGGTGGATCACCTGAGCTCAGGAGTTTGAGACCAGCCTAGGCAACATGGTGAAACCCCGCCTCTACAAAAAATACAAAAATTAGCCAGGTGTGGTGGTATGTGCCTGTAGTTCTGGCTACTCAGGAGGCAGAGGCAGGAGAATCACTTGAGCCCAGGAGGTGGAGCTTGCAGTGAGCCGAGATGATGCCATTGCACTCTAGCCTGGGTGACAGAGCAAAATCCTGTTTTTTTTTTTTAAACACAACAAACATCCTTGCACAGGTTTCCCTAAGCACCTGTGGGAAAATATCTTTGGGATCTATACCAGGAGTAGAGTTTCTGGGTCACTAGAAACATCCAACTTGCCTAAACATTGTCAGCTTGCTGTCCAGAATGGCTGCTCCAGTCCACACTCACCAATGTGCATGTAGTTTTGTGTATCCACACATCCCCTCCACTGTCAACTTGGTATTTTCCCACTCTCAAGTTTTTGCCAGTCAGTTAGGCATCAAGGGATATTTTGTTGCTCTAATTTCCATGTCTCTGGAAATTACCAATGGTCTTGAGCATCCACCCAAAAGCTTATTGGTCTTTGACTTTTCCAGGTCTATGCATTTAGCTGCATGTAGTCCTCTATTTTCTTAAAACCTATATGGGCTCTAACTGTTCATATTGTTTTCCAACCCTCCCAACCTCCACCCCTTTAAATGTCTTGGAAAGCTTTTTATTGCTGCACAGAAGTGAGAGCTTGAGTGACCCATAAAGTATTAAACCATTTCCCTATTAATGGGCATCTGGAGTCTTCAGAGGTTTTTCACTACCACAAACAAATGCTCCCATAATCCTCCTTAAACATGCGTCTTTGCACTTGTGCCAGAATTTCTTCAGACAAATTTTTAGAAGTGGTGTTTTTAGTTTAGCGTGCATGCTTGAAGACACCATATTTAGCCATATATGAGTGTTGTCAAGTCTGTGGTGGAGACCAGGGACTCAGTCAGAGACCACAGTTCGGGAGGAAAATAAGTATCACTGAGAAGTGTTCCTGATTTGAGACATAGGAAGATGCATTGAAGCTGGAGTTAGGTAATAAAGACAGCTGCCAGGAGACGGTGCTGAGCACATGCGGGTAGTCAGCCAAGTTGACTGGGATGTGCCAGGTAGTGGGAAGGGAGGCCACAGCCTTCCTGAAACTGCCCCATAGACACCATCAGGCCCAGAGGCAGCTGCTCTAGAAGGAGCAACAGGGAATTTTGAGTCCACTGACAGGAGTAAGCAGTATTTTTTCACAGGAACATTGACCACCACCTTCCCCTGATGGCCCCAGAGATTAAAGGTGGACAAGTGGACACCTGCCTGGTCATAGTCTTCTTCACAGTCTGAGATCTTGCTTCCTAAGGAACTGCAAGGATGTAGGTTTCTGCCACATACGGTTGGGCAGATTGTGCATTGCACAAGGTTACCTGACCCAGAAGATAAATGGGGACTGAAAAAATTACCCTGAGCTAATTCATACAGATTTTTTTCCCTGTCTCTGAGCCATGAGGGAGAAGACAGTGCTAGGGCTCCCTGGCCTCAGGTCAGCTGCACAAAACTATCCAGGGGACAGTCCCCAGGATCACTCTCTCACCAGCTATCTCCTACTGAAGAGGACATGTCTCCTTTTCCAGCTCTCCTTCAGGGAGGCAGCCCAGACTCCCTGGGGAGATTCTATCCTGTTCTGCTTTGGACCGGGCCTGTGTGGGGCTGTGTGGTGAGCAGAAGAGTAGCATTTTCATGGGGTGCAGACTGGGGCAACTGGGCTGAGCTTCAAACTTGTTTTCTTTGAGGAAGAGTTGAGGACTAATTATATGCACCAACTCCTGGCTGTTAAAGGAGTCGGAAAGCCATATGAGGTGGCTCATGCTTATAATCCCAGTGCTTTGACAGACCAAGGCAAGAGGATGGCTTGAGGTCAGGAGTTCAAGAACAGCCTGGGTAACACAGTGAAACCCCATCTGTACAAAAAATTTAAAAACATTAGCAGGTGTGGTGGTGTGCATCTGTAGTCCCGGCTAGTTGGGAGGCCGAGGTGGAGGATCACTTGAGCCTAGGAGTTTGAGGCTCCAGTGAGCTATGATTGTGCCACTGCACTCCACCCTAGGTGGCAGAGAGAGAGACCTTGTCTCTAACAGAAAAAAAAAAAAAGAAGCCAGAAAGAGATGGGGGGTCTTATTTCTTTTTTAGGAATCCCCAATCTCAGTCATAGAAACAAGCACCTACAGAGACAGAGACACAGAAGTGCATGGAGACCCAGGCCCTGGCCAGGCACTCTCAGGTGGTCCACCCCCCCAAGGTGGGTGAGGACCACTGTGGGCTTGGGGAGGGAACAGCGCTTCCTTTCTCACAGCAAGAAGTTCAGGCCGGCTGGGAGCTCCAAGGGGCTGGAGTTTGAGGAGACTTGGATAGGATCAAGTGGTTAATTTGGTCTGAGGTCAGCCAGGGGCTGTGTAGGGCCCAGTGTAGAGCTGTGGCAACCTCATCCCCACTCAACTTGGCCTCACAACAGCTCACGGAGCAGTTACTTTGATGGGGGACGGGGCTGGACGCTGTAATCCCAAAATGCCTGACAGGTATGAACCCAGGCAGCTCAGGCATTGGGGGACTTTTTCATGCCATGTGACCCAGAAATTCCACTCCTGGGTATAGATCCTAAACATAATCTCCCACAAGTGGTAAGAAAACCTGTACAAGGAGAGATGCACAGCTGGGCAATTATGATGCAATAAGAAAAGTGCTGATGAAGGTGAATATTTATTAAGCACTTACGGTCGGCTTATGAGCTCCCTAACGACCCAATGAGGTGGGCCGTATTACCCCATTTAATAGATGAGGAAGCTGAGGTTTAGACAGGGTGACTTTCCCAACGTCACACAGTAAACGGTGGAGTGGAAACATCCTTTCAGCCTCACGGCAGAGCCTGTGCCCCTATCACTGCACCACACGGCCCTTGGTACCACACTCTTGGAGGAGGGCGGCGGTAACGACAGTGTCCTGGGTGTCAGGGACTGGGACGTGCCCCTGGCCTACGCACTAATACCACGCCCCAGTCTTCAGGGTAATTTCACACTGACAGGGCTCTCCTCCCCTGGCCGCCCCCGGTCAGTGCCCGCCCGTGCTCCAGCAGTGCTGCCTGGGTCCTGCCGGCCACCTCCGGGGAAGCGGCCTTGTGCTGCCCCCTGCTGGTCGCAAACTTACAGCACCGAGGGGTTTCGCTCTGCGCGGACTTCCTTGCGCAGGCGCTCTGGGTAGTGGGCCCTGACTCCCTAGGGTCCAGAAAGGGGTGGATGGGGGTGGGAAAAGGAGGGAGGGTGGGGGATGTCTCCAACGAGGCCAGGCCGGGGAAGCTGGCCGCGTGTCTTATTTCTCTGGTTACACCTGTTTGTGCCCAGCGCAGCAGTCCACACTCCCTAATCCTGGTCCATAAAGGGAAGGGGCAGGACGGACAGCCCCCTTAGGATGGGGGCCCCAAGAGGAGTCCTTTATTTGCTCCCGGAATACTCCCTGAGTACTGGGGGTACAATGATAATGAAAACATCCACCTTGCTGTAGTGCACAACGGCAGCTCCCACCCCAGGGTACCCGTGTGACCAGACGTCAGTCACTGTCCTCTTCCTCTTAGTGACTAGAGGCCGTTTAGAGTGTCTGTAGGGGAGACAGACATAGGAAGATTATACAGGTGATGCATGCGAGAATAACTGTGGCTGTAAAGGGCGAGCCTGGCACCAGGAGGATCAGGAGCCAGGGAGAGCTTGCACTTGAGCAAGGCTTGGTATAATCTATACATGCTGGACTGTCTCTAGGTAGGAGGCCCTGGGAAGAGAAGAGTCGGAGGACAGCTCAGCTCTGTGTATCTGCATCTGCTCTGTTCCAGGAAGCACGCCCCCTTTTCCCCAGCTTCCAATCTTACATCTTGGCAGGCTGCCAGAGTTTAGGCCCTTGGAGATATGGGGTGATATTTCTTCTTTGCCGTTTGCCACTGTAAGAGGACAATCACTAGCTTTACCTGAACAGATAAAACATGACAACAGGAATATCAAATATGTTGGGGAAGGGGGTCCCTAATGCTCAGGAGGATGACAGGTCCTTCCCAATCCACTCTCTGTCCCATGTGAAGGGCATCCCCAGTCAACTGTTCTCCAGAAGCACACTCCCAGAGTGAGAGGTGAGAGGAGGCTGCTGTCATCCTGCTATGGTCTGAATGTTTATGTTCCTCCGCAGTAATGTGTTGAATCCTAATCACCAGTGTGATGGTGTTAGGAGTTGGGGACTTTGGGAGGTGAGTTGGTCATAAGCATACAGCTTTCATGAATGGGATCAGTGTTCTTATCAAAAGGACTCCAAGGGCCAGGAACGGTGGCTCACGCCTATTACAGACTTATCCCAGCACTTTGGGAGGCTGAGGCTGGTGGATTGGCTGAGCTCAGGTGTTAGAGACCAGCCTGGGCAACATGGCAAAACCCTGTCTCTACAAAAAATACAAAGATAGCTGGGTATGGTGGTGCATGCCTGTAGACCCAGATGCTTGGGAGGTTGAAGTGGGAGGATCGCTTGAGCCTGGAAGGTTGAGGCAGCTGCAGTGAGCCATGTTCACACCACTGCACTCCAACCTGTATGACAAAGCGGGACCCTGTCTCAAAAATAAATAAATACCCAATAAATAAATAAAATAAAAAATCAAGAGTTATAAAACAATGGAACAGCTTCATTCCCTACTCCAGTCCCCAGTCACCCAGGTGCCCTCCTTGAAGACACTCAATAGTGTCAGTGTCTTGTGTAACCTTCCAGGGGCATCCTGTGTACGCACAAACAAATGCACACACAGCCACATATGCCACCCTCTTTACGCACACAGCAGTTCACTTAAACCGCTTAAGAGAGGGTTCCATGTAAGTGGAGAACTTCCTGGAGCCTACTGGAGAAATATCAGCATCATTCCCGCTGAAGCCAAGAACAAAATCCTGTGATTTCTGAAATGTAGCTGGAACTACTCCCTGCAGCAACCCTGCCATTTAAAAGCTGCAAAGAAGTGGAGGTGGCAGTTTAACTTCAAGCAGGCTATTATTTTAATTGTGGCTTGCCCTGCCCTAACCTTTTTGCTTTGGGATACCCATTGGGTGCTCCCTTAGCCTGTGAAAATGGCCCAGAAGGTTTGGGCAGGTATCCATGGGGTACTGTCTTAAGTGCGTTCAGACTGCTGTAACAAAAATACCATGAACTATAGGGCCGGGCGCAGTGGCTCATGCCTGTAATCCCAGCACTTTGGGAAGCTGAGGTGGGCAGATCACTTGAGGTCAGGACTTTGAGACCAGCCTGGCCAACATGGTAAAACCTCATCTCTACTAAAAATACAAGAAAAAAAAATTAGCTGGGCATGGTGGCACGTGTCTGTAATCCCAGCTACTAGGGAGGCTGAGGCAGGGGGATTGCTTGAACCCAGGAGGCAGAGGTTGCAGCGAGCTGAGATCATGCCATTGCACTCCAGCCTGGGCTACAGAGTGAGACTCCATCTCAAAAAACAAAACAAACAAACAAACAAAAAACAAACCCATGAACTGGGTAATTTATAAACAATAGAAATTCATTGCTCACAGTTTTGGAGGTTGGGAAGTCTGAGATCAAGTTGCTGGCAGATTCTGTCTGGTGAGGGTTTGCTCTGCTTCAAATATGGCCCCTTCTGCTGAGTTATCACATGGTGGAGGGGCTGGGAAGCTCCCTTCAGCTTCTTTTCTAAGGGCACTAATCCAATCCGTGAGGGTGCAGCACTTGTGACTTAACCGTGTCCCCAAAGGCCCTGCCTCTTCATACCACCACAGTGTCTGCATAGGTTAACACAAATGAATTTTGGAGGGACACTTTCAGATTATAGCAGGTATGATCAGGGCAGAACATAGACCCTGCTGAGATGTGTGAGGATGACTCTTTTGAAAATTATAATTTTATATCCAGACAGATTGTCACTCAGATATGAGGCATACTAAACATTTTTTTTCAATGTATGCTGTAGGATGACCTACGCTGAAAATGTTTTTGGAGAAAGAACTCAAAAAAGATGAGAAAGAAAACCTAGCTATATGTTGTTTTAAACAGACACATTTAAGATGTAAAGATACAGACAAACTGAATGTGAAGAAAGGGAAAAAGATGTATTGGACAAACAAACAAACAAAAAAGCAAGCATGGCCATATTAATATCATTCTCATGACAAAATATTCACCAAGCAGATAAAACAGGTTTTTTTTTTTTTTTTTTTTTTTCTTCAGATAGGGTCCTCTCTGTCCCTCAGGCTGGAGTGCAATAGCTCAAAGATGGCTCACTGCAGCCTCAAACTCCTGGGCTCAAGTGATCCTCCCATCACAGCCTCCTGAGTAGTTGGGACTGTGTGTACCATCACACCCGCTAACTTTTTTATTTTTTGTAGAGACGGGGTCTCCTCTGTTGCCCAGGCTGGTCTCAAACTCCTGGGCTCAAGTGATTCGCCCACCTCAGCCTCCCAAAGTGCTAGGATTGCAGGCGTGAGCCACCACACCTGGCAACAGCTCTAAACATGTATACAATTAATATGGTTTCTCATGATAACGTAGAAACTAACGAATTATAGGGAGAAATGCACACATTTACTATCCTAGTGAGGGATTTCAAAATACTTCTAGATTATTATTTTTTTTTATTATTATACTTTAAGTTCTAGGGTACATGTGCGTAACGTGCAGGTTTGTTACATATGTATACTTGTGCCATGTTGGTGTGCTGCACCCATCAACTCGTCAGCACCCATCAATTCGTCATTTATATCAGGTATAACTCCCAATGCAATCCCTCCCCCCTCCCCCCCAATAGGCCCCGGTGTGTGATGTTCCCCTTCCTGAGTCCAAGTGATGTCATTGTTCAGTTCCCACCTATGAGTGAGAACATGCGGTGTTTGGTTTTCTGTTCTTGTGATAGTTTGCTAAGAATGATGGTTTCCAGCTGCATCCATGTCCCTACAAAGGACGCAAACTCATCCTTTTTTATGGCTGCATAATATTCCATGGTGTATATGTGCCACATTTTCTTAATCCAGTCTGTCACAGATGGACATTTGGGTTGCTTCCAAGACTTTGCTATTGTGAATAGTGCCGCAATAAACATACGTGTGCATGTGTCTTTATAGCAGCATGATTTATAATCCTTTGGGTATATACCCAGTAGTGGGATGGCTGGGTCATATGGTACATCTAGATCTAGATCCTTGAGGAATCGCCATACTGTTTTCCATAATGGTTGAACTAGTTTACAATCCCACCAACAGTGTAAAAGTGTTCCTATTTCTCCAAA
>NC_045448.1:71439508-71533832 GCF_002776525.5 Piliocolobus tephrosceles | reverse complement strand
TCTAGATCCTTGAGGAATCGCCATACTGTTTTCCATAATGGTTGAACTAGTTTACAATCCCACCAACAGTGTAAAAGTGTTCCTATTTCTCCACATCCTCTCCAGCACCTGTTGTTTCCTGACTTTTGAATGATTGCCATTCTAACTGGTGTGAGATGGTATCTCATTGTGGTTTTGATTTGCATTTCTCTGATGGCCAGTGATGATGAGCATTTTTTCACGTGTCTGTTCGCTGTATGAATGTCTTCTTTTGAGAAATGTCTGTTCATATCCTTTGCCCGCTTTTTGATGGGGTTGTTTGTTTTTTTCTTGTAAATTTGTTTGAGTTCTTTGTAGGTTCTGGATATTAGCCCTTTGTCAGATGAGTAGATTGCAAACATTTTCTCCCATTCTGTAGGTTGCCTGTTCACTCTGAGGGTAGTTTCTTTTGCTGTGCAGAAGCTCTTTAGTTTAATCATATCCCATTTGTCAATTTTGGCTTTTGCTGACTTCTAGATTATTGATAGGCCAAATAGACAAATATATATATATATATATATCCCTGTGGCAGATCTAAAATCCCAAACTTTTTGTAAGTCTGGAAGAATAGTTTCTAGCCTTCCACCTGCTGTGATTTAGGGAAGAACATAACAGTAATGGAAATGGATGTGGCAAACCAATAAATAACAGTTGGTATATCAGTATTCTGTAATCATATTACTATGAATATGTAAACATTATACACAGCCGAATCACAATTATATTTTCCTTTCCTATACTACTTTTAAAAATTAATAATTATTTTTTTCTTTTCATTTGGTTAGTTTTCTATATGCTTTGAAACAATTCAACCTCAAACTCTGCTAACTCTCTACAACTCCTCTCAATTTCTTCAGAAAAATCCATCAATTTTCATTGCCTTGAATGTCTTTCTCCTTGGCCAGTTAGATTTCCCAGCGAAGGCTCTTCCAGTCTTCTGCTTGCAGGGGAAGACCAGGTGTCTTAGGGGCTGCGGATGGGATTGAGGGTCTCAACATTTGGTAAACAAACTCAACTTTCCTTGCTTCCTTTAACCACAAGTGAAAAAAGTTAAAATTTCCATAAAAGATTTTTACCAAAGACTGAAGGAGAACAATATTTAATAGCAACAAAAGACCAAAAAAAAAAAAAAAAAAAAAAACAAAAAAACAGCAGAGAAGAAAAAATGTTCTATATTCTATAAATGTAGCCAAACTATAAGGGTCAGGCTTTCTTTTTAAATTTTTATTCTGAGACAAGGTCTCACTCTATTGCCAGGCTAGAAGGTAGTGGCACGATCATAGCTCACTGCAGTCTCGAACTCCTGGGCTCAAACAATCCTCCTGCCTCAGCGTTCTGAGTAGTTTGGACTATTGGATCATGCCATCATGCCTGGCAAATTAAAATGTTTTTGTTGTTATTATAGAGACAGGGTCTTGTTACGTTGCCCAGACTGGTTTTGAACTCTGAACCTCAAGCGATCCTCCTGCTTCTGCCTCCCAGTGTTGGTATTACAGGTGTGAGCCACCTCACCCAGCCAGGGTCAGGCTTCTGAGCCTACCAGAGCTGACTCCTCTTTAAGACCCAGGGGCTCTTTCCTGTTTCAAAACCTCCTTCTGGGATCACCATACTCCAGAACAGAATTGACTGGATCAAGTGGATCCATAATCCATAATTTCTGACTGGTTGGCTGCAGCTGTCTGGTTCACTATGTGAGGGGTGACTCTTTTCTTTTAGTCTTTTATTATGCATTTTAGAAGCAAGTACAAAAGTAGAAGGAATAATATAACTCCCCCTACCATATACCTATTACCCAGATTCCACAATCGACCTTATTTTATCTATATCCCTATTCTTCTCCCTCAAGTTATTTTATTATCTGTAAATACTTCAGTATGTATTTATTTTATTTTATTTTTTGAGACGGAGTCTCGCTCTGTCGCCCAGGCTGGAGTGCAGTGGCGCGATCTCGGCTCACTGCAAGCTCCACCTCCCAGGTTCACGCCATTTTCCTGCCTCAGCCTCCCGAGTAGCTGGGACTACAGGCACCTGCCACCACGCCCAGCTAATTTTTTGTATTTTTAGTAGAGACAGGGTTTCACCATGTTAGCCAGGATGTCTCGATCTCCTGACCTCGTGATTTGCCCGCCTCAGCCTCCGAAAGTGCTGGTATTACAGGGGTGAGCCACCGCTCCAGGCCTTCAGCATGTATTTCTAAGAAGTAAGAACTCTTCTTTAAAAAGCGCAATAATTGGTTGGGCATGGTGGCTCATGTCTATAATCCCAGCACTTTGAGAGGCAGAGGTGGGAGGATTACCAGGAGTTCACGACCAGCCTGGGCAACCCAGCAAAACCCCATTTCTACAAAAAAAATAAAGAAATTAACTGGGTGTGATAGTGCACATCTGTAGTCCCAGCTACTCGGGAAGCTGAGGTGGGAGGATCAGTCAGCCCGGGAGGTCAAGGCTGCAGTGAGTGAGCCATGATTGAGCCACTGCACTCCAGCATGGGTGACAGAGTGAGACCCTGTCTCAAAAACAAACAAACCAACAAAAAACACAATAATTATACCTACAGATTAGTACTAATTCTTAATATCATCAAATAGCCAGTCATTGTTCACATTTGCTCTTTTGGCTCATATATGTTTTTTTTTTACAGGTACCTTGTTTCAATCAGCATCCAAACAAATGCCATACATTGTGTTTGTTTGATACATCTTTAAGGCTTTTAAAATCTGTGACCATTCATCTTACTCTTTATGTATGAGTGTGTGTGTGTGTGTGTGTGTGTGTAACTAGAGCAGTCGTCCTTAGCATTTCTCATTCTTTGGACTTACTCACCATGTTGCACTATCCTCTGTACTTCCTTTAATCTGGCAATTAGATTTAGAGGCCTGATCAGATTGAGGTTTGGATCTGAACTCAGGTGGTTTTTTTTTTTTTGGGACGGACGCCCAGGCTGGAGTGCAATGGCGCGATCTTGGCTCATTGCAACCTCCACCTCCCAGGTTCAAGCGATCCTCCTGCCTCAGCCTCCTGAGTACCTGGGATTATAGGCACCGCCATCACTCCCTGGGCAAATCACCTGAGGTCAGGGGTTCAAGACCAGCCTGGCCAACATGGTGAAACCCTGTCTCTACAAAAATACAAAGGGTTTGTTTGTTTGTTTCTTTGTTTGTTTTAATAGAACCTCATGAATAGTGCTTGGTACCAGGAGACTTGCTACCGAGGTGTCCTTTTGTGCTGGAGAGCTTCTGCCCTGACTATAAAGAGCACTTCTGGACAAGGCAGCAAAGGAGGAGGGCCCCTTTTTCTCAGGCGCCTTTCTGAGAATCCTGCACCTGCAGTGGCCCAGTGACTCCTGGCCCCCTGGTCTCTTTCTGGTGGGTTCATAAGCAACACTGGTCTAGAAGTCTGAGGGCTTGAGTCAAAGTTCTGACCTCACTAGACAACCTTAGGAAAAGTTAGCTAATTTCTTGGAGTCAGGCTGGCTCCATTTTACATTAGCTAACTGAACCAATAAAAAGTTATTTCAATAAATAGTTGAGTATAGCATTATAGCTAGGACTGGACTCTGCACCTAGGCTGCCTGTGTTGGAACACCAGATTTGCTACTTAATAGCTTTGTGACTCTGAATAAGTTACCTAATGTATCTGTACCCCGTTTTCCACATCTAAAAAAATGAGCCTCATGTGAAGTCACCACCTCACAGAGTTGTTGTGAAGAGGAAGTGAGTTAGTGCAGGGAAGATGCTGAGGACTGTCCCTGACTCATGCTGAGTGCTCACAATGTGTTGTTTGTTACTGTGAAGTGACAGGGACTGAGCTAGGTGCAGAGGCCGTGTGGTGAGCATGCCCGGTGCCTGCTCTCAAGGAACACACGTAGTACAGTGTGACAGGGCTGTGCTGGGGGTGGCCTGGGGAGCTGGGAGAGCCCGAACAGGAATCTCACTTGATTTGGGGGCCAGGGCTATCTGACCAGAGGAATCAGTGTCTAACCTGAGATTTGAAGGAGTCAGGGAGGTGGGCCCAGGCAGGGAGAGGGCATTTCCAGCAGAGGGAGCAGCATCTGCAGAGACCTGGGTGCTGTGGAGTGCTTTTGGCCCAGGCAGGCTTGGGACATGAGGAAGGCAGCTGGAAAGTGGGTGGGCAGTAGTTAGGCATTAAGCCAGAAAGGAGGGCAGGGACCACTTACAGAGGGACTGGTGTGCTGCGGAGCGCTGGCTGGGGAGCTGGAGCTTTCTTCCAATGACGCTGGGAGTGTGTGTGTGTGTCTATGTGTGTGTGTGTATGTGTGTGTGTGTTTGTTGCAGGTTGTGAGGTGAGGAGCAGGATTGGATCTGTTTTGAAACAATTCCTCTGGCTGCTGTGTGAGGAGTGGATGGAAGGCAAGGCTGGGGCCTGGACACCTGACCAGGTGCCAGGGAGCAGGAATTGACCATGTGGATGGAGAGAAGGAGGTGGATTGAAATATGTTAAACAGGTAGCACACAGCTGGGCACGGTGGCTCACGCCTGTAATACCAGTACTTTGGGAGGCCAAGGTGGGCGGATCACCTGAGGTCAGGAATTTGAGACCAGCCTGGCCAACATGGTGAAACCGTGTCGCTACTAAAAATACAGAAACTAGCCAGGCATGGTGGTAGGTGCCTGTAATCCCAGCTACTCAGGAGGGTGAGGCACAAGAATCACTTGAACCCAGGAGGCGGGGGTTGCAGTGAGTTGAGATCCCGCCATTGCACTCCAACCTGGGCAACAGAGGGAGACTCTGTCTCAAAAACAAAACAAAACAAAACAAAACAAAAAACAAAAACCCAGGTAGTGGCCAGGCATGGTGGCTCATGACTGTAATCCCAGCACTTTGGGAGGCCGAGGCAGATGGATCACCTGAGGTCAGGAGTTCAAGACCAGCCTGACCAACATGGTGAACCCCGTTTCTACTAAAAATACAAAAAATTAGCCGGGCATGGTGGCAGGTGCCTGTAATCCCAGTTACTCAGGAAGCTGAGACAGGAGAATTGCTTGAAACAGGGAGGCGGAGGTTGCAGTGAGTCGAGATCGTGTCATTGTACTCCAGCTTGGGCGATAAGAGCAAAAAACTCTGTCTTGAAAAAACAAAAAACAAACAGACAAAAAATCCAAACAAACAAACAAACAAACCCAGGTAGCATGCATTAAATTAGATTGGAGAGGGGGAAGTGGAGGAATTACAGTGGGTTGGATGGCATCCCCTCCAAATTCATGTCCACCCAGAACCTCAGAATGAGACCTTATTTGGAAATAGGATCTTAGCTGATATGACTGAGGTAAAGATAAAGATGAGATCATACTGGCTTAGGGTGGGCTCTAAATCCAAGGAGAGCTTTCTTATGAGAGAAGAGGATGCACAGAGACAGAAGAGATGGCCATGTGAAGGTGGGGGCAGAGGCTGGAGTCAGGCACAGAGCAGCCAGGGAATGCCTGAAGCCTCCTGAAGCTAAAAGAGGTGAGGAAGGATTCTTCTCCGGAACTTCTGGAGGGAGCACAGCGCAGCTGACGGTTTTTCAGACTTCTGGTCTTCCGAACGATGAGAGGGTCACTCTCTGTTGTTTTAAGCCACCTAGTTTGTGATAATTTGTTACAGCAACCCTGGAAAACTAACACAGGAGTCAAGGGTGATACTCAACTCTCTGGCTCGGGAGACTGGAGCACAGAGCCAGAGTCAGACTTGTTGGCTGGGGTGGGGATAGGAACGTGGTGGTCAGGTGCTGGGGCCGGGTTCAGGTTTGGATTTATTGTTTTTGAAGAGTCGTGTGGCAAGCAAGCAAAGAGGGCTGGTGGTAGCTGGATTCATGAGTCTGGGGGACTGGTTTAGACTGAAAGAGAATTGGAGAGTGAGGTGGGGAGGAAGGAGATTGTCCAGGGAGAATCTGTGTGGAGAGCAGGGAAGAGGAATAAGAACGGACCTATGAGGAAGTCCAGGACTTAGGGGAGAGCTGAGAGAGAAGGAACTCCTGGAGGTTCCGAACAGGGGAAGACCAGGAGTGCGTGAGGCCACAAATATCCAAGAAATGGGGCCTTCTGAGGGAGTGAGCGGGAAAGAATGTCACCAAGAGTTAAAAAAATCAACAGATAGGAAAATGCCAGTTGAATTTGTAAACAGGAGGGTCAGTTCACTGTGACTGTGGCAAGAACAGCTTTGGTGAAGTAGGGGAAGCATGGGTGTCACTGTCACCTGACTCCTGTTTCTCGGGTCTCTTTGTAACAAGAACCCCTGGCATTCCTAGAGGTTCTGGACTCTCAGGACTGAGCCTGTCAGGGCTTGGCATATTTAATAGTCACCAGCTGGTGGGATCGAGGCCATCGCTACCCTGGCTACATCCGGAAGGCCAAGACTGATTACTCATGTGTGGTCACTGGGGACAAGGTAAGCAATTTTCTGCCTTCCACGAAGCCAGCACCTGGAGCTTGGTTCAAAGAATTCAGCAAATTTATACCTTTACTGAAATTTCAGGGGTCCTGGCCTAGGGAGTGAAACGTAGGAATGAGATGACTAATATTACTACTACATTCATTGAGGGGGTCGGGGATTCCTGGAAGGCCAGGATTCCATTATAACTATCATTCAGTCCGACAAATAACTGAGGAGGACCAGATTCACACGCATAGTGAAAACAGAACTTCAAGCGGAAGGCGTCCTTCTGTGCCCAGGCAGAGGCAGTGGCGCCATCTACAGGTCACGGAGGGAGACAGCGCCGGCGGAATTGTTGACGTCAGGGAGCAGCTTTGATAGGGATCTCAGGAATCCCGCACTCTTGTGGACTCTGGTGTTCTCGACATGAACTTTGCTTAATGATCGATGTTTAAAAGCAACATGAGGGAAGGACAGACCCATATCTGAGCCTGCGTGTGAATTAGGCAAGGAGAAAGATCAAGCTTGTGGTGTCCATGTCCTATAAAAGCCGTGCTAAAGGGAATTTAATTTAAGGATTCTTTCCCAAAATATGACGGAAGGAGTGGTGGGGGAGGGGTGTATGCTCGTGAGGGAAGAGACAGTGGATTGCAGCTTGGGGGTATGTTTAGGGCCGGAGGCAATCAAAATGCAGTGTGGGAAGTCAAGTCTGTGTGCCTCCGTTGTTTGAAACATTTTTTTATTTATTAAAAAAAATTTTTGAAGTAGGGTCTCACTGTGTTGCCCAGACTGGACTCGAACTCCTGGGTTCAAGTGATCCTCTCTCTTCAGCTTCCTGAGTAGCTGGGACTACAGGCATGCACCACCATGCCTAGCTATGTTATTTAATAATACCCAATGTTCGCTTATCCAGTGCCAGGCAGTCTCACAAGCATTCTAAAACAGGTATTAACTTGTTGACCCTCACAACAATCCCATAAGTTAGATGATATCTCATCCCCTAGCATATATATAAGGGAACGGAGGCAGAGGGTCCAGCCACTTGCCCAAGGCCATGCAGTGCTGGGAAACAAAGACTCCAACTCAGTCTGGTTTCAGAGCCCAGGTCTTCACCCCTGCACTTTCCTGTTTCTCTAGCATCTGCCGTTAACATCTGCTCCACATCTTCTAAAATATATTCTATGTTATCTGTCTTTTAAAATGGAGCATGAGGAACATAAAATAAACATTTATAGATGGGTTTGATTAACATGTTGATCGCCTGTGACTGCACTGATACAGGACTGAGTTCAGGAGCCACTGAGAGGTGGCCTCAGCTACCAGGCTTTTTTGGGTTTCTTGGGTCTACTTTTCCCCATGGAGGAGGGAAAGCTATGGAAACCTCTTAAGCAGGGAAGAGATGTGGTTTGATCTTGGTCCTAGAAACTGATTTAGATTTTCTTCAAGGGTAATGGACATAAAGACCTGGCAATGACCATGAAGCCAGAACGCTTATAAGTGTTATCTCCTGGCCCGGCCTCTGGGACTGGTTTAGGGGGAGGATTTGCAAGTAAAGAGGAAGGGGGCATGGAAGATCAAGGTGAGTTGAGATCAGGTATCCTTTCTCCTGGTCTCTGTCCCAGTCTCCAGAGGTTACTGTGTCCTGCCATAGTGCTCCACAAAGCGGTGTCACCTGGACACCACTTTGTCCCTGCTCCATGCTGCTCCACTGGAAGAAGCACTGGGCAAGAAGTCAGTGGGGTTAGAAGACCCCAATAACATCCCGCCCAATGGAGATGCCACATTCCCCCTGTAGCATCTGCTGTTCTGCTCCCAGGAGGATGTGCTGTGCCTTGCTCATAGGCAGGGCTCGGCGAGATGAGCCATGGGTTCTTTCTGGAGTGGACATCTTCCTTCTTGTAGTGGTCCATTTTTCACTGCTATAAAGGAATACCTGAGACTGGGTAATTTATAAAGAAAAGAGGTTTATTTGGCATATAGTTCTGCAGGTTATACGAACATCTGCTCAGCTTCTGGTGAGGCCTCAGGAAGCTTTTACTCATGGCAGAAAGTGGAGGGGGAGCAGGCATGGCGTGTGGCAAGAGAGGGAGCAGGAGAGATGCCAGTCTCTTTTCTTAGAAAAGTATTTTTAAATTTCAATAGCTTTGGGAGTACAACTGGGTTTTGGTTACAAGGATGAATTGTATAGTAGTGAAGCCTGAGATTTTAGTGCACCTGTCACTCTTCACTCTCTCTCTTTCCTGCCACCTTGTGAAGAAGGCACTTGCTTCTCCTTTGCCTTCCACCAAGATTGTAAGTTTCCTGAGGCCTCCCCAGCCAAGTAAAACTGTGAGTCAATTAAACTTCTTTCCTTTATAAATTACCCAGTAACCACAAAGCAAAAACCTGTAATAGATACACTAAAAATAAAAAGCAAGGAATTAAAAATTAAGAGATATCACTTAACCACAAAGGAAGAGAGTAAGAAAGGAAGAAAGGAAAAGAAGACTTACAAAACAACCAGAAAGCAAGTAACAAAAATGCCAATAGTAAGTCCTTACCTATCAAGATAACACTGAATATAAATGGACTAAATCCCCAATTAAAAGACATAAATGGCTGCATGAATTAAAAAAATAAGACCTGGCTGGGCGTGGTGGCTCACACCTGTAATCCCAGCACTTTGGAGGCTGACGTGGGCGGATCATGAGGTCAGGAGATCGACACCATTCTGGCTAACACGGTGAAACCCTGTCTCTACTAAAAATACAAAAATACAAAAAATCAGCCGGGTGTGGTGGCAGGCACCTGTAGTCCCAGCTGCTCAGGAGGCTGAGGCAGGAGAATGACATGAACCTGGGAGGCAGAGCTTGCAGTGAGCTGAGATCGCGCCACTGTACTCCAGCCTGGGTGACAGAGCGAGACTCCATCTCAAAAAAAAAAAAAAAAAAGACCCAACTATATGTTGCCTACAAGAAACTCACTTTACCTATAAATGAATGTACAGACTGGAAATGGATAGAAAAAGATATTTCATACAAATGGAAACAAAAAAGGGGGCAAGAGTAACTATACTCATATCAGATAAAATAGGCTTCAAGTCAAAAAGTGTAAAGAAAAACAAAGAAGGTCATTATATAATGATAAAGGAGTCAATTCAGCAAGAGGTTATAAAGGAATCAATTTAGCAAGAGGGTATAATAATTATGACTATTTATGCACCCAATATGAGAGCACCCAAATGTATAAAGCAAATATTAATTGATTTAAAAGGAAAGATAGACTGCAATATAATATTAGGGAACTTCAACGCCCACTTTCAGTAATAGACAGATTATCCAGACAGAAAATAAGCAACAAACATCAGAGTTAAACTGCACTCTATACCAAATGGACCTATCTGACTTAATCCATTTTGTGTTACTATAACAGAGTACCTGAGACTGAGTAATTTACACAGAAAAGAAGCTTAGTTAGCTCACAGTTGTGTAGGCTGGGAAGTATGAGGAGTATGGCATCAGCATCTGCCTAGCTTCTGGTGAGGGCCACGTGCTAGGTCAAAAGATGGTAGAGAAGGTCAAAGGAGAAATGAGCATATGTGAAGAGACAAAGTCCGAGGGGCAGCCTGGTGTTATAATAGCCCACTCTCAGGGAAACTAATTCATTTCCCCAAGAACTAATCCAGTCTCACTAACCAAGACTTTTATGGAGGATCCACCCCTATGACCCACTAAACCCCACCTCCCAACATTGCCACGTTGGGGATCAAATTTCAACATGAGTTTTGGCGGTGACAAACCATATCCAAACACAGCACTGACCTTTATACAACAACCTACCTGCTGCAGAATACACATTCTTCTCCACACATGGAACATTCTTCAGGATAGGCCACATGTTATGCCACAAAATAAATCACAAGAAATTCAGAAAATTCAAAATCATATCAAATATATTTTCTGATCACAATGAATAAAACTAGAAATCAATAGCAAGAGGAATTTTGGAAACTGTGTTAATACATGGAAATTAAACAATATGCTCCCGAATGACCAGTGAGTCAATGAAGAAATCAAGAAGGAATTTTAAAAATTTCTTGAAACAGATTAAAATGGTAACACAACACACAGAAACCTATGAAATAAAAGCAGCACTAAGTGGGAAATTTATAGCAATAAATGCCTACATCAAAAAAGTAGAAAGTGAGGCATCAATTAGAGCCATAAAAATAAACGTTAAAAAAGTAGAAAGACTGCAAATAAACACCTTAACAGTGCATCTTAAAGAACTAGAAAAGCCAGAACAAACCAAACTCAAAATTTGTGGAGGAAAACAAATAATAAAGACCAGAGCAGAAATAAGTGAAATTAAGACTAAAAACATAATACCCAGTGTAATATATCAAGGAAACAGAAAGTTGGTTTTTGGAAAATATGAACAAAATCAACAAAACTTTAGCTAGACTAACAAAGAGATAAACCCAAATAAATAAAATCAGAAATAAAAAAGGAGACATTACAACGAATACCTTTGATGTACAAAGGATCATTAGAGACTATTATAAATAACTATGCACCCACCAATTGGAAAACCAAGAAGAAATGAATAAATTCCTGGACACATACAACCTACCAAAATTGAACTTGAAGAAACAGGAAATCTTAACAGACCAGTAACAAGTAATGAGATCAGAGCACTAATTAAAAGTCTCCCATCAATAAAAATCCTAGGACCTGATGGCTTCATTGCTGAATTCTACCAAACATTTAAAGAAGAGCTGTATTAATTCTACTCAAACTATTCCAAAAGATTAAAGAGGGGAAACTTCCAAACTCATCCTATGAGGCCAGCATTACTCAATATCAAAACCAGACACATTAAAAAAGAAAACCCCCGGTCAATATCCTGATGAACATAGGATCAAAAATTCTCAACAAAATTCTAACAAACCCAACAACACATTAGAAAGCTCATCTACCATGATCAAGTGAAATTTATTTCAGGGATACAAGGCTGGTTTAACATAAGCAAATCAATAAACATGACACATCACATTAACAGAGATAAGGACAAAAACCATATGATCATTTCAATGGACGCTGAATAAGCATTCTATAAAATTCCATACCCTTTCATGATTAAAAGATTCTCAACAAACTGGGTACAGAAGGAATAAACTTCAAAACAATAAAGGCCATATATGACAAATGTACAGCTAATATCACACTGAATAGGGAAACACTGAAAGCTTTTTCTCTAACATCTGGAACAAGACGAAGATGCCCACTTTCACCACTTTTATTCAACATAGTACTGGAAGTCCTAGTCAGAGCCATTAGTCAAGAAGAAGGAATAAAGGGCATCCAAATTGGAAAGGAAAAAGTCAAATTATCCTTGTTTGTATACAACATGACCTTATATTTATTATTATTTTAAATACACGGTTTATTTATTTTATGAAGTTCCAGGATACATGCACAGGACGTGCAGGTTTGTTACATAGGTAAATTTGTGCCATGGTGGTTTGCTGCACCTATCAACCCATCACCTATGCATTAAGCCCAGCATGCATTAGCTATTTTTCCCGATGCTCTTCCTGCCCTGAGTCCTGTGTACTCTACCCAATGCCCTGTGAATTATACATTTTCTAGGCTGGCTGATGGAAACAGGCACCATTCTAGGCTTTGCATGGGCAACAACATTTTTCCTTCTAATCCCTTTGAACGGTTCTTTCTCCAGCTTCAGGTGCTTTCCTCACACACATGTGCTGACTGTTGCTGAATGCTGCAGATCTCTGGAGTTCTGTATCTGAGCAGCTCTCTCCTGTCTGCTCAGATACAGAACTCCAGAGATCTGGACTACATGCTCTGTCCTATGTACTTTAGCTGCTGTGGTATCCCTGTACTCTCAGCTCTGCCTTCTCAACTCAGGGAGTCTGCCTGGCCCCTTCTGTTCTTCCTCTTTGTGCTGTGGCCTGAAACTGCGGGTAGTAAGCTGGGGCAATCATAGAGCTTACCTCATTTGTTTCCTTTGTTTCAGGGATCACTATTCTTCATTTCCTGATGTCCAGTGTCTTAAAAACTGTTGTTTTCTATATATTGTCTGTTTTATCTTAGGTGTGAGAGTAAACATAATCTGTGTTATTCCATCTTGACCAGAAACACAAATCTTCATTTGACCATGTTAGTTTTGAACTAGGCCAAGCCAAATTCCCAGATGATTTAGAAGATGCCGCTAGAGGAGTCTTAGGGCATCTCGGTAGATTTGCAGCCAGCTCCTGTTTTCAGGATTCACTCAATAAATGCATTGCTCCTCTCCAGACCATCTGGGTGTGGTTGGTATTATAGATGAGGGTGACATGTCTGGTTCTGTGGTCCCACAATGGAATCTTCAAGGATATACACCCCTTGAGTGTAACACCGTAAGTAGTCTCTCTGCCTAGTGGGGCATCTTCTTGGTCTTGATTAAGGTCTTTGGCGCAGAGGCTTCTGGATAGAGGTATGTCCTAGTTTCCATGTCCTTCATCAAGACATGTTTGTTCCAGTGTTTCAGACATTGTTATCCGAAGGCAATAAACAGTTGGTCCTAGGAGCTCTGGAGCACTTGCTCTGGAGCACAGAAAATTCTTCAGTATTTTTCTAGTGGGGGATGGTTCAAAACCTGAGCAGCATCAGGGCTGTGGAGCCCAGGGGACACCTGGAGGCCAGGCTGGGCAACAGTTGGAACACACTTGCTGGGTTCCCAGCTAAGCCACTACTCAGCACCACCCTCACATGAGGGGTGTCAAGCTGCACTAACAGTTTATTTCAAAAGAAAACCACAACCTGAGTCTAATCATAAGGAAGCAATCAGACAAATCCAGGATTGGGCATCCTACAAGCAATGGACATGAGCTCTCTAATGTGTTAATATGACGAACGATAAAAAGAGGTGAGTGTGTGTGAGTCATGGTTGTGGTTATGGGACTGGCCTAGATTAGTGGAAACTAAAGAGCCGTGACAACCAAATACCATGTGTGAACTTTAACTGGATCCTGGGATCAGGAAATAAACCTAGCTTATTTTGGGTAAATATTTTCATTTAAGGGTTTTTGTAAACTTTTTCTTTTCTAATACAGGGCCTCTCTCTGTTGCCCAGGTTGAAGTGCAGTGGTGTGATCATGGCTCACTGCAATCCTGACCTCCTAAGCTCAAGTGATCCTCCCACCTCAGGCTCCACAGTAGCTGGGACTACAGGCATGCACCACCACATTTTTTTTTTGAGTTTTTTGTAGAGTTGAGGTTTCACTGTGTTGCCCAGGCTGGTCTTAAACTCCTGGGCTCAGGTGATACTCCTGCCTTGGACTCCCAAAGTGCTGGGATTACAGGCGCGAGCCATTGTGCCTGGTCTGTAAATTTTTATAACAGCTTTGATATTTTATCCACATTAAATTCCTTGGGTGTGGTAATTATATAAGAATTATGGGGGGAGAATGTCCTTGTTTGTTTTTAGGAAATAAGGGCTGAAGTATCAAATAATGCTGAAACGCTACAATTTACTTTCAAATGGTTCACCAAGAAAAGATATATGTACATGTATATAAATACATACATACCTACATATATACATTCACAAGTGCAAAGGGCCTGTGAAGAAGTGGGCTTGGCATATTTCCAAACGTAAAGAAAGCCAGTGAGAAGAGTGGTGAGAGATGGGAATGTGAAGATAGGCTCCAGATCCCAAAGGGTTTTGTTAGATGATCAGGATATTTCCTTTTCTTTTGAGGGTAATGAGACTCTTTTGAAGCCAGGGACTAGTGGGATCAGATTTATGTTTTACTCTCTCGTTATTCATCTCATTTCTCCCCACATACCCAGGAAATGTCCTCGGGTCCCTGGAGTTGTTACAGTCATGAAAAGGATTTTTGTTCCTTGTAGACAGATAGCTGGTGGTCAAACATGAGGCCTTCGTGGTCCTGGTGGTTCTTGCTCCAGGGAAAGCACCAGAGCTTTCCCTATCAATCACCCACTCCTGAGACAGTGACCATAGGCCACAATCACGTAAAGGAGCCATGCCCACATCAGGGAGTTGTGGCGTGGGGGCAGCCAGGCCTCTTGTGGCCAGGGAAGAGGAACAGTTCATTTTGGAGACAGATAGACAGAACTTAAAAGCGACAGTAGGTTGTTGGCGGAAATTGGTGGAAATTGACACATAAGTTCTCAGAACAGAGACTCCTCAAAGGAGCTGGGGCTCATTCCTTCCAGTTTATACTGGGGCCTTTGCATCTTTTCCCTACTCTGGGTCTCCTGGGTAGCATTTAACAGTATCATACTCCTAGTACCTCTGTCCTTCCATCCCAAACCTGTAGGCAAACCCCTCTCTTCTCCTTTCTGGAGAACAAGGCTGGGGAAAAACCACACAATTGGATGGATCATGGCCTCGGGAGGAAAACAGTGGTACCCTGGCATTGTCCTTTACAGGCTTTCAGGAGCCTATTGTGGGCTTCTCTTCACAACCATGTTTGGCGACATCGTGTCAAGTTGAAATCAGCTATTGTGGGGATATTTACACAATGATAACTGGCAAAATTTCAAATCAGAGTTTTCTGTCTAAACCTAAGAGGCCAATTTTAAACACCGGTGAACAATTGCATATTCCATTTGTTTAAAATTATCTGCTACTCTTTCACTTTTCATATTGAAGTTTCTCAGGACTTTTCTTCTGGACTAATGGTCTTAACCTTGAGAACAGGCTTAATGGTAAGAATGGTGCTCATAAAACAGATCTTAGAGACATGGGGAGAAATAGTCCTTCCCACAAAACTATAGGAAAGCAGATATACTTAAAGCTAGTTCTGATAAGGAGGTATATTGAGAATAATCACAAACAGCATCAGTTTTACTCTTTTGTCCAGTGGGGGACTTGTTGAAAGTGTATAATCCTGTTCTGTTTCGTAACAAAGGAGTCTTTTTTTTTGTTTTTGAGACAGAGTCTAACTCTGTCTCCCAGGCTGGAGTACAGTGGCACTATCTCGGCTCACTGCAACCTCTGCCTCCCAGGTTCAAGTAATTCTCCCACCTCCGCCTCCTGATTAGCTGAGATTACAGGTGCCCACCACCATGCCTGGCTAATTTTTGTATTTTTAGTAGAGATGGGGTGTCACCACGTTGGCCAGGTGGTATTGAACTCCTGAGCAGGTGATCTGCCGGCCTCGGCCTCCCAAAGGCTGGGATTATAGGTGAGAGCCACTGTACCTGGCCAGTTACAAAGGAGTCTTTTAAGATGTCTGGACTTCAGAGATTGCTTTTATATACTGTAAAGGGTAACCTTTAATCCTAAAACTCTATAATTCTGATTGGTATGTTTCTCAATAATTTGATTCCCTTATAGCAATATTTACATTGAATATATATATATTCTTTTCTGAGGTTATAACTTGCAAGGTTTTAAGTGAGCCCAGAAAGGGAGCTCTGGCATTTCCCTTGCCTACCTCCTTGTGTGTCTGAGAGCCTTTGACATTTACAGACCACTATGAATAAGCAGTCTCTGAGCTGCCCTTCCATTGCTTTGTCTTTGGCGAGTTTCCTCTTCTGTTATCCTTTACTATTGTTCTAAATCTTCTCTCCTCTTTTCAGTTCCTCTTTGTAACTCCCACAGATGATCTTTCTTCCCACTTTATCAAAACACCAGAGAAGAGTGACTCAGAACAGCTGCAGGAAATCCTACAGGCAGATTTCTGGGAACAATGGTGGGGTAGGAGCTGACAAGCTAATCAAACCCACTTCCATTCAACCAAAATGAAAAGAACAAAGTAGCTAAGACCATACCAGCAGTCCTGAAACCAGGAATGTCAAAAACCTTGAGAAGTGTCATCAAGAGGCAGAAATTTGAGTTTTGGAATGGAAAGGAGAATGTATAATCCAACGTAGTCTTCCCTCGCAGGGTGACAGTGGGGCAAAAGGAGGCCACACACAATTCTGAAACATTTCACTGACGCTTCCACCCCAATATCCTCTACAGCAAGCCCATTACCAAATCTTGTTAATTCTCTTCCTAAATATATATGAAGCCCCCCAGTTGCTCTGCATATCCACTGTTTCTAATGAGCTGATTTTGGTATATGGGAAAGTTATTAATGTGGATTATTTTTGTCTATATGAAGATTAACCCTCATCAATTTAAGTAACTCTTCCGGGTGCTTCTTTTAGATTTCATAGGTAAAAAAATAACATCATCTACAAATGATAATGTTGTCTTCCTCCCTTCAAACAAAAGGTTGGTGCTCACAAGAAGAAAACCAAAACCATTTTGACTGACAGATATAAAGGAAATAGAGAAACGCCACATGCATGTGGATATAAAATCTATCCTAAAGACATCAACTCTCCCTAAATTATTTTACAGCTTTACCAAAATTCCACTTAAAATCCCAATAGGACTTGCCAAAGAGTAATTTGAAAGAGCAAGTTAAAAATGGCAAAGAACATTTTAATTAAGAAAAGGTTAAAAAGGAGACCTGCCATATTTTAAGATGTTTTATAAAGCAGCTATTAGTTTAGTGATATCAAGAGAATTTGAAGACCAGTGAAACAGAATAGAGAGGCCCTAAACAGACCCCAGAATAAAACACTTTATAAATGTCTGAGGAAGCATCTGAACTTAATGGGGAAGGTAGAGAGTATTCAATAGAAGGGTGATGATATTCTGTGGGGAGCATGGCTTCCTGTGAAGGGGATGGTGATTCCTTGATTCATCTGGGGAAGTGGCAAGATCTTATAGAGCAAAACAACTAGAACTGGGAAATCAGAGAGAGCTTCAGTCTCCCTGAATTGTCCTCTCTTGAATTTAGGCCAGTGTTTCTCAGAGTGAGAAGTGTCATCTGTGAAGAAGGTAGAAAAGCAAAATGATCCTGAAACCCCTGGTATAAAAATGTTAAACAGATTTAACACAAGACTTCCCGGGAACTTTAATATGATTCTCCAATAAAAAGTAGACAGCATGAAATATTTCACCAACTTATTTAGTCTTGGACCATTTTCTGGGAAGAACATCCTGGACTAGTGTTTGAGGCAACACATGTTGGGAAGCCTGGGTCACTCTTAGAAGGAGAGGGGATAACTTGGTGGGTACATTACCCAGGGTTCGTTTTAAAAATTTATTGTTAATATTATTTTTTGAGACAGAGTTGCCCAGGCTGGAGTGCAGTGTGTGTGGTCTCAGCTCACTGCAGCCTCCGTCTCCCAGGTTCTAGTGATTCTCCTGCCTCAGCCTCCTGAGTAGCTGGGATCACAGATGCCTGCCACCACACCTGGCTAATTTTTGTAGTTTTAGTAGAGACGAGGATTTGCCATGTTGGCCAGACTAGTCTCAAACTCCTGATCTCAAGTGATATGCCTGCCTTGGCCTCCCAAAGTGCTGGGATTACTGCGCCCAGTCACAGGGTTCTTGATTGGAAACAACAAGCCTATGGTCTGCATAACTTAAGCATAAAGGGAATTTATTCAGAGGGTGGCCATTTGCTCTCAGATTCAATGGGAAGACTTGAAATAGAGGCAGAACCAAAGAAGGATGGCATCAGAGAAGACTCTCAGATATTTCAGAAAGAGTGCATTGTTGTCTCAATCACACAGGTGGTGGTGTCTGACTGCCTGAGCCTGGGTAAAATGCCTTAGATCCAGCTGCCAGGCAGTTGGAATGAAGAAACGACTCTCTTTGTCTTCTTACTGGGAGTTGGGGATCCTGCCTACCATAGATTTTTGAGATTCATCTTTATCAATAAAGTTATTCTGGACAGGCCAAAAAGACAACTATCTTTACAGCCCAATACCCATACACAGACTTTTCCTTGTGCTGACATTTCCTCAAGCTATTGTTACCTGATCTGGAGCAGTTGTATCTTACCCAACAGAAAACACAAGCTCTTTCTAAGAGCAGGCACCTCCCACTGTCTTTGAAGTTATTCCATCCAGCTTTAAGTCTAGAATTATTGAAAGACTGATTTTCCTCCTCTTTTTCTTTTTTTGAGATGGAGTCTCCCTCTGTCACCCAGGCTGGAGTGTAGTGGTACGATCTCATCTCACTGCAACCTCCATGTCCCAGGTTCAAGAGATTCTTCTGCCTCAACCTCCCAAGTAGCTGGGATTACAGGTGCCCGCCATCAAGCCTGGCTAATTTTTGTATTTTTAGTAGAGATGGGGTTTCACCATGTTGGCCAGGCTGGTCTCAAACTCCTGATCTCAGGTGATCTGTCTGCTTCGACCTGCCAAAGTGCTGGGACTACAAGCATGAGCCACTGTGCCCAGCCCCTCCTCTAGTTCTGTTATGATTCCATTTGGATATTCTGAACAGCTATATCCAATGGTAAATGAGAGAGAGAAGAAAGAAAAGTGAAATGAAATTAAAAATATAAAAATATATATAACACAGAAAAGAGGAAATACAGGTAGTCCTTTTCATTCTTGTTTCTGCTATGTTCTGAAGCCATATGACTTCCCTCCATGAATATTCATTTATTCTTTTTCCTTTTCCCTTTAGTTAGCACATCAACTATCTGGGTTCTTTACTTGATAGGGTGAACCAAACCTTCATATCTGAGGGAGCTTAGCCTATTGATCATCCTGTTTGTTAAGAGTTCCAGAATTCCAAGCTTTGCAGGCTAAACTAGGTAGATACAAGGTATACATTGCTTGGGTTCTATTCATAACCCTCCCTGCCCCCTGTGTTAGTAATTTATTGCTGCATAACAAATTACCCTAAAACTTAGTGGTTTTGAACAACAGCTATTTATCATCTCACAGTTTTTGTGGGCAGGTATCCAGGTGCAGCTTAGTTGGGTGCATCAAGCTCAAAGTCTTTCACGAGATTACAGTCAAACTATTGGCTGGGGCTTCAAATCTATTTCAAGTCTTCCCATCGAATCTCAAAGATTGGTGGTACCATCTGAAGACTTGATTGGTGGAGGAAGGTCATGATTCCAAGCTCACAGGGAATGAAGGCAGGGATTATTGAGACTACCTACTATACCCCCTTTCCGTGTCAGTGAACGTTCTTCCTTCGAATGTCAGGATCAACTATCCTATGTAGTGGACATGGAGATATAATTTCCAGATTCTTCTTCAAAGAACAGCCTGCACCAGGTACAGTGGCATGCATGTGTAGTCTCAGTTGCTCAGAGGCTGAGGCAGGAGGATCACTTGAGCCCAGGAGTTCTGGCCTGTGTAGTGCACTGACTGCACCTGTGAATACCCACTGCACTCCAGCCTGGGCAACATGGTGAGACCCTGTTTCTCTATTAACAACAACAACAAAAAGAAAAAAAAAAAGAAAAGAGAGAGAGAGAGAGGAGCCTAGGCTTCTATTGAGCCCATTACCCAAATAGTGAACGCAGTATTCAACAGGTAGTTTTCCAACCCTCGTCCCCCTCCCTCCCCGCTTTCGGAGTCCTCAGTATCTATTGTTTTCATCTTATGTCTGTGAGTACCCATTGTTTAGCTCCCACTTATAAGTGAGAACGTTTGGTTTTCTCTTTCTGTGTTAATTCACTTAGGTTAATGGCCTCCAGCTGCTTTCATGTTGCTGTAAAGGACATGATTTCATTCTTTTTAATGGCTGCATAGTATATATATCATTTTTTCTTTATTCAGTCCACCATTGATGGGCGCCTAGGTTGATTCCATGACTTTGCTTTTGTGAATAGTGCTGCAATAAACATATAAGTGCAGGTGTCTTTTTGATAGAGTTATTTCTTTTCCTTTGGGTAGGTTCCCAGCAGTGGGATTGCTGGGCCCAGTGATAGTTCTACTTTTAGTTATTTGAGAAATCTCCATACTGCTCTCCATAGGGGTTGAACTAATTTACATTCCTACCAACAGTGTATATGTGTTCCTTTTTCTCTGTACGCTTACCAGTATCTATTATTTTTTGACTTTTTAATAATAACCATTCTAACTGGTGTGAGATGTGGTTTTAATTTGCACTTCTATGATGACTAATGATGTCAAGCATTTTTATATGTTTATTGGCTATATGTTATTTGTATATCTCCTTTTCAGAAGTGTCCGTTCATGTCCTTTTCTTACTTTTAAAATTTCACTCTTTGTTATGTAGAGTTCTATGGGTTTTGACACATACATAAAGTGATGTACACCAACACAGTACCATATAAGGCCTTCTATCACCCTTAAGGTTCCCCTGTGTGTCTACTTTTTAGCAACCACTTCTTCTGTCAGCTGTTGGCAACGACTAATCAGTTTCCATCCTCCTTATGGTTTTTCCTTTTTCAGATGTCGTATGAATGGAATCACATAATATGTTGTCTTTTGGATCTGGCTTATTTCATGTAGTAAAATGCATTCGTCTGTTTTTTATATATTTTTAAAATTATACTTTAAGTTCTAGGGTACATGTGCACAACGTGCAGGTTTGATATGTAGGTATACATGTGCCATGTTGGTTTGCTACACCCATCAACTCCTCATTTACATTAGGTATTTCTCCCTAATGCTATCCCTCCCCCAGTTCCCCACTCCCTGAGAGGTCCCGGTGTGTAGTGTTCTCATTGTTCCATTCCCACATATGAGTGAGAAGATGCGGTGTTTGGTTTTCTGTCCTTGTGGTAGTTTGCTGAGAATGATGGTTTCCAGCTTCATCCATGTCCCTGCAAAGGACATGAGCTCATCCTTTATTATGGCTGCATAGTATTCTATGGTGTATATGTGCCACATTTTCTTAATCTAGTCTATCATTGGTGGACATTTGGGTTGGTTCTAAGTCTTTGCTATTGTGAATAGTGCCACAATAAACATATGTGTGCATGTGTCTTTATAGAAGCATGATTTATAATCCTTTGGGTATATACCCAGTAATGGGATCACTGGATCAAATGGTATGTCTAGTTCTAGATCCTTAAGGAATCACCACACTGTCTTCCACAATGGTTGAACTAATTTACACTCCCACCAACAGTGTAGACGTGTTCCTATTTCTCCACATCCTTTCCAGCATCTGTTGTTTCCTGACTTTTTAATGATTGCCATTTTAACTGGCATGAGATGGTATCTCGTTGTGGTTTTGATTTGCATTTCTCTGATGACCAGTTCTGATGAGCACTTTTTCATGTGTCTGTTGGCTGCATAAATGTCTTCTTTTGACAAGTGTATGTTCATATCCTTTGCCCACTTTTTGATGGGGTTGTTTTTTTCTTGTAAATTTGTTTAAGTTCTTTGTAGATTCTGGATATTAGCCCTTTGTCAGGTGGGTAGATTGCAAAAGTTTTCTCCCATGCTGCAGGTTGCCTGTTCACTCTGATGGTAGTTGCTTTTGCTGAGCAGAAGCTTTCTAGTTTAATTAGATCCCATTTGTCTATTTTGGCTTTTGTTGCCATTGTTTTTGGTGTTTCAGTCAGGAAGTCTTTGCCCATGCCTATGTCCTGAAATGTATTGCTTGGTTTTCTTCTAGGGTTTTTATGGTTTTAGGTCTTCCATTTAAGTATTTAATCCATCTTGAATTAATTTTTGCATAAGGTGTAAGGAAGGGATCCAGTTTCAGCTTTCTACATATGGCTAACCAGTTTTCCCAGCATCATTTATTAAATAGGGAATCCTTTACCCATTTCTTGTTTTTGTCAGGTTTGTCAAAGATCAGATGGTTGTAGGTGTGTGGTGTTATTTCTGAGGCCTCTGTTCTGTTCCATTGGTCTATATATCTGTTTTGGTACCAGTACCACACTGTTTTGGTTACTGTAGCCTTGTAGTATAGTTTGAAGTCAGGTAGCATGATGCCTCCAGCTTTGTTCTTTTTGCTTAGGATTGTCTTGGCTATGTGGGCTCTTTTTTTGGTTCTATGTGAACTTTAAAGTATTTTTTTCCAATTCTGTGAAGAAAGTCATTGGTAGCTTGATGGGGATGGCATTGAATATATAAATTACTTTGGGTAATATGGCCATTTTCATGATATTGATTCTTCCTATCCATGAGCATGGAATGTTCTTCCATTTGTTTGTGTCCTCTTTTATTTCGTTGAGCAGTGGTTTGTAGTTCTCCTTGAAGATGTCCTTCACATCCCTTGTAAGTTGGACTCCTAGGTATTTTATTCTCTTTGTAGCGATTGTGAATGGGAGTTCACTCATGATTTGGCCCTCTGTTGGACTGTTATTGGTGTATAGGAATGCTTGTGATTTTTGCACATTGATTTTGTGTCCTGAGACTTTGCTGAAGTTGTTTGTCAGCTTAAGAAGATTTTGGGCTGAGACGATGGGGTTTTCTAAACATACAATGATGTCATCTGTAAACAGGGAGAGTTTGAGTTCCTCTTCCCCTAACTGAATACACTTTTTCCTTTCTCTTGCCTGATTGCCCTGGCCAGAACTTCCAACGCTATGTTGAATAGGAGTGGTGAGAGAGGGCATCCTTGTCTTGTGCCTGTTTTCAAAGGGAATGCTTCCAGTTTTTGCCCATTTAGTATGATATTGGCTGTGGGTTTGTCATAAATAGCTCTTATTATTTTGAGATACGTTCCATTGACACCTAGTTTATTGAGTTTTTGGCATAAGTGCTGTTGAATTTTGTCAAAGGTCTTTTTTGAATCTATTGAGATAATCGTGGTTTTTTGTCATCGGTTCTGTTTATGTGATGGATTACGTTTATTGATTTGTGTATGTTGAACCAGCCTTGTATCCCAGGGATGAAGCCTACTTGATCATGGTGGATAACTTTTTGATGTGCTACTGGATTCGGCTTGCCAGTATTTTATTGAGGATTTTTGCATTAATGTTCTTCAGGGATATTGGTCTAAAATTCTCTTTTTTTGTTGTGTCTCTGCCAGGCTTTGGTATAAGGATGATGCTGGCCTCATAAAATGAGTTAGGGAGGATTCATTCTTTTTGTATTGATTTAAATAGTTTCAGAAGAAGTGGTAACAGCTCCTCTGTGTACGTCTGGTAGAATTCAGAAGGGAATCTGTCTGGTCCTGGACTTTTTTTGGTTGGTAGGCTATTACTTATTGCCTCAATTTCAGAGCCTGTTATTGGTCTATTCAGAGATTCAACTTCTTCCTGGTTTAGTCTTGGGAGAGTGTATGCATCCAGGGATTTATCCATTCCTTCTAGATTTTCTAGTTTATTTGCATAGAGGTGTTTATAGTATTCTCTGATGGTAGTTTGTATTTCTGTGGGATTGGTGGTGATACTCCCTTTATCATTTTTTATTGCATCTATTTGATTCTTCTCTCTTTTATTCTCTATTAGTCTTGCTAGCAGTCTATCAATTTTGTTGATCTTTTCAAAAAACCAACTCTTGGATTCATTGATTTTTTGAAGGGTTTCTTGTGTCTCCACCTCTTTCAGTTCTGCTCTGATCTTAGTTATTTCTTGCCTTCTGCTAGCTTTTGAATTTGTTTGCTCTTCCTTCTCTAGTTATTTTAATTGTGATGTTAGGTTGTCGATTTTAGATCTTTCCTGCTTTCTCTTGTGGGCATTTAGTGTTATAAATTTCCCTCTACACACTACTTTAAATGTGTCCCAGAGATTCTGGTATGTTGTGTCTTTGTTCTCGTTATTTCAAAGAACATCTTTATTTCTGCCTTCATTTTGTTATTTATGTACTCATTCAGGAGCAGGTTGTTCAGTTTCCATGTAGTCATGTGGTTTTGAGTGAGTTTCTGAATCCTGAGTTCTAATTTGGTTGCATTGTGGTCTGAGAGACAATTTGCTGTGATTTCTGTTCTTTCACATTTGCTGAGGAGTGCTTTACTTCCAATTATGTAGTCAATTTTAGAATAAGTGCAATGTGGTGCTAAAAAGAATGTATATTCTGCTGATTTGGGGTGCAGAGTTCTGCTGATGTCTATTAGGTCCGCTTGGTGCAGAGCTGAGTTCAAATCCTGGATATCCTTATTAACGTCTCAGATGTCTCATTCATCTGTCTAATGTTGACAGTGGGGTGTTAAAATCTCCCATTATTATTATGTGGGAGTCTAAGTCTCTTTGTAGATCTCTAAGAACTTGCTTTATGAATCTGGGTGCTCCTGTATTGGCTGCATATATATTTAGGATAGTTAGCTCTTCTTGTTGAATTGATCCCTTTAGCATTATGTAATGGCCTTCTTTGTCTCTTTTGATCTTTGTTGGTTTAGAGTCTGTATTATCAGAGACTAGGATTGCAACACCTGCTTTTTTTTGTTTTGTTTTGTTTTGTTTTCCATTTTCTTGGTAGATCTTCCTCCATCCCTTTACTTTGAGCCTATGTGTGTCTCTGCACATGAGGCGGGCCTCCTGAATACAGCACACTGATGGGTCTTGACTCTTTATCCAATTTGCTAGTCTGTGTCTTTTAATTGGGACATTTAGCCCGTTTACATTTAAGGTTAATAATTGTTATGTGTGAATTTGATCCTGTCATTATGATGTTAGCTGGTTATTTTGCCTGTTAATTGATGCAGTTTCTTCATAGCATTGATGGTCTTTATAATTTGGCATGTTTTTACGGTGGCTGGTACTGGTTGTTCCTTTCCATGTTTAGTGCTTCCTTCAGGGGCTCTTGTAAGGCAGGCTTGGTGGTGACAAAATCTCTCAGCATTTGCTTGTCTGTAAATGATTTTATTTCTCCTTCACTTATGAAGCTTAGTTTGACTGGATATGAAATTCTGGGTTAAAAATTCTTTTCTTTAAGAATGTTGAATGTTGGCCTCCACTCTCTTCTGACTTATAGGGTTTCTGCTGAGAGATCCACTGTTAGTCTGATGGGCTTCCCTTTGTGGGTAATCCGACCTTTCTTTCTGGCTGTGCTTAACATTTTTTCCTCATTTCAACCTTGGCAAATCTGACAATTACGTGTCTTGGGGCTGCTCTTCTCGAGGAGTATCTTTGTGGTGTTCTCTGTGTTTCCTGAGTTTGAATGTTGGCTTGCCTTTCTAGGTTGGGGAAATTCTACTGGATAATCCCTGAAGAGTGTTTTCCAACTTGGTTCCATTCTCCCCATCCCTTTCAGGTATGCCAATCAAATGTAGATTTGGTCTTTTCACATAGTCCCATATTTCTTAGAGGATTTGTTCATTTCTTTTTACTCTTTTTTCTCTAATCTTGTCTGCTCACTTTATTTCATTAATTTGATCTTTAATCATTGGTATCCTTTCTTCCACTTGATCGAATCAGCTATTGAAGCTTGTGCATGCGTTATGACATTCTTGTGCCATGGTTTTCAGCTCCATTGGGTCATTTAAGGTCTTCTACACACTGTTTATTCTAGTTAACCATTCGTTTAACCTTTTTTCAAGGGTTTTAGCTCCCTTGCAATGGGTTAGATCATGCTCCTTTAGCTTGGAGAAGTTTGTTATTACTGACCTTCTGAAGCCTACTTCTGTCAACTCGTCAAAGTCATTCTCCATCCAGCTTTGTTCCATTGCTGACGAGGAGCTGCGATCCTTTGGAGGAGAAGAGGCACTCTACTCTGGTCTTTATAATTTTCAGCTTTTCTGCTCTGATTTCTCCCCATCTTTGTGATTTTTATCTACCTTTGGTCTTTGATGTTGGCGATCTATAGATAAGGTTTTGGTGTGGATGTCCTTTTTGTTGATGTTGATGCTCTTCCTTTCTGTTTGTTAGTTTTCCTTCCAACAGTCAGCTGCAGGTCTGTTGGAGTTTGCTGGAGGTCCACTCCAGACCCGGTTTGTCTTGGTATCACCAGTGAGGCTGTAGAACAGCAAATATTGCAGAACAGCAAGTATTGCTGCCTGATCCTTTCTCTGGAAGCTTCATCCCAGAGGGTCACCCATCTGTATGAGGTATCTGTCGGCCCCTACTGGGAGGTGTCTCCCAGTTAGGCTACATGGGAGTCAGGGACACACTTGAGGAGGCAGTCTGTCTGCTCTCAGAGCTCAAGTGCCATGCTGGGAGAACCACTGCTCTCTTCAGAGCTGTTAGACAGGGATGTTGAAGTTTGCAGAAGTTGTCTGCTGCCTTTTGTTTAGCTATGCCCAGCCCACAGAGGTGGAGTCTATAGAAACAGTAGGTCTTGCTGAGCTGTGGTGGGCTCTGCCCAGTTTGAGCTTCCTGGCTGCTTTGTTTACCTACTCAAGCCTCAGCAATGGTGGATGCCCCTCCCCTAGCCAGGCTGCAGCCTTGCAGGTTGATCTCAGACTGCCGTGCTAGCAGTGAGCAAGGCTCCATGGGTGTGGGACCTGCTGAGCCAGGCACAGGAGAGAATCACCTTGTCTGCTGGTTGCTAAGACCATGGGAAAAGCACAGTATTTCGGTGTGAGTGTACCAATTTTCCAGGTACAGTCTGTCACGGCTTCCCTTGGCTAGGAAAGGGAAATCCCCTGATCCCTTGCGCTTCTTGGGTGAGGCGATGGCTCCGCCCTGCTTTGGCTTGCCCTTCACGGGCTGCACCCACTGTCCAATGAGTCCCAATGAGATGATCCAGGTACCTCAGCTGGAAATGCGGAAATCACCCATCTTCTGTGTCGATCACGCTGGGAGCTGCAGACTGGAGCTGTTTCTATTTGACCATCTTGGAGTGGACCCATCCATGTTATTATATAAATAAATAGCTTTTAAATTTGGAAGCATTTTGACCATTATTTATTTGAATATATTTTCTGTCCCTCTTCACCCTCTTTGAAGACTTCAATTCCATGTATATTAAATTGCATGAAGTTGTCTCAGACTTCACTGATGTTCTGTTCTTTTTTCTCTCTGTGCTTCATTTTGGATAGTTTCTATTGCTATATCTTCAAGTTCATTGATCTTTTCCTCTACAATTTATAACCTGCCATTAATCCCTTTCAGTGTATTTTTCATACCAGGCATTGTAGTTTTTTTAATCATTAGAAGTTCAATTTGCATCTATTAAATATTTCATGTCTCTATTTAACTGAACACAAGAAACACAGTTATAATGTCTATTGTAATGTCCTTGCCTAGTAATTCTAACATCTGTATCAGTTCTGGGTTAATTTCAGTAGATTGGTTTTTATCCTTATTATGGGTTACATTTTTTTGCTAGTCTGTTCTATGAGCTGTGTTATGGATTGAACTGTGTTTTCTGTTCATTTATCGGTTGAATCCCTAATCCTCAACGTGACTGTGTCTGGAGATAGGGCCTTCATTATAAAGCTATAGTAATTAATATTGTAGAGTTTTGGTATATCAATAGAAAGACAAATTGAACACAATAGAGAGTCCAGAAACAGACCTTTAAATATATGAAACAAACTCGAACATATTATGAAACACATGATGAAGATGGTACTTCATAGTCAGAAATAAAATTATGCATTGTTTTAAAAAATGGTATCAGGACAGCAGGCTACCCATTTAGAAATGGATAAGTTAGATTCCTTTCTAAAATCATGGAATACTCGAACAAGACAATAAGAGATAAGAAAAAAATGGGATATCATGAAATCCAAATGTATTAAATATAAAAAGTGAAAACAAAGTTACAGTAGAGCATGAAATAAAAATAAAAGTTGTTATGAAGATGTAAGTTTGATTTTAAGGTTATCCATAATACATTATTAAGCAAAAAAAAAAAAAAAAAAAAAACCCTTACACACTATAAGGTAGGGTTCTAGTTTTGTAAAAACAATTTATATGCTTACATAATGCATTGGACAGGACTCTTTGGTTGCAAGAAACAGAAACCCATCCAATTAAATTCAAATGAAAATAAGAGATTTTTGTTTTTGTTTATGTTCATATAACCAAACCAAGAAACACAGTGTCTGTGGGGAATGGAACTCAGGTTCAACAGGATCCAGCACTCAAAGGCACCAGGACTCACTTTTTGTCTCTTCGTTTTTTTGTTACATGTTCTGTCTCTGTGCTGGTCTTATTCTACTGGGGTCTTCCACATGACAGAGGAACTGGTTACTAGCTGCCCTATAGTCATAACTTTAGGGCCCTCAGTTTAGGGAGAGAGGAGAGCTACCTTCCTACCCAAACCTTGGGCAGCCATCATTGTGAGTTGTCACTCCTATGCCTGGGATCAGCAGCCCCATTTGAATCACAAACTGAAAAAAGTTTCCCAACGGAGAGGGATTTTTGGTATCAGAAATGCAGGAGAGGCCAGGTGTAGTGGCTCATGCCTGTAATCCCAGCACTTTGGGAGGCCGAGGTGGGTGGATCATGAGGTCAGCAGATTGAGGCCATCCTGATTAACATGGTGAAACCCCATCTCTACTAAAAATACAAAAAATTAGCCGAATGTGGTGGCAGGCGCCTATAGTCCCAGCTACATGGGAGGCTGAGGCAGGAGAATTGCTTGAACCCTGGAGGTAGAGGTTACAGTGAGCCGAGATCACACCACTGCACTCCAGCCTGGGCAACAGAGTGAGACTCTATCTCAAACAAAACAAAACAAAAAAGAAATGCAGGAGAGGTGGGGAAGGATGCTAGGGAAAATAAGCAGGAATTGTCTTGTTAAATATGTATATAATATATCCATAGTGACGATTAGACATAGCTATGGCTATAGATATAGATGTGTATATGTACACATGTGGGTGATAAGCAAAACTGAACTATGGGTATGACATTTGTTGTCTCTATGGTGGGTTTCTTTTTTTTTTTTTTTTTCTTTTTGAGACAGAGTCTCACTCTATCACCCAGGCTGGAGTTCAGTGGCATGATCTCAGCTCACTGCAATCTCTGCCTTCTGGGTTCAAGTGATTCTCCTGCCTCAGCCTCCCGAGTAGCTGGGACTATAGGCACACACCACCACGCCTGGCTAATTTTTGTATTTTTAGTAGAGACGGGTTTATGTTGGCCAGGCTGGTCTCAAACTCCTGACCTCAGGTGATCTGCCCAGCTTGGCCTCCCAAAGTGCTGGGATTATAGGTGTGAGCCACTGCGCCCAGCCTATGGTGGGTTTTTATTCTTACTTGGATTTTTTCTATAATTAATATCATTAGTTATATAATAAATAAAAGATTTAAAAAGAAACTGCACATTTTTTTCCTAAAAGCCTTTCATTACTTTCCTAACATAGATTTGCCCCTCCCACTAAAGCTACAGGCATGAGTTCTTTAAAGACCTACAATGTAATTTGGAGCAGCCTCCTCTGCCGGGTACACAGCAGCTCTTCCATGTGGCTAGGATGCCAGCCCATTTACATATCACACTATTTATGATGGCACTGGGTGAAATACCCTGATCAGTAGGGTCTGGCTCATTGTCACTGTTCCAAAGAGACTTATCCTTATATAATGTCATAAAAAAGGAACCCATTATCAGGGTCCAGGGAGACATGGGGAGGTCCCTATAGTGTTGTCAGTCATTTTTAGTCTTGGGAGAGTCTTCCCTTCTCCCCAGCATTAAGGATGTCATATTTTTTCAACAACAGTAAAACCATTCCTGAGGGCAGGGTCTGTGGTTGTCTTTTTCCTTGCTGTGTCTTGGTACCTAGTGCACAGCAGGACTCTAGAGGAGTAAGTGATGCCACCTATGCTCCTTGGTTTCTCTGCCCTATTCCCCTGTGCCCAGGGCACATGTCCAGAGGGTGGCATGGAATCCCTTGATTTTTTGGAGTCTGTGGGCCAAATCCCCCATTGCATCACTGGAGTCCCTCTGAGGCCTGCAAGCCAGGTGTGACCAGCTGTAATCCCCTCTCATTTCAGAGTCATTCTCCCTCCTCCCTCTCTTCTCCTTCCCTGTCCGCACTCCGCAGTTTGGTGTTCACTCTCTAGTTTCCTCCATGACTTGACTGAGGGACTTGGGTGACTCCTCCTGGGAGATGACTCTCGGCACTGCTGGAGCGTTTCAAACAACCCAAGTCTCTGTTCCAGTCTTGCTGATTAAATCCATGGTCCTCCTCCAAGCATAAGGCTGGTCCCAACCATAGTCCCAACAAGAGAAAGGGAAGAAGTAGCCAAGCTGTTTTCTTCCTCTGTCCTTATCCAGAGAAAGTATTAGAACCCCAGGAGCACAGGAAGAGGAGAAACTAAAAAAATGAGCTCAGACTTCCCGTTCTCACCACAGAAGTGATTTTTTGGTCACTAGGTCTGATCAGAGTTCCTCTTCCATTTGGAAGAGGAGGGCATCGCCTGAGTGTCCAGGAGAGCTGCCAGCCTTCCTGACTGGAAAGTGTGGCCAAGGCACCTGCCTGCTTCTCTGTCTTTTCTCCTGTCAGGCCAGGTGCCAGATAGAGCATCCAGAGGTTTGCACAGGAGAGATACTCAGGAAATACCTGCAGATGAGCATGCTCATGGGAAGATGGCTCGTGACTCCCTCCCTCTCCACAAAGTGGGAAATGAAACTTCTTATGGTTTGGGACTTTTACATCCACCTCCTCTGAAACCCCAGAGGGCCCACAATCCAGGATTCCATGCCTTTGCTCAGCTTCCTCATACTGGATCATCCTTTCACCTCTCAGTATTCTACCTACCCGAGCCTCCATTTCCATCACTTGGACTACATGCTCCCTGCCCCAGCCCCTTCCTATGCCATGGGCGCAGCCTCTTCCTATGCCATGGGCCCAGCCTGCTGAAGCTTCCTTATCCTTTCCTGGGACCACTGAGAGGGCATCTGGGGGGTCTATAAAGAATAACTAATGCCACAAACCAGCAGAGAAAACCCAACTTCTTGACCTAGGGGAAAGGGACCAGACACTCCCAAGGCATGTTGTGTGGCAGCTTCTTTCCTTCAAATGCTGCAGGAGGAGACAGGACCCCTGCAAGGCCTCTTCTACCAGGGTCTTAAGTAATTTGGATTCTTCTCTATCCCCAGGCCCAGAAATAGGACAGGCTGTGGATGAAGGGCCAGGAGTCAGGAGCAGAAGGGCAGAGATGACTCTGGAGTTGGGCTGGGTCCCGAGCATGAGAGTCCAGAAGTGGAACATTCTAATCCTGTCTAAGCCCTGACGGAACCAATGCTCTGCAACCACACGAGCCACCTGAAGAGAGTGGGAATCTTCATGGGCGTTCAGAGGCAGGCAGTGAGGTGGAGCCAGACCCTGAGGTTTGGGACTATTGAACGTCAAAATTTAGAGCAGACAGCAGGTAGGGAAGCAATGAGACAGAACAAATGAGACACCATCTTTGTTACCCGGCTTCCTTCCCAGAGCTTCCCAGTGTGGGGGTCCCCTCTGGGTTCCCTCATCCAGTCTGAGAAGTGACTCCAGCCTGAGGCCTGGTTAACTGGAGAGAGAGCATCGAGGACCTGTAACTACAATGAGCTGCACGTGGGCACGGGCTGAGCGTGCAGCCACCATCCTCCCAAGTACCAAAGGCAGCAGAAGCCCCTGAAAGCATAGGTAGATATTTCCTTGGCCCTGCTAGCTTAACCTCTAACCCTGGTCCCTGATACAACCTGTCATCCAGCTCTACTGGCTCAGCCTCAGCAGGCCCAGGACAGCTTTCTTGTCCTGCGGCCAGAGCTTTTGTTCATTCCTGAGTAAAGAGTAAATCACACTTCCCCTTATGCTTTTGCTTTGAAGATGAATGAGCACTTCTGGAGACAGCGGAAAGAAGCAGTAGCTTCTAGAAGGCAGATCCCAGGCCACAGACTGTGTAAACATCAGAGTGGCATGATTAGCTGTCAAGTCTCCCAGTCACTTACCATTCACCCATCTGTCCATGCATCCTCCATCCATTCATTCATCCATTCACCTATCCTCCAATTATCTGGACCAACTTCCTTCTTTTTTCTTTCCTTCCCTCCCTCTTTCCTCTCCTGTTTCCTACATTCCAAGAAATATTTGTATAGAGTCTGCCATGTGCCAGATTTCTCAGATTTGGCAGACTTCTTCAAAGCATGAGAAGCCACCCAGGAGAAAATTTAGTCCTTCACTGAGCTCCAAATAGGCTCCTCTGTGCCCTGAGCTTCTTGCACATATGGAACTCTCTATTCAGGGTTACAAGGAAGGAGAGAGGAAGTTGTGGACAGAGAGAGAGGAGAGAGAAACAGAACAATTCCTAGTCTGACGTTGCTGAGCACCCCTACTTTGTTTGAAAAGCTCACATGCTACAGGAAGCAGGGAGGAGAACTCAAGTCTTAGGTTTACATTTTGAATCTCCAAGTTACATATTATAAAGGGATATTGTATCAGCCAAGATGCACTAATAACAGGAAGCAGAATATTCTATTGCAATGGTTGCCTATTTGGTCTCCCTGCTTCCAGGCTTCCCCCAACCAGTCTGTGCTCCTCACCACAATCAGAGTGATGTTTCTACAGTGTCCCTGTCCTTGTTTCTCTCCTGCCTGAAGTCCTTAATTGGCCTCATGTCACCCATGAGCTAGAGGTCAAGCTCCTTGACATGATCAGAAGGATCTTCATAATCAGACCCCAGGTGCCTCTTCCACCCCATGTGAGTCCCCTTCCTGTTGGAATGTGTATTTTACGTTCCAGCAATATTGCAACTATTTTCAGTTTGCCAAGCACTCCATGCTATCTTAAGCTCCATCTTTGGCATATGCTTATCTTTCTACTGCAGTTTTTTCCCCATTATTCCATTTCATATGCTTCTTTCAACTGGGCATATTTGTCTCTTGTGCTCATCACCTTGCAATTTATTTGCTCATGTCTGTCTTTCCTACTAGACTATGAACTGCTTGGTGCAAGGATTGTGAGTTATTCATCACTGTGGCCCTATGCCTGGTAGAGCATCAGTACCTAGAAGGCACTCAGTCTGTATTTGTGGGGTGAATGGATGGATGGATGGATGAAGACAATCTTACAAGAGAAATGGGATAGCTTTGGGACAAGATGGTTAATGTATCTATGTAACAGACCCCCAGAGAAGACAACAAATGGCCTCTTCCTGAAAGCTCAGACTTCTGACGAGGGGAGTAAGCCAGACAAGGTATCTAGTCAGGAATAGGGAAGTTGGGATGATATGGTGACCTGGTGTGGGACTGACTTCCTGTTTCCTCTAGATAAGAGCTCTTGGAGAGACAGGCAGCCAGAAGCGCCTGTGCTTCCAGGGTAAGGGTGAATACTCAGGATGACGGCGGAGAGGGAGGCCCCTGATGCACACTTCACTGTGGACAAACAGAACATCTCCCTCTGGCCCCGAGGCAAGCGACAGTCACTGCTGAGAACCTGCTCCGTGTTCTGTGTGCAAACCTGCCCTTTGCTGCTCCTTCAACACACATTTTCTTCTTCTTCCAACAGAGCCTCCTCCCAAGTCTGGTCCATCTCTGTTCCCGGGGAAAACACCCACAGTCCGTGCTGCATTAATCTGCCTGACGCTGGTCCTGGTCGCCTCTGTCCTGCTGCAGGCCATCCTTTGTAAGTCCTCATGTTTCATCGTCTGGGCTTAGCCCCTCTCTGTGGCCAGCTGGCTCCCTCCAGATCCAGACCACTTCTCTGCTCTCCAGGTTTCTCCTGCCTCTGACTTTTTCATTTGTCTCCTTTCTCCTCTTTCCATGTGCAGTAATAGGGTGTGCCACTCCCAGTATGGTGAGCTGATGCTCTTTCCCTCCCAATTTCTGGGAGATTATTGGGATCAGCATTTGCACATTGGTGCTCAAGGATACATTCTTTTGTCCTCAGGAAACATTTATCTAGTTTTTCATGCTGTGCTATTTTCTTCCGCTCCATCCCCCACCAATCTGAGCTCTGCTCCTTGGATTTGGAGCCTTGTGGACAGTCCCTGACAGTGCAATGTCTCCTGACCCTGTGAAGGACTAAGCCTCATGTGTCATTGGCCCCAACTCACCAGATGGAGAGCCTGACCAACGAGCCAACAGATCTCCATGACTCCGTCCCCTCAACAGGACCCGTTCGTGCTCTCTTCATTCTCCTGTCCCTGCAAAAATCATGCCTAGGGAGCCTTCCTACTCTTTTGGTGTTGCGGGGTTTATCTTTCCTCCTCTTCTGGCTCTGTCAGGCTTCATGGCCTTTGCTGCTGGCAGAGCCTTCTTCCTCCTGCCATGGCTCCAGGAAGCAGAGGAAGGGGACCCGAGAAGCTGTTGGATTTTGTTTTCTCCCTCTGTGGCCTCAGGACATACTTGGTCTTAGACTTGTAGGCTCTGAGCAGAGTCCCCCTTCCCCCATCCTAGACCCCTGGCCTCTAACATGGCATTTTCCTCAGGGCTTGCCTTTGAGCCTCTTGGTTTATCTTTGATTCTCTCTCTGGTACCCAGGCCTGGGACCTGAGCAGAATGTGAAAGTGGGTAGGACAAGGGAAGGGGAGACACAGTTTTGTAATCTCCTTTTCCATGTTCTCTGGAGAAGAAGCCACTTCCAGATTAGTGGCTGGCTCTTCCCATGGTCACAGAGGGGCCCGTGGACAGATGTGAGGGAGTGGTGCTGTCCTAGCAGACAGCCACTGCAGGGGTTTCTGAAAGCAGAGGGATGGCAACCAAGGGGTGGGGTCCAGGGGGAATCAAGTTCTGGGGAGAGTGACAGGGCTCATGGAGGGCACCCCTTTATCAAATGTTCCATGAACACTCAGAGAAAATTCAGGACTGGTTTCTAACTCCTGCTTCTGCTTGCCTGTGAAATTTTCTCACAGAGAGCCTGTGTTTCATCAGTCTCCCCATTGTCTGTATCCACCTGTGTTCCTGGCACATAGTAGGTGCCCATTGCACGTTTGTTTTATGTTAATAAATGATTGGAGGGTTGGGGTGGCCCATTGGACTGTCCTGGTTCTTTGGGAAGCTTCAGCCTGTTCCTTCCCTTCCCTTCCTTTGATCAACCTGACAACACCCCCACTCCGGTCCCTGGGGCTCCCCTCAGCTGACCTCCTGACTTTCTCAATCCCAGATCCCCGGCTTATGGGCAACATATCAGATGTAAAGACCAATGTCCAGTTGCTGAAAGGTCGTGTGGACAACATCAGCACCCTGGATTCTGAAATTAAAAAGAATAGCGATGGCATGGAGGCAGCTGGCGTTCAGATCCAGACGGTGAATGTGAGCCTGGGTTATGTGCGTTCTCAGTTCCTGAAGTTAAAAACCAGTGTGGAGAAGGCCAACGCACAGATCCAGATCTTAACAAGAAGTTGGGAAGAAGTCGGTACCTTAAATGCCCAAATCCCAGAGTTAAAAAATGATTTGGAGAAAGCCAGTGCTTTAAATACAAAGATCCGGGCACTCCAGGGCAGCTTGGACAATATGAGCAAGTTGCTCAAACGACAAGGTAAGTGACTCAGAAAATTACACTGAAGCTGACCAGCGGCCCATGGGATCTTACCTGTCCCAGACCTGAGGTCACTGGGCTGGTGGGTTAGGGAGGAGGCCAGGGGGAAGAGAGGGGCAGCCATGGACTAGGAAGTTAAGGAGGGAGGGCTTGAGGTTGGGAAGGACTTAGGCGCGGTTAGGAGAAAAGAGACCAGGGTCCAGCTAGAGTTCCCACACCAAAGTGCAGAATGTGAAAGCATTAGGGGGTGTCCACCCCGGCCCATACCTAGTCATTTCCCATCAAGTTCCTTTCTAGAGTCCAGGGGCTCAGCCACTTGTCATGGCCGATGGAGGGTTGCTTCCCCTCATGGGAAAGACACTTTTTGTCCATCCTCTTGCATTCTAACCTCTCCAGTCCCAGAGACTCGATTAGTCTCTGTCTGACTTTCAGGATTTGGAAGAGTGTCCCAAATCCCCTACACAAAGACCCAAGCACACCAGAGCACAGCTCCATTTGCTGCTGTCTCTGAGACCTCATTCAAGTGCCCCCACCAAGCCAGCACCCCAAGAAATCAAGAATACCAGCGTTCACTTTTACCTCTTGTTCTCTAGATGACATTCTACAGGTGGTTTCTCAAGGCTGGAAGTACTTCAAGGGGAACTTCTATTACTTTTCTCTCATCACAAAGACCTGGTATAGTGCCCAGCAGTTCTGTGTGTCCAGGAATTCACACCTGACCTCGGTGACCTCAGAGAGTGAGCAGGTGAGTGTTGTGCCTGTGGGCTCTGGCAAGGGGGTGTATGGGCACTGGGCCCGGGAGGATGGGCAGGATTATACTGTGCAAACAAAAATCCCCAAATATTGATGACCTAATGAAGAAGGATTAGTTCTCGGTACCATGTCTAATAAGGGCCAGCAAGGGGGCTGTGCTCACTGTCGCTACTCAAGGACCCAGGCCGAAGGAGTCTTCATCTGAACATGTTTCCACACTTGCTGGGGCAGGAAAAGGGAACTTGACATATTGTGCAAAGCTTCTGCCCGGATTTAACATACCTCATTTTTGCTTACATTTCACTGGCTTAAGTTATGTTAAGTAAGTTAAGTAAGTTATGCAGTACTCCTGGATTGGGAGGATCCTGGATTCCAGTCCTCCTGGAACAGGGCAGAGAGGAGCTACTTTCCATGTGCCCAGAAAAAAAGAAATATTTGTGAACAGCGTTAATGATTCCACATGACTCAAGAAGTCTCCTGCCTGGTGAGGCAGAAATTGGGCAGGCCCTTTTCATCTGGGCGGTGGGATAGCAGCTCAGGTCAGAGCCTGGGCTCTGGAGTAGTTCTAGAGCCCTAACCTTGCCATCTAACTAGTCCTAGCAGCTTGGGTGGAATACCCAACTTCACTGGGCAAACTTCACTGGCCCTCACTTGATGAAACATGCATGGTGATGGCACCTGCCTCAGAGGAAAGGAGTGAATGCATATGGAGGACTCAGCACAGTGCCGTATGTGGATTCAGGTGTTGTCATATGAACCATTCTCTCGTGGTCCATGCTCTGGAGTTCAGCTGAGGCCTTCCTGTGCTTCAGCACCTGCTTCCTGAGTGGCAGAAATGCTTAAGTTCCTGAGCCTGTTAGCTGCAGGGCAGGGACACATCATAATCTGGAAGATGAAATCTGGGTTCTGGGTAAGGGCAGGAAGAGGCTTGAGAGGCCAGTGCGTGCAGTGCATCCGTGGGTCAGGGCTGTCACTGAGCACAGGTGAAGAACACCCGGAGACAGGTGATCAAGCTCTGAGTGTGACCGCACCTCTGCTTATCCTGTCTTTCCTACAGGAGTTTCTGTATAAAACGGCGGGGGGACTCACCTACTGGATTGGCCTGACTAAAGCAGGGACAGAAGGGGACTGGTCCTGGGTGGATGACACGCCATTCAACAAGGTCCAAAGTGCGAAGTAAGTCCCAGGAGCCCTCTCTGCCAGCCTGACTTTCCCCGGCCATGGCCAGGGCATGAAGGGAGTGGGGGCGATGTTCCCCATGAGGCAGGGTTTCTGATTCTTCCCTGTGCTAGGGTGACAGGAGCATTGCAACCAAGATCTAGCGCAATCCTGTCACTAACTGGCTGTGGGATCTGGGCCCTCCACACCCTCTGGGGTTTGGTAGCAAGGCCTTCTACCTGGCCAGCTTCAGCAGGAATCCTTTCATGAGTCTAGGTCTTCACAGTGTGGGTCTGTGTAGGGACTTGAGAGTGGTGGGTTGGTTTTGCCTGGACTTGGGGCGTGAGTGAAAGCTTAGAGGTCTAAGTCTCGCTAGTCCCCTTCCTCTTAGGCTTGGGTGCAGACATTTACTATGCCATTCCCTAGGACTCAAGCTGGGGTTGAGTTAACTCATTTCTTCACTGGAAATAAGTTCTTCTTGGTTTTCCACTTTGTAAATCTTTATTTCTCCCTCTTGGTAGGTTCTGGATCCCAGGTGAGCCCAACAATACTGGGAACAATGAACACTGTGGCAATATAAGGGCTTCCTCGCTTCAGGCCTGGAATGATGCCCAATGTGACAAAACGTTTCTTTTCATCTGTAAGCGACCCTACATCCCGTCAGAACCATGACAGAACAGGCTCCCAAGCTCACTCTTTGAACTCCAACGCTTGTCAAACATGAGGAAATGCCTCTTTCTCCCCCAGACTCCAGGATGACTTTGCACGTTGATTTTTCTTGCTTCAAAATTGTCCCACAGTGGCATTCTGGAGTCCGTCTGTCTTGGCTGGAAATTCTCTGACCCCATGGAGGCAGCTGGAATGGAAAGGAGAATTCAGGTTAAAGTGGGAGGGATGGGTAGAGAGGATTTAGAAGTTCCAATTGCCCTGCTAAGGAGGATTAAGACCCGTAATCCGGGACAACACCTGGGGTTTTCCACGTCTTCAGAGAAGCCTCAGCTTCATCACATCAAAGTTATTTCAGAGCAACCAAGCAATTCTGCTGATATTGTCATTCAGGGCTTTTCTTGGCCAAACCCTCTAGAATTTCCACATGTCTGCTTAGCTGTGCTGGCAGCTAGCAGCTGGCTGTGTTTGCAGTGGGAATAGCCCTGTTCTTGGAGATCCTGCTCATGGTATATCCTCAGTGGCTTCTTCATCCACATCATCTAAAGCCTGAATCTCTTCTTCTCTGGTTCAAGTCAGCGGCTGACATGGACTTGTATCTCCTTCAGAACTTGGCCAGTACCCAGACTCCCTTCTCCTTCCACTCCCTTAGTACACCCGGGTGCCCAGCCCTGCCTTCCGCCCAGTGTCCATCCAGCCTCTGTCCTCACCTCCCCGGCACCTCCTCCTCCTTCTGCATTTCCTGTCTTCCTGTGTCTTGTGCATGGGAAGCAGCCTTCAGTGCCTTCATGAATTCACCTTCCAACTTCCTCAGAATAAAATGCTGCCTGGGTCAAGGCCTCACTCCACATGCACTTTTTCATTCCTGGTTGTCCAGGTGAATATGTGGGAAAGGCAGTCTCCTCTGCTGGACATGAAGTTTTAGAGTATCATCAGGAAACATCCGGGGAGTCAAAAATAACAAGAACTAGGGAAATTCCAGCCCTGGAAATGCCATAAAATGTGACTAGTACTTATTTCTAGTTTTTATTAAAATAAAGTAGAGCAAGGTCTCCAAGGTCTCCAATGTCACGATCTTGGTGGTCTTTCTTCTTGGGTGTTCACTGGACAGTCTTCTAGTCTCTAGCTCAATTCCCAAGAACGAGTTTCAGCAGGTTTCCCACTCTTCACTGAGACCCAGTTCCACAGGCATCAATTCCAAATCTCAAGTCCAGTGGCCAAAGCAGGAATCCAGGCAGCAGCCACCACAGACAGGAGGGGAGAGTAGAGTGAGCACAGGTCCTCATTAGGGTCCACAGGAAAAGATGCTTCATTAAATGACTGTGACCAGCAGTGTGTTGTTCTGGGTGCAAATGGGTCAGAGCTGAGGGTACAGGCTTGCATTGTAAGACCTGAAATAGCATGTGCTGCTGTGACATTTTATGCCTCACAGGGCCCCAAAGACCTAACCCTGAGTTCCCTGCCTCTCACCAGATATGCCCTTGCCCTCAGTCCTCACCTGGCTGGTTTCCTATCGTCTGGGACCAGCTGCACTCCACCCAGTTTTCTACTTAATGGATTTCACTTCTCTGCCAGCCTGATAAACTATTCAAAAAAGCCAATCACATCCTCCTAAGGAACCCGGGGCACCTCATCATTTTGTTACTACAAGGCCTGCCTCCCACAGCCCTGGCTGCTTCACTCTGCTCCTGAGGGTGACCCCGTGTGGCCCTGCATGGCTTGTGATATCTTTCCCCACTAGTAAACTGCTGTCAATCTCACCTGCCCGGTGTCAAATGTCGTGTTTTGGCCATCTTGTCGTATTTAGGGCAGGGGATCCCTCCCTCACCAGTGGAGGAAATGGGAGGTGACAAAAACAAGGCTGATTGGGGATCTCTGGTTGGTTTTGGCAAAGAGATGAGCTGGGAAAATCAGACCACTTATCTGGGAAAGAATTTGAACCAGGAAGTAGCAAGGGGATGAGGCTGTTAACAGAAGGAAGTTGAGCTGGAAGGCCCTGAGTTAGAGAAAGGCTGGAGGGGCTGTCAGAGGGCACTGGAAGAAACTAGCAATGAACAGAAGCTACAAGGCAGAGGAAAGACATGAATGCAGGCCAGGGTTGGTGGCTCACGCCTGTAATCCCAGCACTTTGGGAGGCTGAAGTGTGTGGGTCACCTGAGGTCAGGAGTTCGAGACAGCCTGGCCAACATGGTGAAACCCCATCTCTACCAAAAATACAAAAATTAGCAGGGCATGATGGTGGGTGCCTGTAATTCCAGCTACTTGGGAGACCGAGGCAGGAGAATCAATTGAACCTGGGAGGCGGAGGTTGCAGTGAGCCGAGATCCTACCACTGAACTACAGCCTGGGTGATAGGGCAAGACTCTTTCAAAAAAAAAAAAAAAAAAATTAGTGACTGCAGAGGATTATAGCTGTCAGAAAAAAGAGAATGGCTCGAGGAGTTGCAATGGAGGTCCTGGAGGGCAGGCTGAGGGGCTCCAGTTGCTCCTGTTCTCAGTGCCGCCTCAGATCCTCCCAGCCCTTCTGATCCTCTTGGGTTCTGTGCATGGGGACCTTACGAGGCTTGTGTCCTGACCCTGCCCGTTGCTTTTTCTTGAAACTGAAAGAGCCTGAGTCAGTGAGGATGTGTTTTTATCTGGAGTCTGTGCCCCAGCCTGGACCCAGCAAGTGCAGCATTGCCTTGGCTTCTTCCCTTGAGGAAGCTGGGACACCTGTTGCTTTGCTTTGTCATGTGATCTTGGCTGCCTCCCCCACTGTATGCACATCTTACTTCTCCAGGGAGGTCGCTACATGGGCACCTGCCCTTCTGCTGGCAGTGCGGTCTCGCCCAGGAAGTCCCACCATTGATAATGCTGTAGTCCTGTCTCTAGCGGGTCTTGGGGCATTATCAATACCTGGGCAGCTCCTCGGGTCATGGACCCCACAGTATTTCTTGTGAAATTCTGGGGATTTTTCCATTGTCAGGTGAAAAGTTGGGAGCCAGGGACAGGTGAGAACTTTTTCTCAGTCAATTTGGGTATTTATTGTATTCCATAAGTTTTTTTTTTTTTTCATTTGTTTTCTTTTTTTGTTTTTTCTGATTTGGCAGGTTAACAAGGTTTGACATGCCCTCTTTCAATGTTGCAATAAAATACTCTTGAAAAATTTATCCTTTTGTGCTTGAATATAAAAGAAAAAGAGAAAAAAATACTTGATTCACTCCCACTGACCAACTAGTCCTAACGCTTGTGAACATGTACTATAATATTTTATTTTTCTGTTTTCATGCTTTATTGATCTATCTATAATTACTTCATTTTCTCTTTCTTTGTCCTTCTCTCTCACTTTCTCTTTCTCTCTCTCCTCTTTTTCTCATATTGTGTGAGCTATGCTTTCTTTGCTTTAATTTTCCCAGTGCTTTGGAAGATAAACCATTATTTAGGTGGGGTGTGTGTGTGTGCACGTGTGTGTGTGTGCACGTGTGTGTGTGCATGTGTGTGTGTGTGCATGTGTGTAGTCTAGCACTTTCCCTTTTTCTTACAAAGCACCCTGGCTTCTGGGATTATTGGCATTATTCCTGGCATTGTCACCCTGGTTGGGGCTGGGCCCTGGGCATGGGGGCTGCCATTGGCTCCCTTGGTGACCCCACCTGGCCAGGGCTCCGGGCAGCCCCCAGCAGGGCAATGCATTGCCTCCTTCAGAGATTTCAGGCCCTCCTTTCTCTCTACCTCTCTGTTCATACCCCAGACCTCCAAGAGCCTCCCCTCCTATCTGTCCCAAGGCAACTTCCTTCTTTTTTTAGGTTTTAGAATGAATCTTTGTTTTTGGGGGAGAAAACACAGGCTACTCAATTTATGATAAACTCAGTGTGTTTTCAACAGGGAAATTTTTATTGTTCTATGGGAGCCTAAAGCGAAAGCATTTCCTAAGGCTTCATGAGGAAAAGGCACATAAGCTGGGCCTTGAGAGATGAGCAGAATTTAGGCAGTGAGTGGGATGTGGGCACAGATGAGGAAAGAGAGAGGAAACAGAAAATGCAGAGGAGTGTGACAGGCCTGAGGCAGCAAGAGAAGTCCAGTCTAGCTGGAGTGTGGTGTGGGGTGAAGCAGCGGGCAGGCAGCTCTTTGGGGGCCTTCAAAGCCAAAGGAGGGGTTTTGGATTTTATTTGAAGGACAACGAGGAACCACTGAAGTGTTTTAGGCGGATGAGTGATATGATCCCAATTGTTCTGTTTTTTACTTAGTGTTGAAGAAGCGTGACAAATGATTTGTTACATTTGAAAGCTTAAATGCTTCCAGGAATAACAAGATCTACAGATGTGCAATAGAACTATGTCACTGGAAAACATTTGTCACACTTTTGTGGTTCTTCTTTTATCCTGAGCAGCTTGTTTTCGGTATCTTCCTGTATTTTGAATTGACCTTCTCAAGTTAGAGACAGAACTAACACTTACAACCTTACTTGCAGAAAAGTGCAGGCATGAGGTTAGATGCTTTGGGAGGCCCTTTGGGAGGCCAAGACAGGAGGATCACTTGATGCCAGGAGTTGAAAACCAGCTTGGTCAACCCAGTGGGACCCCGTCTCCACAAAAAATACCAAAAAAATTAGCTGGGTATGGTAGCGCAGACTTGTAATCCTAGCTCTTGGGAGGCTGAAGTGGGAGAATTGCTTGGGCTCAAGAGGTTGAGGCTGCAATGAGCCATGATCACACCACTGCACTCTAGCCTGGGCTACAGAGCAAGACCCTGTTTTAATTTTATTTAATATTTATTTATTTATTTATTTGTGTATTTATTTATTTTTAAAGTGCAGTCATGTGACCCAGGGACCACCAGTTGGATTCAACCATGCGAGACCTTTGATTTGTCCTGGTGGTTTTTCAGAGCTCAGACTAGATTTAGTGCTGTCATTCCCAGAACCAGGTCAGTGTTCTTGGAGCATTCCTCCTGCCAGCATAGGCTCTAAAGCTTGACTCTGGTCTTCTGAGATTCCATAATTACTACCTTATGTCTCATTTTAATTTTGAATTTTTTATTTTATTTATTTATTTTTTAAGACAAATCGCTCTCTCTCCCAGTTTGGAGTGCAGTGGCGCAATCTCGGCTCACTGCAAGCTCCGCTTCCCGGATTCACACCATTCTCCTACCTCGGCCTCCCAAGTAGCTAGGACTACAGGTGCCCACCACCACACCTGGCTAATTTTTTGTATTTTTAGTGGAGACGGGGTTTCACCATGTTATCCGGGATGGTAATTTCAATTTTTTTTTTTGAGACAAGGCCTCACTTTGCCACCAAGATTGGAGTACAGTGACACCACCATAGCTCACTGCAGCCTGGACTCCTGGGTTCAAGGGATCCTCCAGCCTCAGCTGGCTGAGTATCTAGAACCTCAGGTGAGCACCACCATGCCCAGCTAATTTTTTTTTTTTTTTTTATTTTAGTAGAGATGAGGTCTTGCTATGCTGCCCAGGCTGGTTTCAAACTCCTGAGCTCAGGTGATCCTCCTGCCTCAGCTTCCCAAAGTGCTGGGATTATAGGTGTGAGTTGCCACACCCAGCCACCTCTAATATCTTTTTAAAAATACCTTTTTAGGCTGGGCTCAGTGGCTCATGCCTGTGTTCACAGAACACAGAACTCAAGGAGAATCTCTTGATCCCAGGAGTTTGAGGTCAGCCTGGGCAACATAGGGAGACCCTGTCTCTACAAAACAAACAAACAAACAAACAAACAAAAACAGAAAAACAAAACATAACTTAGTTGTGTGTGGTGGCATGTGCCTGTAGTCCCAGGAACTCAAGAGGCTGAGGAGGAAGAATTGCTTGAACCTGGGAGGTCAAGGCTGCAGTGAGCTGCAATCATACCACTGTACTCCCGCCTGGGCAATAGAGTGAGACCCTGTCTCCAAAATGTTTTTAAAAACTTTGCATTATAGAATAGTTTTAGCTTTACAGAAAAATTGTGAAGATAATATAGAGAGTTTCCATATACCCACCCTTTCCCATTTCCTTTACTGTTAACGTCTTATATTAGTATGGTACATTTGTCACAATTAATGAACCAATGTTTAACTGAAGTCCATACTTTATTCAGATTTCCTTGGTTTTCCCCTAACAGCCTTTTTCTCTCCTAGGATCCCATCCAGAATACCACGTTATATTTAGTCATCATGTCTCCTTGGGATCCCCTTGGCTGTGACATTTTCTCAGACTTTCCTTGTTTTTGATGACCTTGACAGTTTTGAGGAGCCCACTGGTCAGGTACTTTGTAGATTGCCCCTTAAATGAAATTTGTCTGGTGTTTTTCTCATGATTAGACTGGGGTACTGAGTTTCAGGAGGAAGATCATGGAGATAAAGGGCAATTCTTATCACATCCTATCAAGGGTATATACCATCAATAGAATTCATTACTGTTGGTGTTGACGTTGATCTCCAGGCTCCGGTAGTGTTTGCCAAGTTTATTGACTCCAAAGTTACTCTTTTCTCCCTTTTCCTACACTGAACTTTTTGGAAGGAAGTCACTATATGGAGCTCACACTGAAAGAGTAGGAAGTTACACTCTAGTTTTCTCAGACTGGAATATTTACATAAAACATTTGGACATTTTCTGCTCGAGATTTATCTATTTATTTACTTACTCAGACATTCATTTACGTCAGTATGGACTCACAGATATTTCTTTTACACTTTGGGTTATAATCCAATGCTACTTTATTTGTTTTCGTTTTTGTTTTTGTTTTTTCTCAAATTGTTCTGGCTTTGGCCATTGGGAGCTCCTTCATTGGTTCCTGTGTCATTTGACATATTTCCATCACTTTTTTTTTTTTTTTTTTTTTTGCTAACAAAGCATCTCCTTACTTTCTGGTACTACAAAGATGCTTGTGTATTTCCTGCCGCAGTTCTAGAGTCAACCATTTCTCTAATGAGCCCTGGTTTCTTTTTTCTGGAGAATGGTGTTAGAAACCAAAACCTGGGTGCTGTGTGGCTGTTGCTATTAAAACGTCACTGCCTCTCCCAGCTGAGAGAGCTAAGTAATATTTGTGTGTACACCTAATTTTTGTTGTAAAGATCATTATGCTTGCACCGTGGTGACAGGACTTGAGAGTGGGTAAGAGGAGAGGCAGGGACAACAGTTAGGAGACAGATGGAATAAAAGCCAGGTGAGATGGTGGTTTGCATTCAGGCCTGTAAATGTGATGAATTGTTGTTGCTATATTTTGTGGGGTGTACACTTTGTACTGATGAATACAAGTGCTCACATCATGTCAAGAAGCTGTCCCCACTATTAAATAAAATGGCCTGGATTGAAGAAAAAAAAAAAAAGGGAATCCGTCTCTCTCCCTCTCCTGGCTCTGGCCCTCTCTGGTTTGGCTTTAGAGCCAGGTAGACTCTTTTTCTCTCTCTCTCTCTTTCTTTCTTTCTTTCTTTCTTTCTTTCTTTCTTTCTTTCTTTCTTTCTTTCTTTCTTTCTTTCTTTCTTTCTTTCTTCCTTTCTTTCTTTCTTTCTCTTTCTTTCTTTCTGTCTCTCTCTTTCTTTCTCTTTCTTTCTGTCTCTCTCTTTCTTTCTCTTTCTTTCTTTCTGTCTCTCTCTTTCTTTCCCTTCCTTCCTTCCTTCCTTCCTTCCTTCCTTCCTTCCTTCCTTCCTTTCTCTCTCTCTCTCTCCCCCTCCCTCCCTTTGTCTCTCTCTCTCTCTCTCTTTCTCTCTTTCTTTCTTTCTTGAGACGGAGTCTTCCTCTGTTGCCCAGGCTGTAGTGCAGTGGCGTACTCTGCACTGCACTCTCTCTACTCTAGAGTACTCTGCACTGCACTCTACTCTGCGCTGCACTCTCACTGCAACCTCCGCCTCCCGGGTTCAAACGATTCTCCTGCCTCAGCCTTCCACGTAGCTGGGATTACAGGCACCCGCCACCACGCCCCGCTAGTTTTTGTATTTTTAATAGAGACAGGGGTTTCATCATGTTGGCCAGGCTGGTCTCGAACTCCTGGCCTCAAGTGATCCACCTGCCTCGGCCTCATAAAGTGCTGGGATTACAGGCATGAGCAACCACGCCTGGCCAGTTCTGGTATTAATGCCAATTTGTTTTTGTCTGGCCAGAGAACAGAGAGCCTCTCAGTGAAGACATAGCAACCCCCTGGTTTTTCTCGCCTGCTGGTAGATGGAGTTCCTGTGGGAAATATAAGAGCTAGGGCCCAGAGGGTGGGTGGGGAGGCCAGGGAAGAACTATGCCCCTCTCCTGGCCCAAACTCTGACCTTCCAGCTGGGCAAGGGATCCGTAGAGTTCTGCCTTCGAGGTTCCCTCAACTCTCAGGCCCCAGGAGGAAATAGGACCTGAGTAGGTCCAGCCTGGGCCTTTCCTGTGTATGGGGAAACATAAACCAAGACAAGCCATTTCTTTTCAGCCACCACCCCTGGCTGTCTGATGGGCCTCTGGGGAGGCACCTCCAGCAGCTCCCATCCTATTCCATGTGGTGGAGAAGGAGTTTGGCAGACACCACTGGGGTTTCAGGCAGAGCTGTTGATAGTCCAGAAATGGATGCCTTCACCCTTCATTCCTGCTGTGCCCTCCCCTCTAAGGTCAGTTTTCATCAAACAGGAGGTAAAAGGCAGCAGATGATACCTCTGCACTCTACACATTGGGCCCCTATAGTGCGCAGTTCAAAATAGAAACACACACACACACACACACGCAACCCATCATGAACTGGGTGTGGGCAACCGCTCCCTTCCTGCCTGCAGATGCTCTGCCCACGGGGCGACTTGCTTGCCGGGTTGACATCAGCCAGACATGGCACAGGCTCCTCCTGAGCCGAAGCCGTTCTCCTGGCCCGGCCCCAGAGGAGGCACGTTCCGTGTGGCTTCTCCACCATTGTGGTTGGTCTGCAGTGTTGTTAGTGCAGCTGGGGACCTATGAGAGGCTGACCCCAGGATCTGTGCAGAAGACATGAGAATGGGACATGGGAACGGAGGGTGAAAGTAGCAAAGAAACAATACAACACGGATGGAACAAGTCATTTGAATGATTGTGAGTTTGTTTAAGAGTTGCTATACACTTTGGGAGGCCGAGACGGGCGGATCACGAGGTCAGGAGATCGAGACCATCCTGGCTAACACGGTGAAACCTCGTCTCTACTAAAAAATACAAAAAACTAGCCGGGCGAGGTGGCGGGCGCCTGTAGTCCCAGCTACTCGGGAGGCTGAGGCAGGAGAAGGGCGTAAACCCGGGGGGCGGAGCTGGCAGGGAGCTGAGATCGGGCCACTGCACCCCAGCCGGGGCGACAGGGCGAGACTCCGTCTAAAAAAAAAAAAAAAAGAGTTGCTATAATGGTGTAATATGTAATTAGACTTCTCAAAGTGAAAGAAAATGTGATTTATTTCAAAACGATTGTGCCCGTTTGAAGTAATGGAGACAAGAGGCAACCAAAGAACAAGAATCTGCTGGTAACCCCAACACTGACTTTTAGAGGGGTTCCTTGACCAGCCATGGGAATATTGGTTCTGTTCAGCTGGTTACCCCTGTGGTGGGGACAGGGACATCAGGCTTGCACAGCTCCATGGCACTGTCCACTGGGTTGCCTCACGCCTTCTCTTCTAATGCTAGGCCCACCCAGCAGCAGGAACCCCCTGAAGCAGTATCTGTTCCTCCTGGAAGGGACAGGGCTCGTTGAAAGCCGCACATTGGCCCCAGCCTGCTCCATCAGATTCTCCATCAGATTCACCTCAGGAGGCATGGATCCAATCAGCTAAAGTTGGGGCCTGCTTGGTATTTTCTGACACTACTTCTGACATGAAATGTGCACTTTTTCCTGACACCAGCCAATTCTCTGACACCCGCTGGGCATCCAACAATTCAAACAGATTCTGCCACGAACTTCCAGAGTTAGCACAGATCTCACAGGGGAAGGCCTCAGTCCCACAAGACTGCCCCCCTTCAGATGCCAGCTACAAGTGAGGTAGTGACCCCCACTTCTGCCTGGTCAACTACAAATTTGGGGGTTCTGGCTAGGCAAGGTGGCTCATGCCTGTAGTCCCAGCACTTTGGGAGGCTGAGGTGGGAGGATCACTTGAAGCCAGGAGTTCCAGACCGGCCTGGGGAATAAAGAGAGATCCCATCTCTACAAAAAAAATAAAAATAAAAAAGTAGCCAGGCATGTTGGCACACACGTGTAGTCTCAGTTATGCTGGAATTATGCTGGATGCGGCAGAGGCTGGGATGATGGGGCTGAGAACCGAGGATCACTTGTGTCCAGGAGTTCAAGGCTGCATTGACCTATAATTGCACCACTGCACTCCAGCCTGAGTGACAGAGGGAGACCCTGTCTCAAACAGAAAATTGAGGGGTTTCTGCAACAACCTCTCAGTTTTCATAATTCACTAGAACAATTCACAGAACTCAGAAAAGCACTATACTTACTATTCATTTCTTGTAAAGGACAAAAACAGCCTGATGAAGAGGTACACAGGGCAAGGCCCAGTGGGGTCCCAAGTGCAGGAGACTCTGTCTCTGTGGAGTCAGGGCACGACACCCTCCTGGCATGTGGACCACCAATCCCAAAGCTCCTTGAATTTCATTTTTCAAGAGTCTATATAGCCCAGACCCCAGGCCGTCTCCTGTACCTGGAGGTCTGGGAGTAGGGAATGGGAGTGGGTGGCTGAAAGTCCCAATCTTCCAAAGTCTAATTCCATGTTTGGTCTTTCTGGGACCAGCCTCCAGCCTGAAATTATCTAAGGGTCCACCCTGTGTCACCTCGTTAGCATAAACCCAAGGATAGTCCTAAGGGGCTTATTATGAATAACAAAAGACACTCCTGTCACCCAGAAAACTCTAAGGGTTTTAGGAGTTCTGTGTCAGGAACTGAGATGAAGACCAAACACATTTTTACAGAGTTGTACCTTGGTATTCGCGGGGGATTGGTTCCAGGACCCCCACGGGTACCAAAGTCCACAGATGCTCAAGTCCCTTGTACAAAATCATGTGGTATTTTTACATAACCTCCACACATCCTCCTGTATACTGTAATTCAGTTGTGAGGCCCCAAGTGGCTGGCCACCCCGCCTCCCCCTTTGACCTGCAAATATCGGTTGCACTGACCTGGCCCCTCCTTTACCTGACTCCTTTTACTTAAGAGGTTCTGGGGCTAGAATTAAAGGTCAGCCATAGTCATAAGGATGTTTTCTACACAAAGCTGAGACCCCCTTCCTAGGTGGCCAGTCCCAGCCACCAGAGAAGAAGAGGTGTGTTTGGGGTTATGCTGGATGCGGCAGAGGTTGGGATGATGGGGTTGGGAACTGACGGGAAAGTGCTAATGGGAAGAGGAAGAAAACAGGGCAGATCGGTGTCTGGGAGCCTCTAGGGGAGGGTCCCACTGGGGCGGGTTTCTGCAGAGTCAGGCGGGGAGGGAGGAAGAGCTGGGAGGGTGGTCAGGACCTCTGTCAAGAGCATAGAAGTGTGGGTGTCTTAGCTTTGCTTCCACTGCCATTGGTCCGCAGGACCGCCCTTCCAGGAGCCAGTGGCTGGGAGCAGTGCTGGAGGATCAAGGAAGCAGAGATGGATGGTGAGGCAGTTCCGCTTCTGTACAGATAACCAATGTGCCTCCCTGCACCCCCAAGGTAAGAAAACTGGGGCCCCAGCTCATGCCCAGTGAGGGATTAGCCTGCCTGTCCTTTGGCCCTCTGCCATAAGGCAGCTTATTGCTGTCTTATTGATCTCCCCAGACCCTTGTCCTTGGAGATGCAGACTTGGCAAGAGAAAGGGGATGAACTTTGAATTCAGATGGTCCTGGTTTGGAATCCCGGCTCTGCACACTGAGCCGGTCCTGTGAGGCCTCCCTCCCTTCCTTTCTTGTTTCATTCAAACTACACTTTTGTTGCTCTGTGCTCTGTGCCAGATTCTGTGCCCTGTGCACCACCAAAGCCTCCTTGAGATTTGGAGAACAGTGGTCTCGGTCTCAGAGCCCCTCGCCTCTGTGTTGCTACCATGCCCACACCTCGTTCTGGTGAACAGTCCAGAGCGGTTCATCTTCCTTCTCCATAACCACTTGTATGATAAGCATGGCAGGGGTTCTCATCCCCATTAGACAACCCAGGAAATGGAACCAGATAGTCTGACTGTGTCTCAGCCTGCACAGCACCCTCTCACCTTGGACTCTGGCTTCTCCCCTACAGGGGTGGACTCTGTGGCAACAGCTTCTGCAGCCCCCAAGATACCAAGGCTCATTCAGACTACCCCAGCATTTATGGCTGTGACCTTGGTCTTCTCTCTTGTGACTCTCTTTGTAGTGAGTAAGCCCCCAGGTGACCCAAATCTCACTGACTCTCTCTCCTTTCAGCACAAAGTTCCCAAGGGCCCCAGATGCACCTTTCTGGGCCTCTCTGCTCCCAGAAAGATCATTCTACCTCCAGCTCCAGCCCCAAGCCACAGCTTTCCTGGGACCAGATAGAGGCCACTGTCCAAGAGGGAGCATCCCAAGAACTGAGGTTCATGAGGGAGGGTCTTTGCTGCTATCTTCCCAGTTCTGGAACCCTACTTGTGTATGGGACAGTGTATCCTCCCAGTCTCAGGGCTGGGGATTTGCTGACCTGGGAAAACGGAATGTCTCAGTTCAACAGCACACAAGACCTGTGCTGAAGTCTGTGCAAGCTATGATTCTGGGAGACAACATTACTGGGCATTTACCTTTTGAACCCAACAGTGAGAAGCCACAGTGGGGGTGGGGTGCAGAGGGAGCCGGGACCTTCAGATGCTCAGAACCTAGGATGAACTTCTCCCCCAGTACCCCCAGACCACTGAATGGGTTCCACCATCCTCATAGAAACAGATAATATTTTAAAAACACAGTTTTATTGCGGTCTAATGGTGTACATATTTAAAGCATACAATCTGATAAGTTTTGATATATGTATGTGCCTCCGAAACCATCACCACAATCATCATCACATAGTCATCCTCCTCACCCCAAAGTTTCCTTGTGGCTCTCTGTAATTCCTTCCTCTCCCTTCCTCCCCTCATCCCTGGGCAGCCACAGATCTACATGCTGTAACTACAGATTAGTTTGCTTTTTCTAGCATTTTATAGAAAAGGGATCATAGAGTATGTACTCTTTGTTCTTTACTAGTCATGTAATTTGCAAATATTTTCTCTCAGTCTGTGACTTGTCTTTTCATTCTCTTAACAAGATTTTAATTTTGATAAAGTCTAATTTATCATTTTATTTCTGTTATGGATTGTTCTCACGGTCTCATATGTGAGAAATCTGCCTAATCCAAGACTACAAAGATGTTTTCCTTTGTTTCTGGAAATTGTACGGTTTTTAGTGTTACATTTAGGTCTCTGCCTCATTTGAGTTAATTATTGTATAATGGTGTGAAATGGATTGTTCCAGCTCCATTTGTTAAACAAGTTATCTTTCTCCATGAGTTGCCTTTGCACCTTGGTTGAAAATCAATTGTCCATATGTGTGGGGGTCTACTTCTGGATTCTCCATTCTGTTACATTGATTTATTTGTCTATCTTTACAAAACAGAATCTTTGAACTTCCAGTACCTTGAAAGGTCGCTCCTCTTACCTTAGCACAGTGACTGAGGTCTCACACATTTACATAGGCAGTGCATGAGAAATAGAGAATGGATGCTCCAGAAAGGGTCCCTGCCAACTTGAGTTTTTCTCCCTATTCCTGAGGGGAGATTGGAATCAGAAGGGGATCATGGATGTATGAGTTTAGGTCCTAGTTTGTGAGATGAATAAAGGATGCCAGCAGGACCAGAGGTAGATGCACATGAGGTTGGTGGGAAAGACCTTGCAGATTAAAGGGGGCTGCAGAGTCTCCTTCAATGACCCCAGCACAAGGTCTTTTACTCAGGTTTCCTGTATCCTCAAACTGTTCTGTAGGGACCCTTGCCCTATCTAACACTGGGGGTGCTGGCTCTTTAAAAGGCTATTTCAGCTGAGGTCCAGTGTTAGTTACCTGGAGGGCATGGCATGCCTCTATCACAACCCTGTGGGTTGAACAGGGTACTTCTTCCTAGTGCAACTATTTTGTTTTGTTTCTGTTTCTTTCCTTTGTGTTTTCTTCTCCATGGAATTTGCCATCATAAAACTTATGTTTGCGGTGGTTTTTAGCATGTAACAATGGTGAATCAAGAGCCTCTATGCTTGGTGTATGAATATAATGTAGGACTAACCACAGGCTTTATTCATATCTATTTTCTTTCCCATAACAACCCATCTACGGTCAAAGTTCAGTAAAATTAAACTTCAACAGCTCTAAATGATATAATCGGTCACTTTCAAGTTGAGCAATTATAATGACAAAATAATCCAAGCCTTACCAGCATGACTCCTGGTGGCAGCTGGCTTATAGCAGGCAAGCATTTCAATCCTTCTGACCCCATCATTTGTGTGTAACAGTTAATTAGATCTTTGTTTCTTGGCCCACATTCTCAGGTGGACTGTCCCCAGGGTCTGGGTGGCTGTGTGACCAGCAGGGTGCTTGGCGGAGCTGTGCAGTACGCATTTCCCTTGGAAATGTTAAGAACACTCTGGTTGGCCCATACAATGCTACCCTACATAATGGGCCTCTTTGGCTGCCTTCTTCACTTCCTCCCTCCAACTCATCACCACTTTGGCAGGGAGGCAGAAATGCAAGAGCTTATCCAGATATTTAAAGGCCACATGGAGAATTCCAGCGCCTGGGTAGCAGAGATCCAGATGTTGAGGTGCAGAGTGGACAATGTCAATTCGCAGCTCCAGGTGCTCGGTGATCATCTGGGAAACACCAGTGCTGACATCCAGATGGTAAAAGGAGTTCTAAAGGATGCCACTACACTGAGTTTGCAGACCCAGATGTTAAGGAGTTCCCTGGAGGGAACCAATGCTGAGATCCAGAGGCTCAAGGGAGGCCTGGAAAAGGCAGATGCTTTAACTTTCCAGACCCAGAATTTCTTAAGAAGCAGTTTAGAAAACACCAGCATTGAGCTCCATGTGCTAAGCAGAGGCTTAGAAAATGCAAACTCTGAAATTCAGATGTTGAATGCCAGTTTGGAAATGGCAAATGCCCAGGCTCTGTTAGCCAATAGCAGTTTAAAGAACGCTAATGCTGAGATCCATGTTTTGAGAGGCCATCTAGATAGGGTCAATGACTTGAGGACCCAGAGCCAGGTTTTAAGAAATAGTTTAGAAGGAGCCAATGCTGAGATCCAGGGACTAAAGGAAAATCTGCAGAACACAAATGCTTTAAACTCCCAGACCCAGGCCTTTATAAAAGGCAGTTTCAACACCAGTGCTGAGATCCAGTTCCTAAGAGGTCATTTGGAAAGGGCTGGTGATGAAATTCACATGTTAAAAAGGGATTTGGAAACAGTCACAGCCCAGATCCAAAAAGCAAATGGCCGTCTGGACCAGACAGATGCTCAGATTCAGGTATTCAAGGCAGAGATGGAAAATGCCAATACTTTAAATGCCCAGATTCGGGTCTTAAATGGTCATATGAAGAACGCCAGCAGAGAGATGCAGACCCTAAAACAAGAAATGAAGAATGCTTCGGCCTTAACTTCCCAGACCCAGATGTTAGACAGCAATCTGCAGAAGGCCAGTGCTGAGATCCAGAGGTTAAGAGGAGATCTAGAGAACACCAAAGCTCTAACCATGGAAATCCAGCAGGAACAGAGTCGCCTGAAGACCCTCCACGAGGTCGTTGCTTCACAGGAACAGCTACAAAGAACCCAAAGTAAGTGGGAGTGGGGAGTCCCGCTGGGGAGGGCACAGTCTCTTGAGAGGGTAGAGTCTCCTGTCTCATCAGCCTCTTTTCTACTGCAACATGCATCTCCCGGACCAAATCCAGAGAAATGGGCCCAAGGAGCCTGGGCAGTGGTGGAGATGGTGTGCAGTGGGAAGTTCCTGCTCTCACGTTGCTTATAACCTGGTCACAGTGACCAAACTGTGTTCATGTTCCCATGAACACGGGAAACCAACTGTAAATGGTGCACGTTTGTGATAAGGACAGCATGGGCTAGTGGGCCACACAGCCTTATTTCTGACTTCCCACTATTCCAAATGGTATGATCTTGAGTAGGTTACTTACCTTCTCTGAGCTACACTTTTCTCATCTGCAAGGGGTGGACAATAATATTTGCATCACAGTGAGGATCCAATGAGGTCACACATGTAACGCCTTTAACAAAGTACCCAGCATTCATGCCCTCACCTGATTGAGGTGAGGCCCTGTGATGTGCTGGGTAAAAAAGTGAATAAGGTGTGATAGGTACCCTTGAGAAGCTTACAGGCTAGTAGTACAGACATGCATGAAAGACACACAGACAGGTGTAAGACTGATAGGTTAAAAGCAGGTACTGAGAACTGGGGTTAGGGGCAGAACAAAAAGAAGGGAAAAGGAATCTTCTAGAGGGAGGGAAGAGATCTGTGGGGAAAGGACCAAAAGACACTTTGTGAGAAGATGGCTCTTGAACTTCATCCTGAAGGATGAACAGGTGTTTGCCAAGCAAATAGGGTAAGAGAGCAGTAGGTTTACAGGCATGGATACACAAAATCATGAGGTTCTGGAAACTTCAGGCAGTTCTGTTTGACTGAAGGGCAGCCTGTGCTTCTGAAGGGCAGCAGTCTCTGTGGACAAGAGGGCAGCTGAGAGACAGAAGGGAGTGTTTGGGGCAGTCACTGAAGAAATGGGAGCTGACAAATGAGGGCTTGGTGGGCAGCAGTGACGTCCCACTTTACTGCTTTGCCTGGTTCCTGGTCTGGGGTCAGAGGCCCCCCTTCCTCACACCTCTCCTGGTGCCCCAATGTGCTTATTCCTCCCAGCTCTCACTGCTGCTTTAGGTGAGACCTAAAGCAGTGTTTCTCCACTTTGGGGGCCCCCTGGAATTGCCCAAAGAGCTTTGAAAATACTGATGCCTGGAGACCCACCTCCAGAACTCTGATTTTTTTTTTTTTTTTTTTGGTGAGGGTATCTGGCATCAGGATTTTTTTTTTAACTCCCTAGGTGGATCTAATGACATCTGGGCTGAGAACCATTAGCTTAATTTTTTTTCTTAAAGGGCAAAGAAATATGTATCTCAGGCTTTGGGGCTGTACAATCTCTGTTATAACTTTTCAACTCTGTTCAGAATTATAAAGCAAAAGAAAAAGACAGTAAACTAATAAGCATGGCTATGCTCCTAAAAACTTTATTAAAAAGATGCTGCTGACAGGTTGGAGTTTGCCAGTTGTTGGTTTAGATGACTAGTTCTGGGCATCAGAACCACCAGAGGGCTTGCTGAAGCAGATTATTAAAACATAATTTTGGATTCAGGAGGGCTTTGGTGGTCCTGAAAATTTGCATTTCTACCATGTTGTCAGGTGATGCTGATGGTCTGGGACCACACTTTTCCAGCCCCTGATTTATACTCATCTCTTACTGGGATTTTCGCCATTGTGTTATCATTGGTGTTTCTGGCCTGATCAGGAGTGCCTTCTTCTGGTTCAGCTTCCACCAGGTTGACATTTTTCCAGTGCAAATCTGGACGTATTACCATCCTTCTCAAAACCTTGCAGTGCTTCCCATTGCTGATAGGGGGAAAAAAATCCAAACTCTTTTACATGGGATGTACCATTTAGTGTTGGTGAATCTGTCCAAATTCATCACTCACCCATCCTTTATGTCCCAAGAATACCAAGTAGCTTGAATAGATCAGGCCATGCCAGGCTGTTACAGACCTTTATGCCTTTGTGCTGATGCTTTTCCCAGCATGGGGTTCTCTCCTTGACACTGAGCACCTGGAAAACTCTTCCTCAGTCATTTAAGATTCAGCTCCAGGCTGGGCACAGTGGCTCATACCTGTAATCCCAGTACTTTGGGAGGGCAAGGCAGGCGGATCACCTGAGGTCAGGAGTTTGAGAGCAGCCTGGCCAACATGGCAAAATCCCATCTCTACTAAAAAACACAAACACATAGCCAGGCACGGTGGTGGGCACCTGTAATCCCAGCCATTTAGGAGGTTGAGGCAGGAGAATCGCTTGAACCCAGGAGGCAGAAGTTGCAGTGAGCTGAGATCGTGCCATTGCACTCCAGCCTGGGCATCCATAGCAAAACTCTGTCTCAAAAAACAAACAAAAAAAAACTCAGCTCCAGTAACGTCTCATCCAGGGTGTCCTTCATGAGCCCCACCTCCTGCTCAGATGAAACAGACCATACCTTCTTCCGTGACTATTCTACTGTGCATGTGTTTTTTAATCAATGCATCTTCAACACCTTTTCTCCATCTGTCTCATTTATTAGATTCTAAATTCCTGAAAGGCATCAATCATGTCTGATTGATCTTTTTACAGTGTGGCAGTGGCTAGCTCTAAGAAGTTAAGGAATGCTGCACAATGCATGTTGAACAAAAGAACAATTTGGTGATTAGTTGAACTTGTGTGGTACCATTTCAAACAGCTGTGGCACAGATGATGTCAAAGATCAGGCTGTTGTGGCAAGGAGGGATGAAAAAGCTGACAGAATCAGGGCTTGTGCTCACAGGATGAGCTGTAAGAGTTTGAAAAATGGAAGGCCAGGCAGACCAGGTCATGGCCAGGTCCCAGGATGGCCATGGGTGTGGCAGTGGAAGTGGATGGAGATGAAGACAAGGAAATGAGTAAGGCTATGGGATAGCTGTAAAATCCCCAGGAAATATGGCAGGAGTTGGGGTGGAGAGGACTGTCAGGTGGTAGCAATGAGTTGGGAGAGAGGGCAGTATAGCCAGGAAGTAGGTATCTGGAAAGAGAGAGCTGCCTGAGCCTCCCAGGAGGGCCCAAGCCAGGTGTCTTGAGGGCTGCTTCCTGGAGTGCTGGGCAGTGAGATGGCAGTGCAGACCCCCAGGCCTTGCTCCTAGAGCACTGGGCATCAATAATTGCATGAGCTTGTGAACCTCAGTGGGCAGGCCCTAGAGCAGTCAGAAAAGTTCCCTCTGGGACCCCCACCAGCAGCTCCTGGTTCTCTTTTCTCCCCAATGTTTGCTCCAGGTCAACTTCTCCAGATGGTCCTGCAAGGCTGGAAGTTCAATGGTGGAAGCTTATATTATTTTTCTCGTATCAAGAAGTCTTGGCATGAGGCTGAGCAGTTCTGTGTGTCCCAGGGAGCCCACCTGGCATCTGTGGCCTCCAAGGAGGAGCAGATCAGAGCTACGAGCATGGGATATTGTTGGTGGAATTGGTGTGGAATAAGGGACTTTGGTGTTTTGGCCTTCCTGCTCTCAGTGGGTATGACAGAGACCTCCATGTCTCCTCTGCCAGGCAGTGAGCAAATATTGATTGAGTTCTGATGAGCACATGCACTGGAGGTAGAACCACTGACAGCAAACCTCCATGTCTTCCATGAATGAGGGAGACACCAGAGGTCAAGAGACATCAGCAGGAAGGAAGGCCAAGGGGAGGTGAAATCAAGTGATGCCCTTAAGTGCTAGGAGTACACTTCCCTTCTCATGCATTTGGTTTTCCCTCAGGCTTGTTTCCAGTCACCTTTTTTTTTTGGAGACAATGTCTCTTTCTGTCATCCAGGGTGGAGTGCAGTAGCCTGATCATGGCTCACTGCAACCTTGACCTCCTTGCTCAAGCGATCCTCCCACCTCAGCCCTCTGAGTAGCTTAGCTCCCCTGAGTAGTTGTGATTACAGGCGCACGACACCACATCTGGCTATTTTTTGGGAGTATTTTTTTGTAGAGATGGGGTATCGCCATGTTGCCCAGGCTGTCTCAAACTCATGGGCTCAAGTTATTCACCCACGTGGGCCTCCCAAGGTGCTGGAAGTGAGCCACTGCATCTGGCCTGTCTTGATTTTAATGTCAGTTAATCCAGCTGCTTTAGAGGGCCCATGAACAGGAGACCCAGGCTTCTTGGGAAGACCAGGCACACAACTCTGAGTCCGAGGACCACCAAACGCAATACTGTCCCAGGTGGCTCATCTGTCATGGTCCTTATCAGAACTTGCCAGGATTACTAACAAAGAACCACAGTGTTTGTGGTCCAATTTGACTTGCAGAACTGCCCACCCCCTGTGGCTCTCCTGAGACCACTGTTACTGATCTGAGAAAGAACATGCAACTTTGTAAACCACATCTTCTTAACAAGCTATGGGAGGCGCTGGCACTATGGTCACGGCAGAGGGGATGGCAGCGCTGAGGCAGAACAGGCAGGGCACCAAGGCATAGGATATCTAGAATTGGCCTGATGAATCCTTTGATGAAATGGACAATACACTAGCTGCTCAACAGTATATTTAACAGAACATAAGAGCAGATTACTCCAATACTGACAAAATTCTTGAAGCACCTAAAGGCCAAGATGAATGTGTATGGACGTATGAACATTTAAGGCAATTGTGCCTTGAGCTAATTGGACTTGCTGTCAAACTTCAGAGTGAATGTCATCCAGATACTTGTACTCAAATGACAGCAACTGAACAGTGGATTTTTCTCTGTGCAGCTCATAAAACTCCAAAAGAGTGTCCTGCTGTAGACTATACTAGACACACACTTGATGGTGCTGCATGTCGTCTGAAGAGCAATAAATGTTTTCCCAGCAGGGTTAGCATAAAGGAATCATCTGTAGTGAAACCAAAATCAGTATGCCATGAGATTTACAGAATATTTTCACATGTTTATTTCCCATCATCAGCAGATATTTAATGAATATGAAAATTAAGCATTTTTGTGTCATCGGTTTATTAAATATGTGATGAAATATAATTTGATGTCCAAGGATAACCTGATTGTACCAGTTTTAGAAGAGGAAGTACAGAATTCAATTTCTGGGGAAAGTGAAGCATGAAGGGAATCATATGGAAAAATGTACTGATCACATAATTAACATTAGTTATGTACTGTATGTATCGTTTTAGACACATTGATAGTGTATCCATATTATAGCTTCTTTGTTTAGTATAGGTTTTTGTATCCTGTATTTGCCTTTTAAAATGAGAAATACTTTTTTTTTTTTTTTTTGAGACAGAGTCTTGCTCTGTAGCCCAGGCTGGAGTGCAATGGTGCGATATTGGCTCACTGCAACCTCCGCCTCCCGGGTTCAAGTGATTATCCTGCCTCAGCTTCCCTAGTAGCTGGGATTACAGGTAACTGCCATCATGCCCTGCTAATTTTTGTATTTTTAGTAGCGACGGGGTTTCACCATGCTGGCCAAGCTGCTCTCGAACTCCCGACCTCGGGCGATCCACCCACCTCGGCCTCCCAAAGTGCTGGGATTACAGGCAGGAGACACTGCGCCCGGCCTAAAATGGGAAATACTTTTTAACTTATTCATAAGCTGTATATTCACCAGTGTGGCACTCATGGTTTTTAAATAAGATTAGTATTATCTGTTTATAATGCCTGTTAATAAAAGAATTTACAGTTTGGTAAAATTGTTGCTAAACAATCATTGGATCACAGTCCTCATCAAACAAACCCATCTATACAAAAAAAAAAAAAAAAAAAAAAAAAAAAATGAGTGAGAGCTTGATGTTTCACACAAGCCATTTACTAAAGAAGTAGAAATGTTTTCCTTTGGTTTTACCCTTAGTTGAGATATCCTAAAAAATTCTATAGTACATAGTTTTATCTTACCTCTTAACTTTCTCCAAATGAGATAAAAGTGTTTTAAAATTCTGTTTACAGTTTTTGATATGCATATATAATTATGTGTATATCTATAAGCAGGTTCTCCAGGTGGCCTGGAGAACGGGCTCCACACACACAAAGGCAAACAATGACACTGCCTTTTCTCTACAGGCATTTCTGGTAGAGGTCACAGGTAAAGTGTACTACTGGATCGGTCTCACTGACAGGGGCACAGAGGGCTCCTGGCACTGGACAGATGGGACACCATTCAATGCCACCCAGAACAAAGCGTGAGTCTAGCCACCATCTGGCACTGTCCTGGGCACTGTCTTTGGTGGGCCTAGCTACACACTGTGTGTCCCTTCCCAGTAAGTGGTAGTGTTGTGTGTATATGTGTGTGTGACGTGTGTGATGTGTATGTGGTGTATGTGTGGTGTGTGTGCCATGTATGTGGCATGTGTAATGCATGTGGTATGCGAGGTGTGTGTGTGTTATGTATGTGATGTGTGTGTGTTTGGACACACAGGCATGGTCATCGCTCTTACCTGGACTCCTACACGGAGGGTCATTAGGCAAGGACAGGTCCTGAGGCTGGCATGCAGCCAATGAGTGGGGCTTTCTGTTTTTTTCTCCCTACCCTACTCAGGCCTGGTTCCAAGGGATCCTGCCCCCTCAGAAGGCATATTAGTGTGAATTCTGGGGTGGGAGCTTGCAGCTTCATAGACACCCCTCCCTGTCCCTGGATCCTCAGTAACTAAGGGCAACCTGAGCACAGACACCCTCAGGGTACTCCTTCTCCCAGCCCTGTCCCCATCCTAGGGCCACTAGCAGATGAAGGACCCATTTTATGTCAGTTCCCTAGACCCATCACACGTCAGCTTCCTAAGCCACAGCATGGGGAAGGGATGCTTCCTTCATCCAACAGAATAAACCTCGTCGTCTGCAGGTTTTGGGAAAGGAATCAGCCTGACAACTGGCGGCACAAGAATGGGCAGACTGAAGACTGTGTCCACATTCAGCAGAAGTGGAATGACGTGACCTGTGACACCCCCTGTCAGTGGGTGTGCAAGAAGCCCATGGGCCATGGTGTGGCCTGAGGGCAGGCCAGAGCTGAGGGGCTGCTCCTGCCCGCCAATACTGACCCTCCTTCTCCTCCTGGATGCCTTCGGAGCCTCTGAGCTCTACTTGTTCTCTGGGGCCTTCCGTTGGCCTTGCGGACTTCCTGCCTTGTTCTTTGATTTAGCCCTTTCGAACATGCTTACCTTGAGTGACCCAGTGACATCAGTGGCTTCTCAAGGGAAGAGCCTTGCTGTGCCCCTGCAGCCCCTCAGCACCCAGCACAGGCCAGCCTGTCAGACAGCAGGTTCTCAATAAATACTTGCTGAATCAACAAAAGCTCTGTGCTTGCTTGTCCCTTGTGGCGGCCACTGTACTCTCTCCTCCCTGGATTGGTTCTCCTTCCCTCAGTGTTCCTTCTGTCTCAAAACAAGCACACTTTTATTAAGGGCTTTATAGCTAGCAACTTTTTGCTAGTTTGTTGAAAACAGCAGAGGTTGAACACAAACTACAGGGACTTCATAGGGGTACAAAGTCCTAGCAGTCCTAGCTCTGTCGCCCAGGCTGGAGTGCAGTGGTGCCATCTCGGCTCACTGCAACCTCTGCCTCCCAGGTTCAAACAATTTTCCTGCCTCAGCCTCATGAGTAGCTGGGACTACAGGGACATGCCACTATGCCTGGCCAATTGTTATATTTTTAGTAGAGATGGGGTTTCACCATGTTGGCCAGGCTGGTCTCAAACTCCTGACCGCAAGTGATCCACCTGCCTCGGCCTCCCAAAGTGATGAGATTACAGGCATGAGCCACCACACCCCGCCTATTTTTTTCTTTAAAAAAATGTAAAATATATATATGTATATTTTTAGAGACAGGGTCTTGCTCTGTCGTCCAGGCTGGAGTACAGTGGAAAGAAGAGTGAGGGGCACATTTTGACTGATTTTTCTTAGTCCCAGCACAGAAGTGTTGAATAAATCTTTTTTAAAAAAATGAAGGCAATATTAAAGTGCATGAGGTCAGACGTGCTCCTATTTTCTATTTAGGAGATGTGATAAGGTCGCTTACTCCCCAGTTAATAAGGCTGTCTTACACATGTAGAGCAGAAAATTATAAACAACTTTAAAAAAATATTTTTTAATTAATTACTTTTTAGAGGCAAGGTCGCACTCTGTTGCCCAGGCTGCAGTGCAGTGGCATGATTATAGCTCACTGCAGCCTTGAACTCCTGGGCTCAAGTGATCCTCCCACCTCAGCCTCCGGAGTAACTGGGACTACAAGTTCATGCCACTGTACCCAGATAATTTTTAAATTTTTGTAGAGATGAGGCTTTCTCTCTTTTTTTCACAGGATGGTCTTGAACCTCTGGCTTCAAGCCCTCCTCCTACTCAGCATCCCAAAGTGTGGGATGATAGGCAAGAGCCACCATGCCTGGCCTCAAAAGAACTTTAAAAGGTAGTCCTTATTAGCAAGGTACTTCCTGACTTTAGGGATAAAGCATCAATGGATGCTTTATCTTGTTGTACAACCAAAAGACTGGCAGCTGGTGTTTACCTTTTCCCTTAAAGGATCAGGGGTTAGCAGCTTTATGGATAAGGGCAGTCCTGATCATATAAACCCAACTATATTTGCACAAAACAGTAGAGTTAGTCTATCCCTTTCTGCTTTAAATTCTGGTGTTTGCTTTTCTTCTTTACTAACAAATGTCCTTTGTCGCATTTTCTCCCCCTCAGAATAGGACACTTTCGTTTACAATAAAAATCTGTTCAGCCTGGACACAGTGGCTGATGCCTGTAATCCCAGTACTTTGGGAGGCCAAGGCAGGTGGATTGCTTGAGCCCACGGGTTCGAGACCAGCCTGGGCAAGATGGCAAAATCCTGTCTGAACAAAAAATAGAAAAATTAGCAGGGTGTGGTGGCCGTACCTGTAATCCCAGCTACCTGGAAGGCTGAGACACGAGAATCACTTGAACCTGGGAGGGGGATACTGCAGTGAGCCGAGATTACACCACTGCATTCCAGCCTGGGTGACAGAGTGAGATTACGCCACTGCACTCCAGCCTGGGTGACAGAGTGAGACGCTGTCTCAAAAAAAAAAAAAAAAAAAAAACCCAGAAAACAAAACACAACAAAAACAACAACAAAAAACCTGTTTAGGAAGACACCTTTTCTCTTGCATGATTTTCTGGAAACTTGTCTACTGCCTCTTGGTTGACAGAAGCTGCTTCTCCTGTCACATGCACATTTTAAAAGCCACACCTCTTTCTGAAACTATCAAACCATCCTTTCCTGGCAGTACATTCTCCTGTATTCTTTACCTTCCTTTTGCTTTGAGTTGTCATTAATGGATTTTGCTTTTTCTCAAATGATATTCAAGTCTGTAGGTATGCCTTTCTTATAGCAATCCTGCACCCACATAAAAACTGCATTTTTCAGTAAGAGATTAAAAAGAGGCCGGGCGCAGTGGCTCAAGCCTGTAATCCCAGCACTTTGGGAGGCCGAGACGGGCGGATCACGAGGTCAGGAGATCGAGACCATCCTGGCTAACACGGTGAAACCCCGTCTCTACTAAAAATACAAAAACTAGCCGGGCGAGGTGGCGGGCGCCTGTAGTCCCAGCTACTCCGGAGGCTGAGGCAGGAGAATGGCATAAACCCGGGAGGCAGAGCTTGCAGTGAGCTGAGATCCGGCCACTGCACTCCAGTCCGGGCGACAGAGCGAGACTCCGCCTCAAAAAAAAAAAAAGAGATTAAAAAGATATTTTGCAAAAAGTGCAAGGTTTTTGTGCCTGCTGGTGTAGCTACAGTGATGGCTTCACAAATTTCCTTTTCATTATTTTACAATTGTCCTTTGCAGGATTCAGTTGTCTTGAGATGGCAGACAACCACAGCTGCAGACCTTTATAAATGGCACATATCAAGCAATTCAACTTTTTTGGATAATGAATGTCACGACTTTTCTCTGCTTTTTGGGAGTACTTCCAAACTTACTAGTGATATCTCATATGGATCCCATGATGTTATTCAAGGTTTATGATATTGCACTGAAAATGAAAAATACATGAGAACTAAATCAGTTTTTACTGCCATATGCAATTTACTGGAGTGAGGAACTGCTCACGGGAGACGATTAGCATCACATAGTGTTTTAAGTGGATACTTAAACACTTGAGCTCACCGTGGCAGCAATAGGAGGTGACTACAAAATTATCACAATAGTACAGTAGGTGCCACAGTTAATTTACCCAGTTTTCATTTAATATTGCATCTTGAAGTTGGTTTACATTTCTCTTAACTGCAAATGGCACCGTGTATGGTCTGTAAGTGTTGATTTGCATATGTTTTGATAAATGTTAATTTCTTATAATAGATTTGTATATATTTTATGTTAGTGAATGATAAAATTGATTTAGCATCTACATATATTTTATGCATTCATGAAAGACCTAAATTTTTCTTATTTTTTAAAATAAGAAAAAATATTTCAGCCAGGTGTGGTGGCTCATGCCTGTAATCCCAGCACTTTGAGATGCCAAGGCAGGAGGGCCACCTGAGGTCAGGAGTTCGAGACCAGCCTGGTCAACACAGTGAAACCCCATCTGTACTAAAAATACAAAAATTAACCAGGGTTGGTTGCAGGTGCCTGTAGTCCCAGCTACTTGGGAGTCTAAGGCGGGAAAATCGCTTGAACTTGAGAGGCAGACATTGTAGTGAGCTGAGATCATGCCATTATACTCTAGCCTGGGCGACAGAGTGAGACTTTGTCTCAAAAAATAAAATAAAAAATATTTCTAGGCGGCTGGGCATGGTGGCTCACTCCTGTAATCCCAGCACTTTGGGAGGCTGAGGCAGGCAGATCACTTGAGGTCAGGAGTTTGAAACCAGCCTGACCAACATGGCAAAACTTCATCTCTACTAAAAATAAAAAATAAAAAATTAGCCAGGGGTGGTGGTGCATGCCCGTAATCTCAGTTACTTGGGAGGCTGAGGCATGAGAATTGCTTGACCCTGGGGTGGCAGAGGCTGCAGTGAGCCGAGATCACGCCACTGCACTCCAGCCCGGGCAATAGAGCAAGACTCCATCTCAAAAAAAAATTTCTAGGCTACATGGTTCATCTGCAAGTTTTTTTATATTGTGCAAATCTCCAAAAATTTTTTCAAAATATTTATTGAAAAAAATCCACATACAAGTGGACCATGCTGTTCACACTTAGGTTGCTCATGGGTCAATCACACATACAAATGTTTGTATGTATATATATTTTTCTATGTATGTTTTTCTATTCTTCATTTTAGGGTTTTCCTAGCTTTGTGTCATCAGGAGGAAGTATTAAATAACGTGACCTGCTTTCACTACTCACAATAGAAAAGACTTGGAACCAACTCAAATGTCCATCAAAGATAGACTGGATTAAGAAAATGTGGCATGGCCGGGCGCAGTGGCTCACACCTGTAATCCCAGCACGTTGGGAGGCCGAGGCGGGCAGATCACAAGGTCAGGAGATCGAGACCATCCTGGCTAACACAGAGAAACTCCGTCTCTACTAAAAAAAATACAAAAAAGTTAGCCAGGCGTGGTGGTGGGCGCCTGTAGTTCCAGCTACTCAGGAGGCTGAGGCAGGAGAATGGCGTGAACCCGGGAGGCGGAGTTTGCAATGAGCCAAGATCGCGCCACTGCACTCCAACCTGGGCTACAGAGCGAGAATGCATTTAAAAAAAATAAAGCACATATATGCCATGGAATACTATGCAGCCATAAAAAAGGATGAGTTCACGTCCTCTGCAGGGAAATGGATGAAGCTGGAAACCATAACTATAAGCAAACTAACACAAGGACAGAACACCAAACACCACATGTTCTCACTCATAAGTGTGAGTTGAACAAGGAGAACACATGGACAGAGGGTGGGGAACATCACACACCAGAGCCTGTCGTGGGGTGGGGGTTGGGGGAGGGATAGCATTAGGAGAAATACCTAGTGTAAATGACGAGTTGGTGGGTGCAGCAAACCAACATGGCACACGTACACCCATGTAACAAACCTGAACGTTGTGCACATGGACCCTAGAACTTAAAGTATAATAATAATAATAATAATAACATGGCTTACTTTTTTGGAATTTCTTGAGATTCTCTTTGTGTCCTAGTATATGCTCACTCTTTATAAATGTTCTAGAGGTATATTTATTAGATTAAGCTTATAATTTTCATTATGCAAACATTTTACATTCTCATTTATGTTTTGTCTACTCAATCAATTTCTCTGAGAGGATTTTTAAAAACTGTCTCATTATGTTTATCATTTTGTCACATTTTCCTTTTATTTGTAAGAGCCTTTTATGTATATGTATATTTCAGTTACCTTTTTTTCCAATCCAAACTGTATCCAGCTTTATTAAAGATACTTTCCATAAACAATCATGGTATTTCAGGCAGGACGTGGGCAGACAATTATTAACAGTATACAACAACTTTCAAACTCCCTTCTTCAATGGACTACCAAAACTCAGAAAGCCACTATAAAACACAATTAAGTTTTCATCTGATGCTCTGAACAGGGGAAGTTTAGAGTAAGAGTTGACATTTCACATGTAGCATGTTGTTTAATAACTTTTCAAGAGCCGACCCTGACTTTCAGGAAGTGAAATGAAAATGGCAGAATGTATCTGAAGAGCCACAATCTAGCAACAGAACCACCGCTCTTTAGACATCCTCTCAGTGGCATCCCTGGAAAGTCCAGATTGTCTGACATACTGGTAACAAATGACTGGGGATCAGGTCCCAACAGAAGTCTGGGCTTAAGAGAGTTAAGTCTATGCTGAAAGATGGACAGGGAGAAGAGGACATAAAAATGAATTGGTTTTTCCATACCCTAAGGCTTTTGTGCCAACGTGGTCATGTGTATGAAAGTCAGGGAATCCCTCCTCCTGGGAGCCAAGAGGAAGTCTCCCAAAACTAGAAGGGAAAGGTGTTTTCCCCACATCACTCCAGCTTTGGAGACATTCTATTAGTGACATATGCCCCTTCCCCTAAAAACAACAATGAAGTGTTCTGTGTGCTAACAACATAGCTCACCAAAAAAAAAAAAAAAAAAAAAAAAAAAAAATTCTGCATTTTTATAAAACTTGATAAAAAATAGTATTTCAAACTGTACAGTCACCAGAAGTACACAGTTATCAAAAATGCACACATTTCACTTGGCCTCTCCAGCACCTTCAGCTTTCCTGGCCTGGTCTGTTTTGGCATCTCCGTTTTCTGCAGATTTATTTCCCTCCTTGCCAGCATCAGTTTTTCCTCTTTTCCCTTTGGGTACCTTCTCTCCCTTCTTTGCAGGGCCCTTTTTAGGCTTGGGTTCTGGCTTTGGAGGAGCAGGTTTAGCAGACAACCTCATGGATCTTCTCTGTGCTGTGTCCTTCACCTTGGCTTTATCTCCTTTAGCATCCTCTTCGGTCTTCCTCTTGGGCATGGTGGCGGCGGTGACAGCAGCGGGACTTAGACACTGGACCCAGGATGCAGCCATATGTGGGCTTTGATCGGTCGGGGGATCATTCTTGCCTCTTCTTACATTTCAATTACTTTGTTTAATGTCTAAAGGTTCATAACTAACTCCCCCCCATTGGCCCCCACTATTTTTTGAGACTGGGTCTTGCTCTGTCAACCAGGCTGGAGTGCAGTGGTGAGATCTTGACTCACTGCAGCCTTGACCTCTCAGTATATGTGATCCTCCTACCTCAGCCTTCCAAGTTGCTAGGACCACAGGCACATGCCACCACACCTAGCTAATTTTATTTATATTTTGTAGAGATGAGGTCTCACCATGTTGCCCAGGCTGGTCTCAAACTCCTGGGCTCAAGCAGTCCTCTTGCCTTGGCCTCCCAAAATGCTGGGATTACAGGCATGAGTCACTGTGCCTGGCCCAAGATCCATTAACTATTGTTTGTTTGTTTGTTTTTGTTTTTGTTTTGTTTTGTTTTTTGAGATGGAGTCTTTCTCTCTCACCCAGGCTGGAGTACAGAGGTATGATCTCTGCTCACTGTAACCTCTGCCTCCTGGGTTCAAGTGATTCTCCTGCCTCAGCCTCCTGAGTAGCTGGGATTACAGGCACGCACCACCGTGCCTGGCTACTTTTTGTACTTTTAGTAGAGACAAGGTTTCACCATGTTGGCCAGGCTGGTCTCGAACTCCTGACCTCAAGTGAACCGCCCGCCTCAGCCTCCCGAAGTGATGGGATTACGGGCCCAGCCACCAAGATCCATTAACTCTGAAATCTACTTCAGGAATTTTACTTTATATCAATAATTATTCCTTCCAGGAACGTTCATTGCACGTCTACTATGTACCAAGCACTATTGTAGGTTTTAGGGGTTCAACAGTGAACCAAACAGATAAAAATCCCAGCCCTCATGAGGCTAGTATTCTAGTAGGGGGCAGAGGTAGTTAGCACATTCAGCCCCTTCTCACAACCCCAGGAAGGAGTCCTGTGGAGAGGTGATGGTGTGGAGTAGCAAGGAGCTGTTCATAATCCAGCCGATCTCGCAGAACAGCAATGGGGCCCCGCAGCCTAAAGGTAACAAAGAAGTGGCTGGACTAGGGCAGGTAAACAGGAAGGACTCCCTCCTGCCAACTTCTCAGGGTCAATTCTCATGTCCCCGGTGTCCCCTTCTCTCCTTCAGGGGAGGTTCTGAAAACTGCAGTTTCCTCAAAAGAGAGGCAGAGGAATGAAGTTCTCCACAGACTGACTGGGACCATCTGGGGAGACAGAGTGCAGTTATCAGTTGCCCTCAGGGGAAGTGGCCAGCTTGTCTCGGTGGAGGGCCTGCCCGCCCTGCCTCCACTGTGGGAATTCTGTATACCTGCCACTCTCCGTGACCTTGGGTTGCTTTGGTGGCACTAGCAGGCTGTGACAGACAACTGCCACCACACGGGGTATGCTGTTGACACTCAGGTACCTACAGCCTTCTCTCCTAGAGATTTTTAGTCTTTGTGGGCATGTTGTTCACCGTGGAGGCTGGGGTCCCACTCACTATGATTTAGGGGACAGCCTGACTCTAGCATAAGTAGAAGTTATAGGCATTACAGTTGTTACGAAATGACTCTCAGACCTGGTTTTCTGGGGGAGGGAGAAGTTTCTTACATTCTGGAGGAAGATGTAATAGCATTTTAAGGATGAGAGATGTCACTGGTTTGGAGGAAAATCCACACTTGCTTAGTCAGTAATTTTGAGTGTCTACCAACAAATGCCCAGCTCTTTTCATGCGCTAGATACATACAGCATTCACTGCTCTGACACATGAATTTGAGCCTGGGCCCAACCCTTCCTGTGTGCCTCCACCATGCCTCTCAGAAGGACCCTCTCTTTTGTGCATTGCTCTCACTTATAAGAGCCAGTTAAATTGTTACACCTTGCCAGTCAGCAATTCCTGCTGCAGCTTAGGCAACCAACTCCAAGGACCCCCCCACCCCCAGTGAGAGCCCCAGGCCCTAGTGAGAATCATGGAAGAGTAAGTATGCCTTGGCTCCTCTTGGGAGGCAAGAGGGTCCATGTGCTTTAGGATAGCCAGAGGGTCCATGCCATCTGGCTTCTTCCTGCAGGACAGGGCCCCAAGCAGCTGGCTGTCCATAGTGCACCCTGCCTCACTCCCCAAAGCAGCTGCATCTCACTGCCTCTTGAATCTCCCCAAAGCCCTGCTTTTGTTGCTATCTTTGACTTCTTAGACCTGACAAGTATTTTCCACTCTCCGCCATACAGGTCCCAGGACTGGGATCCCAGGCCCTCTTCAAGATGACCCCAGTGAACCTTTCATCACATTTCTGCCATGGGGTCAATGGAATTGAGTCAAGTCCCTTAGTGTCTTCTCAACCAGCTCTGATTGTAGCTTCTGCGCTGGTGCTCCAACCACCCCTCAGCCTGGGTCACTTAGGATTTGTCTGTATGATAACCACATTTCTGGACTTTCTATGTGGTTCATAAATCATACTACCATTAACTAACAACATGATGGGGGTTAATGGAGGCAGGAAAGCTTGGTGGCTATAGACCCAGGCTCTGAGGTCAAACAGTCTGGGTCCAATCCCATTTTCATCCCTTTCTAACTCGAAAAGCTGGTTCATTGACTTTCGTGTTTCAGTTTCCTTTTCTGTGAAATGCAAGTAACTGCAGTACCTCCTTCGTGGGGGTGCTGTGAGAATTAGGAAAGTCAATGCATAGGATGAATTTAGGATAGAGCATGGGACACGGATCCCACCATGCAAGCATTAGTGGTGATTGTTTTGCTGATGGCCTACTTCACTCCTCACTTCACCTCTGAGGAAGGATCTATTAGAACCCTCACTTTACAAATGGGGGGATAAAGCCCAGAGAGTTTGGATGATTATGTGGTTTGGCTCTGTGTCTCCACCCAAATCTCATCTTGAATTGTATTCCCATAATTCCCACCTGTTGTGGGAGGGACCCAGTGGGAAATAATTTGAATCATACTGTTCTCTTGGTGGTGAATAAGTCTTATGAGATCTGATGGTTTTATCAGGGATTTCCACTTCTGCACCTCTACATTTTCTCTTCCTGCTGCTATGTAAGAAGAACCTTTCATCTCCCACCATGATTCTGAGGCCTCTCCAGCCGTGTGGAACTGTAAGTTCAATTAAACCTCTTTTACTTCCCAGTCTTGGGTGTGTCTTGAAATGCAGCATGAAAATGGACTAATATAGTAAATTGGTACCAGGAGTGGGGTGTTGCTGAAAAGATATCTGAAAATGTGGAAGTGACTTTGTAACTAGCTAACAGACAGAGATTGGAACAGCTTTGAGGGCTCAGAAGAAGACAGGAAAATGTGGGAAAGTTTCCAACTTCCTAGAGACTTGTTGAATGACTTTGACAAAAAAATTGATAATGATATGAACAATGAAATCCTGGCTGAGACGGTCTCAGATGGAGATGAGGAACTTCTTGGGAACTGGAGCAAAGGTGACTCTTGTTATGTTTTAGCAAAGAGACTAGTGGTATTTTGCCCCTGTCCCAGAAATTTATGGAAGTTGGAACTTGAGAGAGATGATTTAGGGTATCTGGTGGAAGAAATTTCTAAGCAGCAAAGCATTCAAAAGGTGACTTGGATGCTGTTAAAGGCATTCAGTTTTGAAAGGGAAGCAGAGCATAAAAGTTTGGAAAATTTGCAGCCTGACAATGCAATAGAAAAGAAAATCTCATTTTCTGAGGAGAAATTCAAACTGGCTGCAGATATTTTCATGAGTAACGAGGAGCCAAATGTTAATTCCCAAGACTATGAGGAAAGTGTCACCAGGGCATGTCAGAGACCTTTGTGGCAGCCTCTCCCATTACAGACCCAGAGGTCTAGCAGGAAAAAATGGTTTTGTGGGCAAGGCCCAGAGTACCCATGCTGTGTGCAGCCTAGGGACTTGGTGCCCTGCTTCTCAGCTGCTCCAGCCATAGATGAAAGGGGCCAGCTTAGAGTTTGTGCAGTGGCTTCAGAGGGTGCAAGCCCCAAGCCTTGGCAGTTTCCATGTGGCATTGAGCCTGTAGGTGCACAGAAGTCAAGAATTGAGGTTTGGGAACCTCCACCTAGATTTCAGAAGATGTATGGATGCCTGGATGTCCAGGCAGAAGTTTGCTGCAGAGACGGGGACCTCATGGAGAACCACTGCTAGGGCAGTGTAGAAGGGAAATGTGGGGTTGGAGCTCCTACACAGTCCATACTGGGTGCCACCTAGTGGAGCTGTAAGAAGAGGGCCACCGTGCTCCAGACCCCAGAATGGTAGATCCACCTACATCTTGCACTGTGTGCCTGGAAAAGCTGCAGACATTCATTGTCAGCCTGTGAAAGTAGCCAGGAGGGAGGCTGTACCCTGCAAAGCCACAGGGGTGGAGCTGCCCAAGATTATGGGAACTCACCTCTTGCATCAGCATGACCTAGATATGAGACCTGGAGTCAAAGGAGATAATTTTGAAGCTTTAAAATTTGACTGACCTGCTGAATTTTGGACTTGCATGGGCCCTGTAACCCCTTTGTTTTGGCCAATTTCTCCCATTTGGAATGGCTGTATTTACCGAATATCTGCACCCTCATTGTATCTAGGGAGTAACTAGCTTGCTTTTGATTTTACAGACTCATAGGTAGAAGGGACTTGCCTTGTCTCAAATGAGACTTTGAACTATGGACTTTTGGGTTAATCCTAAAATGAGTTAAAACTTTGGGGGACTGTTGGGAAGGCATGATTGGTTTTGAAATGTGAGGACATGAGATTTGGAGGGGGCAGGGATGGAATGATATGGCTTGGCTCTGTGTCCTCACCCAAATCTCATCTTGAATTGTACTCCCATAATTCCTACGTGTTGTGGGAGGGACTCAGTGGGAAATAATTTGAATTATGGGGGCAGTTTCCCCATACTGTTCTTCTGGTAGTGAATAAGTCTCACAAGATCTGATGGTTTTATCAGGGGTTTCTGCTTTTGCATTTCCTCATTTCTCTTGCCACTGCCATGTAAGAAGTGCTTTTGGTCTCCCACCAAGATTCTGAGGCCTCCCAATCATATGGAACCATAAATCCAATTAAACCTCTTTTTCTTCCCAGTCTTGGTTATGTCTTTATCAGCAGTGTGAAAATGGATGAATACAGATGACTTGCCTGAAGGTCATACAAATGCCCTGCTGCAGAAGGTCCCTCTTGACAGCCATGGCCCTCTGCCTGAAGCCCCCACTCTCTGCTTCATTTTCTCAGCTCTTCTGCAAAGCCACTGAGGCTCATATGGCTCGAAGCTTCCCAGGGCCCCTTCATGAGGCTGTAGGTCTCTCTCTATGTTTTGTCAGGGCTCTGAAGCACAGCAGCAGCAATGAGAAGCTCCTGCGCTAGGGGGCCCTGGGAAGAGAAGGTCTTTGGCCAGTTTCCTGGGGACAAAGCCCAAGGGCAGAGTCTCTGTGTCTGTTCCTTTTCTCTGTTCTCTGTCCTCTTTCTGAGACACACTTTTGACCCTCTTTTAACCCTGCTAGTGGTGTAGCCAGTACACTAACCCTAGCTCCTGTTTGGTGAGGGTGGAGGAAGACAAGGCCCCCAAGGGAAGTGAACTATTCCACATAACAAGCAGGCAGGACCTGTGTGCCAGGACTCAAGCAGCTGGAAATGTAGGCTGTGCTGAGTGATCTTGGGTCGGAGTCCACTCAGACGTGGAGGAAAGAGAGCTGCAGTGAATGTGAACGTGACAAATGTGCAGTGAATGTGACAAAGCTAAGTTCTGGACTTGGCTCTGCTACTGACCGGCAGCGTGACGTTGCCCAGTCATTAAACTTTATTGATTTTCTGTACAATGGGAGGAAATTCTAATGCCCAGGATATGGTGGGATAAAATAATAATACCATGCAAAAAAATAATATAACATCATAATAATGTGAATTTATGTGAATATGAACAACATGAAATTGCCAAATCAATTTGGATGGGAATTCTGGGCAATATAGACTTGACTATAGTCTTTGGTCCCTGTTTAAAGTGCATTCGTGGTCTTCTTTACTAAAGCTGCTTTTTTAGCAGCTCTTTCATGTCTTGCCTGAGCTAATGGGAGAAAGGTGGCATGTGTGAGCCACAATGTGGGCACTGTGATGAGGGGTGCTGAGTGCCTAGGAGGGCAGACCCAGCAGGGGAGAGTTCTTCTCACCTAGGCCCAGGGTAACTAATGGGCAAAAACTGACAAGGTGAACTGGCTGGAGATGGAGTGAGGGCAATTTATCTGTGTCTCGTAGGAGAAGATAATGTGGATTGACTGCCTCCACCTCATGCCTTTTGGCACTGCAGAAGCTTCATTTTTCAGAATTTGGACTCAGTGTTCTGAATGCTAATTAAGATGATTTAATTAGAAACTGTTGTAGGACATTGAGAGGGTAGAAGTGAGGCAGAGCTCACCTTCCTGTCCTTTTGTCTATTTTCTGTGGAGAGCAAGGAGATGGGGCCAGGTGTGTCTCCCCCATAGTGTCCCAGGCCCCTTTCCCACATTCGTGGGGTTGAATGGCAGTGGCAGTGGTGTGTTCTCAAACTCAGAGCTCCTACTGCCTCTCCAGCCCTCTCATGGTTATGTAAGCACCAGGATCCTGAGTGAAATCTCTTGGCATCTGCTTAGAATAGATAGAAGAGCTTCTGAGCCTATACTGAGCCTTGCTGGGGGGTATGGCATGAGGTCTTTGCTGCTGCAAGGCAGGCTCCCTGCAGAGGTCTCTAAGGAGACAGCTCAGGAATGACACCCCACCTACCTTATCTCTCTCAATCCCTTCTGGAAGGGGTGGGGTCGGGTGATGAGGCACCTGGGGTGGGAGTTCCTGAAGGAAAGGGATGCTTGTTAAAGAGGTACTACCAAAACAAAAACAAAAACAAAAACCTGAAACTCTGATTTTTTTTTTTCACTCTGCTCAGCATGATTACCTCTTCCTGGCTTTAGGAATATCATTCATAGGCCCCTTTGCACAAGTAAAACAGGCTAGAGTATTGAAAGCCTAAGGGAAAAACAAACAAAAATGTCCCCGCCGCCCAAAGTCAGAAAAATTCATTCTCCAAATCCAGGGGTCCAAACCGAGATTCTGCTTCCCTGGCCTGCTTGCAGCCTCTGCCTGGAGTGTGAGTCCTGATTACTGCTAAGGTTCCCCTTCTTTCCTTCCCGTCCCTGCCCTCCCCTTCCAGGGCAGGATTCGGGAGGAGTATTGGTTAATTGTCCCCAAGTAGACAGAACAGTCTTGACCTTTTCTTAGCTGCCCACAAGCATGGAGGGAAACAGCTTATCTAGCAAGAGAAGTGACAATAATGGTGACATTTGTTAGCACTCAACATGTGCCAGCCTTAAGTCATCATCTCACCCAGCCTTAAGTCATCATCTCACCCAGCCTTAAGTCATCATCTCACCCAGCCTTATGTTATCAGGCAAAGGTGAAGAGTTCCTTCTTACTGCATGCCTTCTAACTCTCCCTAAGTGAAAAAATAGCTTTCTTAATTTTAAATGAAAAACAAAAAATGTGTTATTTAAAGCCAGATTAGGGGAACTTTCTCTTTAAAATGGCATTTGACCAAGAGTTTTCTCATTTCCCTCTAAAATACATAATAACACACACAAAAAGGCAAAACTGACAGCAGCAGCAGAAACCAAGACAGGCCAATTGCCAGAGAAATTTTACCAACTACCTGTAATAGTCATGGAGCTGAAGTCAGAAACATGATTTGAAGCAAGCACATGTCTTGCTTTTTGAAACAGAGCAACAATAAGAAATTGGTAAAAGGTCCTTTAGCCTTACGCTGCTTTTTGCACTATTGACTCAGAGACCTACTGTCTGTATCAATCAACAAACTAGACAGGGATCCCCTTTCTTCAAGGGCATTGTGTTTTGAGATAGTTGTGTGCCCTCATCCTTATTCCAAGGGTGGACTCCATTCAGCTGGCATTGTACTGGGCTACAAGGTATTTAGGACTCAGGAAACAAAAAAGCAGTAAAGAGAGGATGTCATCCATTGCATCCTAAGAGGTCTGGTCCCACAAAGGAAGGGCAATAAGCAGGAATAGCAAACACAAGGAAAGCAATGCATTATCGGACCTAAAGATGTTCACACACTTCAGGCAGCCTGGAAGGGGAAACTCCCTACTACACCCATAGAGTAGTATAGGATGAATGCAACTGAGCCAGTACTGTGTACACCAACCATAGTATATCTCCAGCATCTAACAGGATACTTATCCTTCAGTTTTCCATGGCAGAGAGATCTTCCTACTTTCTATGTAATCTTAGGTAAACTTTTTCATTCATCTATTTATTAATTTACAAATATATATTATAGGGTCAAGTAGTTGTGGCAAAACATGAAAGATTTTACCTGAATAAGCAGGTTCTTATTTTACCCATGTCAAAGTAGCTTTTTTACTTCATTGCAAGCATTATTCATTCATTTGCCTTCTCAGTCATTCAACAAATGTTTATTGGATGTCTACTCTGTGCCAAGCCAGCACTCTATAGGTGCTGGAGATGCTGTGGCCAGTGATCCTCCTTCCAGGAGCCAAAATAAGAGAAATAAATGATCTTGCAAAGGCTTTACGGGCACTACTGGAGCACAGAGGAGGGGCACTAGGACAGAGACTCCTGTTGTCAACCAAATGTGTTCTCCCCATTGAACAGAATTGTAGCCAGGCACATGGCTCCCCAGTCAGGCTACATTTCCTGCCCTTTCTTGCATCCGTGTGTAGCCATGTGTGAATTCCTGCCAATGGCATGTGAGTTGAATCCTATGTGCCACCTCTGGTCAGGCCTTAAGATCTCTTCCATGCCCTTCTCCTGGAACCCAGATATGGTGGCGACTGAGCCTCAGCCATGCCAATGATGACAATGCCCTAGGGGAGCTGGACCTAAGGGATGGAAGAACAATAATTTGGAAGGAACATAAGTCCCCAAGTGACCATGAGGAGCAGAGCTGACCTACAGCTTTCACGCTGTTAGAGGATAGTGAAACTTTTTGTTCATTAGGCCATTGTATTATTGGGTGTATGGCAAGGTATCAGCACTAAGTCACTATCAGGTGTAACACTTTAGCTTAAATCAGTTCACGTGATTGCTTTCCCTAAGAACAATGACATAACGTATGAATCTAACAGACCAGAGGCCAGAAAGTTAAGAGTTGGAGTTTATGGAAGAACACAGAATACAGAATCAAATCTGGTGTGCTCACACTGGGTTCCTAATGTATACCACCTTGTTCACTGCAAGGTTTGGCAATAAAATAGAATAATATCAATGATGTCCTTTATGATGCTTTCAAGGAAAGTTAAGTAAATGGGTAAGCTATCTCCATTTTAAGCTTTGTTCCCATACGTTTGGCCCTTGTTGCCTTCCATCTGCCTGCCAGCAGACAACACCAAACGAACTTAGAGCAAACAAAATATTTTCATACTTAAAAATATATTTTAAATTACAGAATTGGCCCATGCTTATTGTGAAATAAGCAATATAGAGGATGTGATGTGCAGGTCACACTTCCCCATTCCCAGGCCATGCTCAAGGAACCTCAGTCAAACATTTGGTGTGTACCCTTCTTTCCTTTGACCTTTGCTAGGAGGCAGTGTCAGAGTGGGAGCTGAAGAATGGTGGGGCCAAAGAGGTGGCTGATGTGGTTAGGAAATTGGTTATGTACAGGGATTGAGCAAATAAGTAATTACACTGAGGATAATGTGAGTCAAGTTTCTCATTGTTGGAGAAGGGAGTTACAAAAGCAGATAGTTACAAAAAAGGAAAGCAGGGAAACTAGAAGGAACCTGAGGTGTTTGGTTGGAGTTGGAGGTATTAGTGTGAACTCATGGTTTTAAATATATATGTTCTTAGATACACAGATATAGCTATATGTATTATATGCATATGCACTTACCTGTGTATGTGTCATATCTGCAAAAAGGGCTTAGAAGCAATGACATCCAAAAAGGAATGAAAACCAAGCATACAGATCTTGGTTTCTAAATCCTAACTTCCACTAAAAGAAGAATAGACTGATTCCTGGGCTGGAGCTGGGAAAATTCAAGAAGAGTCTTCCTGGTACAAGAAAGTGCACAAAGAATGAGGGGGTCATATGAAAACGACAGATGAGCCAGCTTAGAGGGCCTCCCATAGGCCAAATCTGGGACAAATTGAGCATTAAAATAATGATGTAAATAAATTACATCCTGTGAATAAAACAGAAATTTATGGGCCTATGCTGACATAAATACAAAATGAATAAATGAATGGGAAGAAGAGAAAGCTCTTCTTCACAGTAGAATGCCAATCATTTGGCTCTACTCATGGTGCTGGTTGATTCAGGCAGGAGTCAACAATGGATGAGAAGGAGTATCTACACACACACACACACACACTAGATAAATATATAAATATATAAATATATAAATATATATATATATATATATATATATATATATATATATATATAGAGAGAGAGAGAGAGAGAGAGAGAGAGAGATGGAGTCTTGCTCTGTTGCCCAGGCTGGAGTGCAGTGGCGTGACCTAGGCTCACTGCAAGCTCTGCCACCCGGGTTCACACCATTCTCCTGCCTCAGTCTCCTGAGTAGCTGGGACTACAGGTGCCTGCCACCACACCTGGCTAATTTTTTGTATTTTTTAGTAGAGACGGGGGTTTCACTATGTTAGCCAGGATGGTCTCGATCTCCTGACCTTGTGATCCACCTGCCTCAGCTTCCCAAAGTGCTGGGATTATAGGCGTGAGCCACCGCACCCGGCCCACAAAATATTTATCAATTTATGGTGAAAAAACCTGACACCACCACCTTGACCAGGCAATTAAGGTTAACATCACCAGTGGTGGGGCAGATCAACCTCATGTACTTCCTGATGTGATGCACTGAGAAGAGCCCAGCATCATTTGTATGGAGTCCCTCCATGAAGGCATGGCTGGGGTCTGGACATAAGCAAATAGCAGACAGCCTCAGGTTGGGGGACATACTACAGAATGAAAGGCCCCTACTCTTTTAAACTGTCAAGGGCATGAAGACAGGACAAGATGGAGGAAATGGTCCAGAATGAAGGAGAGTAGAAATATGACAACAAAATAAAACTTGTACTCCTGGATTGGATTCCAACCAGAAGGGAAAAAGACATTGTTGAGACAGCTGGTGGTACTTGGATGGGGTCCATGGATTGTATGGTAGCATAGTACCAATGCTTACTTCCTAGTTTGAGTGGTTGTGTTGTGGTTGTGTGGAAGAGAGGCCTTGTTTAGGGGTAATACCCACTGGAGTATTTAGAGGTGATATGATAGCAGGTCTGCAACTTAAAAACTTTTTAAAAAGAATAGATCAATGGATGCAACTAGACACTATTATCATAAGGGAACTAACACAGGAACAGAAAACCAAACATTGCACATTCTCACTTTATAAGTGAGAGCTAAACATTGAATACACAGGGACACAAAGATGGGAGCAATAGACACTGGGGTCTGCTTGAGGGGAAGGTAAGAGGGGGGCGTGGGTTGGAAGGATACCTATTGGGTACTAGGCTCACTACTTAGGCCACAGGATCATTCGTACACCAGACCTCAGCGACACACAATTTACCCACATAACAAACCTGCACATATACCCCTGAACCTAAAACAAAAGTGGAGAAAATATATTTTCTCAGACTTAAAAAAAAAAAAGTATTTTTATGCTTGGAAGAATTTTACAGAGGGCTTCCAGAAACATGTCTGATTTCCAGTTGCAAGATCAGAATGTTCCAGTTATATTGATAACCTCCAGAGAAACAAACTCTCATGAGTAATCTAGTCAAAACAGAAGATGTAGCTAATTATTTCTAAAATACTAAATTGTACTCTACTATTTAACAAGTTCGGGATCGCTATTTTCCAGCACGTCTTCTGAAGTAACAACTGTGTTTGGCTGTGTTGACTATAAAGGTCTGTGTGAAAAAGGGAGAAAATGAATAAAACGATGTATCCCCCCACCCGCGAAAAAAGAAAATAGTTCAAATAAAATGGAAAAAGAATAATGAAAATGAGAATATTCACAGCGAGAAAGAGGGCGATGGAGGAAACGTGAAAACTTAGTAGGTAGAGAGCGTGGCGAAAGGGATACAGGAGCTCTTAGAAACTCTTGCCATTTTCTCCGCAACTTTTATTTCAAAACGAATTCTTAAAAAAGTTTTGTGGCTATCCATCACATTTTTCCGTATACACATATCCAAAAGCTCAGGCCCCAACCCAGACTGATTAAATGGGAATTTGGGGGACTGGAACTGTGGCAAGTGGATTGAGAAAAACACCACCACCACGCTGCCGGCAGTTCCAGTGTGCAGCCGGTACTGCGCTCCAACGCTCCCGATTCGCACCTGTGCGGCTGCTTCAACGCGATGCCTGGACGCACCCTCCAGAGAGCAGGCCGGGATTGGAATATGCTGCAGAGGAATGGGTGCAGGTGGTCCAGTCCCCGCCTCCGCCCCGCCCCCGCCCGGGCCTCGTGCGGCCCCAGGTGCGCCGGTGAAAGCCCAGCCTCAGCGGCCTCCACCTCGCCATGGACCCTGCGCCCGGCGCCCTAGATCCCCGCGCCGCGCCGCCCGCGCTCCTGTGCGCCCCGCAAGCCGAGGTGCTAGAAGACGTGTTGCGGGAGCAGTTCGGGCCGCTGCCCCATCTGGCTGCTGTCTGCCGGCTCAAGCGGCTGCCCTCAGGCGGCTACTCGTCCACCGAAAACCTCCAGTTGGTGCTGGAGCGGCGGCGTGTGGCCAACGCCAAGGAGCGTGAGCGGGTGAGGGGTCCCCAGGGTCGACGCTCGCTCCCCCCTCCCCGTCCCTGCTTCACCACCAAACACTTGGTCAACACCCGGGGGCCCACTCACCGCCCACCCCCTCTCGAGGCGACTTCGAGCTCCCGAGGCCTCCTGCGCCCCCAGCTCGTCGGGAGAACGGCAGTGGCCTCCTTCCTCTGCACCTCTGTGCAGCTGCTCGTTGGCGACCGCTGCGTTGGTCGCCTCGCCCGCTAACCCTCCAGGATTTGTGCAGGACCCGGGTCCGGGAGGGGACAGAGGAGGGGCCCTGACAACTTTAAAAATGTCTCCCTGGGCAGGTGCTTTAAAAGCTTCGCGCGCAGGGAGTGAGCTTTCATCTCACACCATAGGCTCTGGTGGGTGCTTGGGGCGCACAGGGATCCCCTTCGCTCCTTTTTCTTGCTTTCTGCATCTCGGCCTCGAAGCACACACGAGGGTGAGGAGAAAGGGGGGCCTGACGGAAGTGACTTTTCTTTTTTAAAGTAACGAAACAAGACGTCCCAGTGTGCACCCAAGACTCCCACTCAACTCTTGTCAAGATAAAGTGACTTTCCCAGTCGAGCCGCAGCAATCTCGCAAACGGGAAGGGTCCTGTGGGCCGTGGTTGGAGCGGCGCCTGCTGGTGGATTTTACTATCTCTAACGAAACTAAGCCCCAAACTTGGGAGACATGTTCTCCTTCCTAGCGTTTGCATTCTATGGGTTTGGTTGCAGCAGAGGCGAATCCGGGAGAGGGAAGGGTGAGGGGTGGAAGAGGGAGCAGAGCGCACGTTCAGGCCTGGAACTGCGGAGAGAAATTCCGCCGGGGGCTGTTTCTAAGCACCCCGGGCCTTTTAGAAATGTCCCAGTGAATCAAGTAGGAGCTTTGCAGGGAGAGGGCAAGCAGAGAAAGGACGACAGGAGAGTAGGAGACTTCTCTAAGTCTCCTGCTTTTACCGGTACTAGACTCTTGATGGCCAGAACCTGTGATCTGATTTGGTGGCCCTACAAAGAGATTATGACCTAATAGTTTAAGTGGTCCTTCCCACTAGGAAGGAATTGTCTTCTCCAGGGAATCAGTCCTGGTTTTATCCACCAAAACACTAACGAGCTGTATTATTCTTTATAATGGTAATATTAATACACTTGGAAAAGACAGAAATGACTGAAGAGGTTAAGCGATACTCACAACACAGATATAACTACTGTGAACATTTTTGTGTATATCCACCCAGTCTTTTTTTTCTAGTTTTGTGTATTCATATATATATATAATTTTACAAAATTGTCATTCAGTACATATTTGTGTAATTTTTTCCACTTAACATTATCAAAAGCATTTTCTTATATTCTTAAGTATTCTTTCAAAGAATAGTTTTTGTCTGCATAGTCTGTCCAAAAATGGACCATAATGTATTCAGTCTCTTATCAGGCATGTTTGCTCTTTGTAGCTTTTTACTGATACCTATCGATGTAACTCTATGTGCGTGTCTGATAATTTCCTTAGAATAAAATGCTGCAAGTGAAATTACTGAGACTTAAGGCATATACAATCGAATGGCTTTTGATACAAGTTGCCCAGTTCCTTTCTAGATAGGTTTACTAATTTTTATCCCTTCTTACAGGTCTAGGACTGTGCTCTTTTTCATGCTATCACTGATCCAGGGTATGATAAAACAAAAATGTTACCACCTTGATACATGAAAAATGGCATCTAATTTCTGTTTTAGTTTGTAGTTCTTTGATTATTAAATTCTTTTTATACACTGACTGGTTGTTGTATTCTCCTGTGAAATGGCCAACTATGTCCCTTGCCTGGTTTGCTCCAGGTAGGATATACTCAAAATATATTGACTTTGTGGTATAGTGGGAGCCAGTTCTCCCAAGGCCTGTGTCTCCCAGGGGGTTGACCATCAGAATTATAGGCCTTCAGAGACAGGGATTAGATGCTGGAGAATAGAGAAAAATAAAATATGAGGAGCCTTTGAAGTCTCACCAACTCTCTGGATTCTCACCCTTGCCTCTATATCATTAACTCGGTGGGGAAAGATGTTGAAGAGCGAATGGCTCAGTGCTTGAGTTGACAAGTATTTGTACATTTGATTCATCAGTAGCAATACCACTTCTTGAGGACTTCCTATGTGCCGAGTTTGGGTGAGGTATCTTATGTGTACATTATATCACTTAATCACACCCCGCCCCAGAAAGCTTTGAGATATTTTCCACTTTGCAGATGAACAAACTGAGGCTTAGTGATGTGAAGTATTCCACACACTCTTGTAAGTGATAGGCCTGGATTTTAAACCTGGGTGTAGTTGACTCAGATTTTAGCCACACCTCTACTGCCTCTGCATTATGATACAGTGGGTACGCTCTCAAAGGGAAAGGAGTGAGGTCAGCATGAACGTGAATACACCTTGCAGCCCTTCTGCCCTCAGTACCAAGTTTATGCCATTCCCTCTTCTTTTACTATGAACTGCACTGCTGGTGGAACAGTGACTCTTTGGGGCATGTGCCTGTTTAGATTTGCCCCTCAGACAAGGAGGCTGTGGAAACAACACCCTTCTGTAGCTTGGGGAGATGTCTGTACAAATTGGCTTCTCTGTGTGTCACTGTGCCTTTTTGTTTTCTAGATAAAAAATCTCAACCGTGGTTTTGCCAAATTGAAGGCACTTGTGCCGTTTCTTCCCCAAAGCAGGAAGCCCAGCAAAGTTGATATCCTCAAAGGTGCAACTGAATATATCCAGGTTCTCAGTGATCTTTTGGGAGGAGCCAAAGACTCAAAGGTAAAGGTGTAAGATTTTAGAATAATGCTAGCCACCATTTATTAGGCCTTGTCTATGTACGAGACACTGTGCCAAGTGATATATGTATACTTTCCAGTTAATGTTTATAACAATCCTCTGAGCTATTTTTATGACCCTCATTTTACAGAGAAGGAAAACAAAATATAGTTAAGGGCCACACAGCTATGAAAAGTCAGGACTGGGATTTGAACCCAGATCTACATGAGCTTTGGAGTTGAGTCCCTGACCATCTATACTTGCCTATGGTCACTGTCCAGGGCACCTAGTTCCTGACTGTTGAATTTTTGAAAGGATTTCTACAGCTGGACATAGGAGGGGGCTTTCCTAAAAGCACTGTGGTTGTTTCCCTACAGTAGAGTGCACATCAGACAGGACACAGGAAGGTAGAGGCATTTCTTTTCCCCAAGGGACCTCTCTTAGGAGAGACCCTCCCTGAGGCCAGCTGAAGAGCTCAGCAATGGTCTGGTGATACCAGTCTCACGGGATTTTGCAACCATTCAGCAGGACTGACACAAATGGCCCTGTAAACTGAAGTATCATAGTGTCACCACCATTAACAGAGTGGGATAGCTCAGAAGTGTCCATTAGGCAGAGTAAAGTGTGGGCTGGTTTTATGGACTTGTTCCAGGGAGAGGCAAATATTGATGGGCCGAAAATGAAGCAGTCATCTGGGGAGACAAAATAGGAAGAGAGAAAAGGCCTTAAAAATGAGCCCTAAGCAACTCTGTTGGTAGGAGGAAGGAATCATCATTAGAATGTGGCAAGAAGGTAGAGGAACAAGATGGGGTCATAAAATTGAGGAGAAGAGAACCTTAGGAAACTAAAGGTGAGGAGTATGAGAGGTTACAGAGAGGCTGAAGAAGGCCAGAACTGGGGAAGGCACCATGGCTAGCACTTGAAAGGTGAAAGAGAATTGGGCTGGGCATCAACTTGGAGGAGACTGAAGGTGCATGATTGGTAAATATCTGGAATCCAAGCAGATTCAGAGGAAAGTGGCAAACTTCAAGTCCATTTAACCTAGCAGTTCGAGGGGGAAAAAAAAACCCCCCCCCCCGCCCCCCCCCCCCCCCCCCCCACCCCCTAAAAAAAAAAAAAAAAGCTCAGAAAAGTTGTTAGATCAAGTGAAGGTCTTTCCTAAGTAGAAATTTGATCATGTTTAGGAACAGAAGGGAGACACTAGAGAGAAAAGAAACAATTATCCTAGAAATTTGGGGCAGAAATCTCCAGGTATATCATAGTACCTTTGAATATTTTTTCTTCTCCGTTAGTCCTAGCCAGGTGACTGCTAGGAAGCTACATTCTGCAATGGCAGGAGTGGATTGTCCTGTTGGCCAAACTGGATGGTTGGATTGTGGTATGGTCACAGTGTTTGGACATGTGCAGGTGGCTACCTTAGTTTTTTCTTGCATGTTAATTGTGTAACAGAAGTGCTTTGTTCATTGTAAAACATACAATCTGTTCCATGCCATAGTATGTTTAATGCAGTTACCTATTGCATAACATTTTAAGTTTATAGGAGAACAAAATACGGTCAATTGAACAATGCTTTTCTCTCCTTGGTAACTTAAGCATTGCCCTTATCACTTAAATGAAACCTCATCAGTTAAAACTTGGAAATGTATTGGTTTAAGTCACCAAAATCTTTCTGTCATATTATACTGTTTGACAACTAAATATGGTTTCCAGAAACAAGACCCAGATGAGCAGAGCTACAGTAACAACACTTCTGAACCACATATATCCTCAGCTAGAGAGCTATCAAGAAACATCACCCAACGTATCAGCTGTGCTTTCGGCTTGAAGAATGAAGAGGAAGGGCCTTGGGCAGATGGTGGCAGTGGTGAGCCGGTGCATACTTGTCGCCAGGGTGTGATGTCTACGACTGACGTTATCTCCCCAACCAGAAGTCTGGTAAAATACTCCTTCTTAAATAGCCATACAGATATCAAAACCGTAAAATGTATACTTTGAGATATGAGTAATTTTTCCATGCTAAAATGTGATTAAAACAAGATAATTTTATGAAAGCCCTTGGGTGGGGCAGTGGGGTTTACTAGTTTGGGAGATTATTTTGTTTCTAAATTAACTGGTAAGCAGCTCCAGGGAAGGGGAAACTCCTCCAGAACCACCCAATACAGACCTAAGTTTATCTTTTAAATGATCCTATTTAATCCATCGAAAGGTTTTCTGGACTCCGTGGTCTCCAGAAAAAGAAGTAAGTAGCTTGCCATACATTAAGATGCATGCTTGGTGATACTTTTGTGTGTGTGTGTGTGTTGGTGGGGGTTGGAGCTGGGAGGGTGGTGCTGGTTGTAAGACAATGTTTTAAATGAAATAAAGCAGTTTATTGTCTCTTACTACTTTGTCAACTAAAGAGACAGCTGGAAGTGGCAGCATGCTTCTCCAAGTCCAGAAGTGGACTTTTTGCCCTTGCTGTGAACTGGTATACATAAATGAGGCCCCCTGCTCTATCCTACCCAAACACAATTACTATTGAAATAAGAAAGGTGTATAGGAATGTGCAGTAAGCATGCCGTAACAAACATGTTGCATGGTGTGATATAAGGGACAGTGGGGGCTGTGGAGTCACAAATGGTGGTTGGAAGGAGGCAGTTTAGGGGAGCAGTTGAGAGTATGCTCTGGAAACAGACTGCTAAGGTTTAAACCCTGGTTCTACCACTTGCTAGCTGTGTAATCTTGCATGAGCTGCTGAATGCCTCTAATCCTCAGTTTTCCCCATCTGAGCAATGGGTATAATAATTGTACCTACCTTGTATATGAGATAACTAACTTCAAATGACATAATGTCAGCAAAGTATCTGGCATAATACCTGTCATGTCACTTGGACAGATACCAAATTTTCTTGACTCATGAGCAATCAACATTGATTAGTGAGCAATAATGGGCCGTAGGTATTCCAGCTCTGTACCCAGTGTTTTGAGTTTTCTCACTTGGCTCTCACCAATGTTGTGCTCTGATTTGAGGTCCTACAGGCTTCTTGCTGGCTGGTGGGGGCAGGGGTGTGGGGAAAGCGGCAGTGGGCGGCCTTGGCTTCCATTTCTGATTTGATTAATGTGTTCTAAGGATTCATTTGTGCATATGCTCAGTCTAGATTTTCATATTCTGACCACTTGAGATATAAGATTTCCCTGGCCAGTTAACCCATAGGAGACAGAATTCCTGTTGCTGCTACGTAAGCTGACATGGAATGACTAAGAACAAGAACAACAAAAGAGTGGGGCCAGGTGCGGTGGCTCACAATTATCATCCCAGCACTTTGGGAGGCCGAGGTGGGCAGATCACCTGAGAGGTCAGGAGTTCCAGACCAGCCTGGCCAACATGGTGAAACCCCATTGCTACTAAAAATCGGGCATGGTGGTGGGCACCTGTAGTCCCAGTTACTCAGGAGGCTGAGGCAGGAGAATCGCTTGAACCCAGGAGGGGAGGTTGCAGTGTGCTGAAATCATGCCACTGCATTCCAGCCTGGATGACAGAGTGAGACACCATTTCAAAAAAAGAAAAAAAAGGTGAAGAAATGACCTGAGCTAGACCTCGAACCTGACTATCTAAGAAGAGTAATGCTTCTGTAAATGCTAGTATCAAGGTGAAAATCTGACTTGCACTTAATCCTCATTGATCCTCCTCAGGTAGGTATCATCATGTCACTCTCATGGTGAGCCACCTGGCTACACCTTCCTGCCAGTCCTGTTGGACCTGGGCTTGGGCAGGAGCCTCTGCAGTAGCAGAGCAGGCCTGTGCTTGGCAGTACTAGTAGCAAGTACGTATGATGGGAGGTCCTGGTTTTTCGAGGATAATTGATCCTGGGCATAGGCCATGTACAGTACACTAATTTAGAGTGGGGACTAACGTTTCCTGGTAAAAGCCAGAAATGTTCTGACTGGAATTTTCTTCAAAAAAGGGAATAAAACACTTAATTTTTAGTCTTTTTAGCCAACCAAGTTTGTTGTTAATTGGAAGAGTGCTAATTTGTAGAATGAACCAAGGAAGACTCGACGTTTGAGATTTTTATAGACAGTGCATGTCACTACTGTCAAGTATGACTTCTGAGGCCTGATCGTAAAGAGTGCCTTTTTTTTTGCAGAAGCATTCTAGAATTTCATCAGTTTTGTCAAGGATTTTTCATCCTTTTACATTCAAATCATTCTTTTTTTTTTTTTCCCTGAGACAGAGTCTCACTCTGTTGCCAGGCTGGAGTGCAGTGGCACGATCTTGTCTCACTGCAACCTCTGCCTCCCGGGTTCAAGCAACTCTCCTGCCTCAGCCTCCTGAGTAGCTGGCTCACACCACCACGCCCAGCTAATTTTTGTATTTTTTAGTAGAGATGGGGTTTCACCATGTTGGCCAGGCTGGACTCGAACTTCTGACCTCATGATCTACCCATTACAGGCGTGAGCCACCGTTCCCGGCCATTCATTTTTAAAATAAAAAAAATTAGTCTGAAACAATAGTCGACTTATAGAAAGTTTGCAGGTGCAGTACAAAGAACTTTTTTCCTGATACATTTGAGAGTCAACCTGATGTCCCATCGCCCCTAAGGCTTCAGTATACATTTGTTACAAACAGGACATTCCCCTGCGTGGCCACAATGCAACCACTAAGTCTGGGGATTAATGTTGTGTTACTGCCATACAATCCCCAGGTCCCATTCAAGTTTCACCAGTAGTCTCAATAATGTCTCTTCTAGCAAAAAGACCCAGCTGAGAATCATGAATTACATTTAGTTGCCATGGCTCCTTCAGTCTGGAAGAGAGTTTCTCGGTGCTTCTGTGACTTATAACCATGTCACGTTTGGAGCTTACAGGCCAGTTGTTTATTATAGAGTGTGTCTTGATCAGCATTTGTCTGTTTCCTTTCGATTAGATTCAGATATGCATCGTCAGCAGGAATAACAAAAGTGATGCTGTTTTCTACTCATTACATCCTGTTACATGGGGCAGATTTTGATTTATTCTATTTCTAATGATATTCACTTTGATCACTTGCTTAAGGTGGTGATTGCCAAGCCTTTCACTTTAAAGTTAATCTTTTTCCTTTGTGATTAATATGTATTTTGTGAGGAGGTGCTTTGAAACTACGTAAATATCTCATTACTCATCAAACATTCTACATTTATCAAATTTGTAATTTGGAAATAATTATAGATTCACAGGAAGTTGCAAAAATAGTACAGAGAAGTGCTGTGCATCCGTAGCCCAGTTTTCCCCAATGGTTGCATCTTCTATAACTATAGTATAATATCAAAACCAGGAAATTGACATTGGTACCATGTATGCATAGTTGTATGTTGTTTTATCACATGTGTGGATTCATGGAATCACCATTGCAATCCAGATGCAGAACTGTTCCATCACCACAAAGATCTCCTTCATGCTGCCCCTTTATGGTCACACCCACACTCTGCTCCCAACCTTCCATTCTTCCAAACTCCTGGACGTCACTAATCTGTTCTCCACCTCTATAATTAATCTAGAGAATGCTATAAAAATGGGACCATACATTATGTGACTTTTGGAGATGGTCTTTTTCCACTCAGATGATGCCCTTGAGATCATCCACATTGTATAAATGGTCTGTTCCTCTGCTTTGTGCTGAGTAGTAATCTGTGGTGTGGATGCGCCACAGTTTAACTGTTCACTTAAATATTTTAGAACATTTTGGTTGTTTTTATATGGACATTTTTATATAAGTATGAGCTCATGGTTTTCTATTCAGTGGATTGTTATATACTATCATTTTTTATTATTTTATTGCTCAAATTGTCCCCACTGTGGCCAGCGAAAGCTCCTTAAGCTGGCAACCTTTCTGTTTGATATGTCATTATAATTATTTGATCATTTCCTTTTTTTTTTGGCAGAAGATGTTCCAAGCTCATCTTGTACTTTTCCATCCCAGCCCTGGAATCAGTCACTTATCTGAGGATGCCCCTGTATATAACCCGTCTCCCATCTCTGTTGCCATCCCCTCACCACATGGCTGTTCTCCTCACCCCCTTGAACTTTAACACTCGTGGCAAGCTGTACCTCCGCAAAAACCTCCTTCTTGGCTCTGACATTCCACGCAGGTCCCCCCATATGTGAATTCCTCCTCTCCCTGCTCTGGCGAAATCACCTGCACACATGAGTGCCTGGCCTACTCCGCTCAGGTTTCTCTACTCCATGCTGAACTGCCCTTTTCCATGGACTTTTTACCCAGCTTGGGCGCTGAGTCCCCAGGCCAGACCTCCACCCCTTTCATGGGGCTGCCGTTCCCATCTGATTGGGCTCTACCATGTTTGCACTGGCCCACACCCCCTGTGTGAACATGCCCCTCATCTGCTGGGTCTTTGATATCCTATGCTGGGCTGCCTCTGTATGTGGGTGCCATCTCACCCTGCTTGGGCTCTGATACCACCTCACTTTGGGTCACTGTGGCTTTTCACTGCCTAACTGTGACCCAACTAATGACATTAGTACTGAATTGTTCAGGAGGGAGAAGAACTCGCATTTTCTTTGAAGTACCTATTGTGCAGCCATCTTTCTGTCTAGTTTTCTCTTTGTTAACATTTATCTCTGAGATATTTAATTATATGTGAGTCGAGCAATTATTTAATATCACTTTTATTAACTTGATAAAAAGCTTGCATTTTACAATCAGGAACCAGGATGGGCTGAAGATAAAAAGTGTCCAAGGAATTGATGCTCAGGCTGACCTTTATTTGACAAAAGGATCCTCATAAAGTTTAGCCCAGCTTTCCTGAAGGGGTGACTCCATAAGGTTTCAGGATCCTGACCAGACTACAGACCTAGTGACAGTTAATGTGGCTCATTGGACAGAAATGCTCATATCCAGAGGAGCCTAATATCTGGGAAGCAGGCCCTCTCCAGCTTCAGTTTGCAGGAGTGGTACCCTTTTCCCTGCCCTTGATGAGGACCCGGGGAATGAAATCCTGGTGGTGGCAGGGACAGGCATTTTGGGGGATTTGGAGATGGGGTCAGAGCAGGCTGTGCAAGATCAACAGCATTCCTGGGAGGCAAAGTCCTGAATGAAGTGCATGAGAATCTGCTGATGACAGGGATGGAGATTAACTTCTGGGGCCAGAGCAGGTTCACTAGGAGAATGAATTGGCAAGTATTCGTGCAGACAGAGAGGGCTGTGAGCCATGTGAAGCCACAGCATATGGTGTTGGCAGGAAGAAAAATTAATTTCAAGGTCCAGGAGAGGCCTGTTGAAAATTAGAGCTTTGAAGTGTAGGTTTTTGCCGTATTGGGGTTGGCGTTGCTAGATGGCAGGGTGTTCGCTGTCTTGCCATTGTATATTCTATTTGCCACCTGTGGTTGTGCTCTGGCATTTTGGGTTATGCATGGCTCTAAATTTTGTTCAGAGCTGCCAGTGACACTGTAGAGACCATGTCTCTAGACAAAGACCACCCTCAATTTTGGAGTGAGATGCCAAGAGCACTGGGGCTTCAGGGCCTTTGGAAAAGGACATATGGAGAGACATAGTGTCTGTTCCAGGGGCCTGGGTATGCTGCCAGTGTATACCTCCAAACTCTCGCATGTCATGGGAATGTTCCTGGAGAGAGTTTCTGAGAGAAAGAAGCCTATGTGGATGGTAGACTCCTACCACTCCTGTTTCAAGTTGTGGTAATCTGTGAGATTAGTCACTGGGGACATTTCTTCCTATAGCATTTTAAGCTCTGAAATGAGATGGTTTGGCTAGTTGGGATGAATTCATTAGCACCTTGGGAAAGCCCTGAGCCTATTCTGTCATCCATCTCACATCCCCCCAGGTAGTGGCTCTATGCGATGGTAAAAATTCTACCACAGTAAGTGATGGGTCTCCCTTTGCTTGAGAAGAACAGTCATCTGCCCTGGGGTTCACTGATAGCCTATGGGGCATATTCTGATGAGATTAGTCAGCCCAGTATTTTCCAAAGTTGTTTCCTTTTTAATGGGGTGGGTGCTTTCTGGTTTGTCCCAGCCCTCCCCGCTCCTTACTACACCACAGTAGCATATTTCACCTAGTAAGGTGTTGGGTTTTGCTGCCCTGGTCTAAGGGCACAGTGGCTCAGAGGAAGGCTGCTCTAGCAACTGCATTTATAGCCCTGGGATTTTACTGTGCTGTCTATACTTTGGGGATTTAGGTTCTGATGCTGTGATGGTGCCTATGCTTGTAGTTCTCTGGGACTTTGGAAAGGTGAGCCTTGCTTTTCAGATTATTATAGGAACAGGGACTGAACTCTAAAGCTGAGTGAGCAACGATTTCTATTTACCCCCATCTCCCTCACCAAGCCTGGCTCAGTGGGTGGAGGAATGTACATTGGATAATATGTCAAATTCTGCAGCCACACCGCCAACAACTGGAGTGTGCCTGCCTTCTTAAAGACATTAAGCAACAGACTGGGTTTCTATTCTTCAGACTACCCTCTTCTTGGACCTTAAACTCTTTGGCTTAGATGAGACCAACAGCCAATTTTTAATGAGCTGTGACAATAAAGACAACATTTATAAACTTTGGCAAGTTTTCTATTCTCATACTTAAATATTACATTTCTGAAATTTTCCAGCTAACTCTTAAAAACAAACGAAAACAAATGTTCTAAAATGCACTAGACTATAGGCAGTATACAGTCATCCTTCAATCCTTCAGGTAAATATATATAAATTTGTCTCTTAAGTCTAAAAAATTCTAAGTATGTAAAAAATTAAAATTTGTTTTAAAAACAAAGCTTCTAAAGCTAAGTCTGAACTATAAAAAGAAAGGTTGATCACATGTATAGTGGAAAGACTGGATCAAGATTAGAAAAAAAGCTACTCATACATATTTTGTGTCAGAGACTGTTCCTGGCAGCATATACATATTAACCTATTTCATTTTCACAACCACCCTGTGCTATACAAACAATTATATCCATTTTACATGTGAGGAAACTAAGGAACAGAAGTAACTTGCCCAATATCGGCAAGTCAATGAAGTGTTGGGGTTGGGGGGATGTGGGTATAACGGTGTTAAGTCCTTTTTAATCACTTTCGTTCTAACAAAACTGAACCTTGAAATGTAAAGGAGGGTGGACTAGAAAATAGATAAATGTTTAAGGCTAAGTTAAAGCATTTGATTGCAGTGCTTTACCATCCATAGTGATATATACTTAATGGATTTCAGCATCCAAACTGCCTGACCATGACTTGAGTGGCTTTATTTTTCAGTCATGAGTTTATTTTTTCTCCAAGTTGAGAGTTTCAGAAAATTGAGCAGAGACAAAATGATCTTGCCACGCTAGTAAAACCACTGATGGAAATACACTAAAATCCTTCCAATTTCTTTTCCTTTGCAACTAAAATAAAAAAATTATCAGATACATAACATTGTGTGCCTGTTCTTGATTTTTCTATCACTGGCATGTTTATGTGACCCATTAGGTGGGACAATTGTCTTACTGTTGGCCACTATGTTCTCAGTTTTTTTGTGCTCATAAATGTGACAAATAACTGATGCGTTTAGCCCTTTCTGTATTTTGTATTGTTTTTGCAGGATAGATTCCCAGAAGTAGAACTGCTGAGTCACAGGTAGGTCACTCTATAACTTGATGCATTGTGCCAGTTTATAACACCACTGGCTGTATAATAAGAGTGCTAATTCCATCACATTCTTATCAATGACCTCTATTAAAAGATGGACTCTTAATGGGTAAAAAAGTGGTATCTTTAAATTTAAACATCTTTGATTACTAATTAAATTTGTTTTTGCATATTTCATTATTGTATTTCTTTTGTAAACTGTTTTTATTTTTAACTATTTATAATGGAATTTTTTCTGTGTTTCAGACTTCCACAAGTATGAAAAATGAAAAGGCCCAGGGTTACCTTCTAGAGACAAATAAATGCAGTCTTGAAAGTTTTGGAGTCTTTTTTTTTTCTCTTTAGCGTTTCACTCTTATCACCCAGGCTGGAGTGGCACAGCACAAACTCAGCTCACTGCAACCTCTGCCTCCCAGGTTCAAGCAATCCTCCTGCCTCAGCCTCCTGAGTAGCTGGGACAGGCATGCACCACCACGCCCAGCTAATTTTTGTATTTTTAGTAGAGACAGGGTTTCTCCCTGTTGGTCAGGCTGGTCTCGAACTCCCGACCTCAGGTGATTCACCCACCTCAGTCTCCCAAAGTGCTGGGATTACAGGCATGAGCCACTGTGCCTGGAGGGAGTCTCTTTTTTAAAAAAGAAATTTTGCAATAATGCAGAGTTTAACAATTACCCTTTTAAATAGCCTTGCCTGTCTCAAGTTTACTCTACTCTACTTTCTCCTTAACTTCATGCTTCGAAGAAATAGGCTTCAGGGGCTTCAGCCTTTGCTTCCAACTCATCATCATCCTCTGGGGACCTACATCTAACATCTTTCAGTCCATCTTTTTTTCATTGCTTTGAGAAATAAGTGACTGTTACCCTTCCAATAGAAATTAACTTTAATAGAAATGCAGACTTAAGCTAAAAGAGTTGTAAACATTGGCCAATGGGGGTGAGAGTTTTCAAGGGTTTTTAAATACCCAGCTAAGGCCAAATGACACCTTTTGTGCAAGGTAGACAGCCAAGCACCTTGAGCACAAAGACTTCGTCTTTATAACAGTTGCTCACAAAGACATAGTACTTATTATATGCTGGATTCTGTTCTCTATGCTTTCCATGTGTTAACTTGGTTCTTACAATAAGCCTAAGATAAAGGCATAATTATCCCCGTTTCACAGATGGGAAAGCCAAGGTACAGAAAGTATCATTAGCTCAGGTTGCCATAACAAATACCATAGACGGGGAGGCTTAACAACAGAAATTTATTTCTCATAGTTCTAGAGGCTGGAAAGTTCAAGATTATGGTCTGGCATTGTTCGGTTTCTGATGAGGGCTCTCTTCTGGGCTTGCAGATGGCTGCCTTGCCACTGTGTCCTCATATGGCAGAGAGATAGCTAGCTTTGGTTTCCCTTCTTCTTATAAGGGCACGAATCCTATTGGATGAGGGCTCCATCCTAATGACTTCGTGTAATCTTAATACCTCCTAGAGACTCTGTCTCCAAATACAGCCTTATTGGGGATTAGGCTCTCAATATATGAATTTTGGGTGAACATATGCTGTTCATAGCATTCTGCCCCTAGCCCTTCCCCAAATTCATTTTCTTATCACATGCAAAATATATGCATTCCACCCCAACAGCCGCCAGAATCTAAACTCATTCTCACATTAAAGTAGTCTCATCTAAATATCTTCTAAATCAGGTATGGGTGAGACTTGAGCTATGATTCCTATCTTTCTCTAGCTGTGAACCTCTGAAACCAGACAAGTTATATGTGCCCCAAACACAGTAGTGAGACAGGTGTAGGATTGACATTCCTATTCCAAAAAGGAAAAATAGGAAAGGGTTGATGGGTCCCAAGCAAGTCCAAAACTATTGAGGCAAATCCCATTATATCTTAAGCCTCAAGAATAAATCCTCTTTGCTTTGATGTAGTGTCATCCTTGTGGCTTGGCAGGGTGGCCTGCCCTCAGAAACTGAGGAGGAGCTCAGCTCTTCTCCTCCCCCTGTCCCCCTGCCCCGACCTCACCAAAACACACACACACACACACACACACACACACACACACACACACACACA
>NC_045448.1:71434433-71439498 GCF_002776525.5 Piliocolobus tephrosceles | reverse complement strand
CACACACACACACACACACACACACACACACACACACACACACACACTGAGTGGCAGCCCTGATCTCTGAATTGCCTTTGGGGTCATTTCTTTCTTTTGCCTAAATAGTGCTTGTTTGTAGCCAAAGAGTGATATGGTCTAGTCCTATAGAATCTGAGAAGGCTGACAACTTACCTTTATTCTTTCCCACTTTCTCTGTCCTCTTTCTTTCCAGGTATCAGTGTCTGTCTGGTATAATCCCGTGGGTATTCCTGGCTTCAGCTGAGATGGCTAATTAGGTATATGAGTCACACTCCTGATCTGTTTATCAAATGGTTGCTCAGCCACACCCTTAGTGATCTCTTCAGAGTAACCTTTCTCAATTTTTGCAATATGGATAGGTTAAGAAATTTTCCAAGTCCCCAAGTTCTGGTTTTTTTTTTTTTTTTATTTTTTATTTTTAAGACAGTCTCTATCACCCAGGCTGGAGTGCAGTGGCACAGTCCTGGCTCTCTGCAACCTCCACCTCCTGGGTTCAAGTGATTTTCATGCCTCGGCCTCCCAAGTAGCTGCGATTGCAGGCATGCATCACCATACCCATCTAATAGGTGAGACCAGATAGGGTCTCAGCTGGTCTTGAACTTCTGGCCTCAAGTGATCCACTCACCTCAGCCTCTCAAAGTGCTGGGATTGCAGGCACGATCCACCACACCCAGCCTCTGATTCCTTTTTGCTTTTGATTTCTTTAGTTCATCTCATGTCTTCTGAATTTTACTATAAGCAGTAAGGAGGACCCAAACCTCACCTTTAATACTTTGTTTAGAAATCACTTCTGCTAAATATTTAATTTTATCACTTGTGAATTCTACCTTCCCAAAAGTGCTAGAATGCTATTTAGCCAGGTTGTTTGCCACTTTATAGCAGGATCACTTGTTTTTTTTTTTTTTTTTGAGATGGAGCCTCACTCTGTCACCCAGGCTGGAGTGCAATGGCACAATCTTAGTGCACTGTAACTTCTGCCTCCCAAATTCAAGCAATTCTCATGCCTCAGCCTTATTTCTACCAACATTCTGTTCCTGATTTTTCTCTGAGAAGATGAATGCTTCTCTCCAGCTCTCCTGTTTTCTTTCTGAATGCTTACCAGAAATATTTTTAACATCCATATTTCTACTAACAGTCCCTTTATGGCAATCTAGGCTTTTTCTAGCATAAATCTTAAAACTCTTCCATTTTCTATCAATTACGCAGTTCCAAAGCCACTTCTAGATTGTTAGGTATTTCTTACAGCAATATCCCACTCTTGGTACCAAAATCTGTACTGGTGGTCTCCAGAGAAAAAGAACGAACAGGAGATTATATATTTATTGTAAGAAATTGGCTAATGCCTTTATGGAAGCTGAGAAGTACCAAGATCTGCAGTGAGCAAGTTGGAGATTCAGGAGAGCCAATGGGATGGTTGCAGCTTGAGTCCAAAGGTCTGAAAACCAGGAGAGCCAATGGTTTAAGTTGGAGTCCAGAAGCTGCCCACATTAGGGAGGACAATCTGCCTTACTTGGTCTGCTCAGTCAAATGTTAATCTCATCCAGAAATAACCTCACAGATACACTGGGATGTTTGATCACAGCCTTTTTCCTTCCCCCACCTTAAAGAGTAGCTTTGTTTGCTTGTCTACTGGGCTTTGGGTCTCTTGCCTTCATCGGGGGAATGGTGTAAATGAAGAGAAGGAAGAAGAATAGAAGGCGAGACCAGCTGTATTAGTTTGTTCTCATGCTGCTAATAAAGACATACCCAAGACTGGATAATTTATAAAGGAAAAGAGGTTTAATGGACTCACAGTCCTGGCCCAAAATGGAGGAAGAGCAAAGGGACGTTTTGCATGGTGGCAGGCAAGGAGATAATGAGAACTGAGCAAAAGGGGAAACCCCTTATAAAACCATCAGATCTCATGAGACTTATTCACTACCATGAGAACAGTGTTGGGGAAACCACTCCCATGATTCAATTATCTCCCATTGGGTCTATCCCACAACACGTGGGAATTATGGGAGCTACAATTCAGGATGAGATTTGGGTGGGGACACAGCCAAACCATATCACCATCTTTATTAGAGAGGAAAGAGAGCTACCTACAGAAGAAAAGCTCTGGAAGGTAGGAGAAGGGTTAGGAATTCCTAGGATAACTTCCACTGGTGTAGGACTACATTGAACAAAGAGGACGAGAGAGAATTTCCCCTGCTCCCTCTCCTTTCCATCTATTCAATGACTTGCAGAACTTTTCAAGGCATTGGCAGTGGGATTATTTCTTCTGAATGTGGTATTGTATGGAACTGGGTCTTGGGGTAAGGATGAGGAAGCCCTTACTGATGTGAGTTGTACACACCCTAAGCGGAATTCCTCAGAATCAGAATGAGAGCCATCTACTGGTCTAGTCGCCTGAGGGGCATTGGGTAGTAAGAGTCATGGTACCAGAAACAAATCCCTGGGTCTATTTGAGATATCAGCTTCAAGTTTCAAGATAGACTCTGAAAGCTTTAGCACATTCTAGGAATAACAACTCCAGAATAATAAGTCCTGCTGGGCAAGTGGCGATCATAAAAAAAATTGTGGGCTGGTAGGAGGAACTAGTGCACTTAACATCTGGGTCCATGAAGTCCTCCCCCAGAGGGACTTATGTGTTATCAGGGCTCAACATGGTTCTATCCACAGCTCTCCAGGTCTGGACCTAATGTGAGGGTGGGAACTGGAGTCTGGGGCTCTCTGTCTCTGGAACCACTCTGGTTATTTCCTGGTGTGGCTGGGGTTACACTGTCTGGTTGTCTCAATAAGTAATAAGACCATAAGTGCTTTCACTTGACGTCCCATTTTGTCTACATGACAACCTTGGTCAGGTGGAGGATGTATTAGTTTTCTGGGGCTCCCATAACAAAGCATCCCAGATGGTAATGGTAAACCACAGAAATGTGTAGTCTTACCATTCTAGAGGCTCAAAGTTTGAGATCAAGGTGTGGGCAGATATGATTTCTTCTTGGAGTGTAGATGGCCGCCTTCTTGCTGTGTCCTCATATGGTCATCCCTTTATGCCAGTTTGTGTCCAAATTTCTTACAAGGACATCAGTCATACTGGATTAGGGCCCACATATATGACATCATTTTACCTTAATTACTTTTTTAAAGGACTTAGCTCCAAATCCAGTCACATCGTGAAGCACTGGGAGCTAGGGCTTCAACACATAAATTTGAGGGGGATGTGATTCAGCCCATAACAGAGGGCAAGTGCTGTTACCCTCACTTTATAACTGAGTAAGGGAGAATAAGGGGTCAGGGTCTTTCCCAAGTCCACATGCTCCCTGGGACTGAGATTGGAGCCCCAGGCCCTGGACTCCCAATTCAGTTCTCTTTCCAGAGCAGCATCAGCCATAGAGGTGAACTTTCATTTATTGGGTATCTTCAGAACATCTAGACTTACGATTTATCAGTGGTCTTCCTTTGAAAGCACTATCTTCCCTCCCCTGCCCCACCTTAAAGTGGGTTCCCCTAAAAGTAGATTACGATTTGAGTGTAAGTTGGGAAGCAAGCCCGGGAAGCACCTGTAAGGGAGTGGGAGAGTGATATAGGGAAGAAAAGTCCATAAAAGATGCATGAGTGAGCAGGTAGGTTACTGTTGTGGGCAGCTGGGGCTCAATCCTGCTGAGGCTCTCTGGGAAACCATGGAGAACATTGAGGTATTCTCTCAACTCTCAGGGATGAGTGAGCCAGGCTGTTTATCCACAAACTCCTAATGGTCATTGGTTGAGGGCTGATCCCAGGGGTGTTAATTTCTCCAGCATTTCCAGCATGCCCTAGAAAAGGTCATTGATAAGCATGCCTGGGCCTATAGAGTGCTAAGCTCCCGTATTAGTTATCTATTGCTGTGTAACAAATTAATGCAAACTAAGCAACTTAAAACAACATATTTATTATCTCATGGTTTCTGTGGCCAGGAGTTGAGTCTGGTTTTACTTAACTGAGTCCTCTGCTTCAGTGTCTCTCACAAGGCAGAAATCAAGGTGTCAGCAGGGCTGGGTTCTCAGTGGAAGGCTTAACTGGGGAAGGATCTGCCTCTAAACTTATGTAATGGTTAGTGGAATTCATTTCCTCTAGGACTTTTTTGGACTGAGGGTCTCAGGTTCCAGCTGGCTATTGGCTGGATGTCACCCTCAGTTCCTTGCCATGTAGATCTTCCAAACATGGCTACTAATGAAAGCATGCAGGTCAAGAAGCCAACTGAGACAGTTTGCTAGCAAGACAAAGAATCTTATGTAATATAATCACAGAAGTGAACATCCCATTACCTTTGGCTTATCCTGTTGGTTAGAAGTGAGCCACAGTCGTGCCAGCACCTAAGGAGAGGGTAATACACAGGGCATGGATACCAGGAGGTGGGGCTCACTGGGGCACTGCCAGTGTCTGTTGCACTGCCAGCTTCTCTCTCTACTAGTTATTCTTGGCCAGCTTCTCTCTCCACTAGTTATTCTACATTTTTGTCAGAAGACTTGGAAGATGAGAAATTTTACTGCAAATCAGTCAGAAAGTCTAATTTTAAACTATCTGGCCATGGAGGGTTAGCCAGTGGTGATTTTCCCTGGTCTGACATGGGGGTCTCATGTTTTTCTGGCCCCAGTTAAGGGCCAGGCATCTTGGGCTTGTTGCAGTGGAAGCTCTGAAGTCTCGTGGTCTTCCAGTGAGAGTTGGAGCCAATTACAGTTGTGATTCCTTTTCCTGGATTTTGAAGTGAATTTGAAATTGAGAATTTCTGGAACTTCAATTAAAATTTCTTATAGGCTATGAATGTGGGAATTAATGAAGTCTTATTTCCTGTCTGGCATTTGGACAATTCCTGAAGTCCCAGGTTGGCACCACTTTCTCAGTATGCAGTTTCAGATGGACCCTGGGAGAGGCCAGACATATATATAAATATATGTAATATATAATATATATTGTGTATATGTAATATATAATGTATAGTGTATATGTCATATATAATATACACATATATAGTGTATGTCATATATAATATATACCTATATTGTGTATATGTCATATATAA
>NC_045448.1:71362798-71434423 GCF_002776525.5 Piliocolobus tephrosceles | reverse complement strand
TATGTCATATATAATATATACCTATATTGTGTATATGTCATATATAATATATACCTATATAGTGTATATGTCATATAATATATACCTATATTGTGTATATGTCATATATAATATATACCTATATTGTACATGGCATATATAATATATACATATATTGTATATATGTCCTATGTAATATATGCATATATTGTGTATGTCATATATTATACATAATATACACATATATATACACATACATATATGTCATATATACATACATATATGTATATATATGATATATATATATATATATATAAAAATACAAGGCAGTTTATTTTCGGCCAGGCATAGTGGCTCACGCCTGTAATCCCAGCACTTTGGGAGGCCGAGACGGGCAGATCACCTGAGGTCAGGAGTTCCAGACCAGCCTGGCCAACATGGTGAAAACCCGTCTCTACTAAAAATACAGAAATCAGCTGGGTGTGGTGGTGCATGCCTGTAATCCTGGCTACTCGGGAGGCTGAGGCAGGAGAATCATTTGAACCTGGGGAGAGGAGGTTGCAGTGAGCTGAGATCGTGCCACTGCACTCCAGCCTGGGTGACAGAATGAGACTCTGTCTCAAAAGAAAAAAAGGTTTCTTTTCTTGTCCCCTTTGGGAGGCCATGCAGTGTAGTGGTTAGGGCCCACAAACTCTGGAGTCACAGCACTTGAGTTTGATTCATCGCTCAGTCACCTACTAGATATGTGACCTAGGGCAAGCGACTTAACATCTCTGGGCCTCAGTCTCTTCATCTATAAAATGGGGATGATAATAGTACCACCCTCACAGAGATTTTGTAAGGATTATGTGAAAATGCATGTAAAGCCCTCAGAACAGTGCCAGGAACCAACAAGGGTTTGCTAGGATTAGTGTGAGAAAACAAAATAACACTCTAGGAAGAGAAATTTTGAGGGATGGAAATGACTGGGGTGACTTATGAAACCTGCTATTTCTAACAAAAATTCTCCATTCTCTTTGGGGGTTCTATTAAGATATCTATTATCTATTAAGATATCTATTAAGATATAGAGCCCACCTTACCTGTGACTTCTGAGCTCTGGAGAAGGGGTTCCCTGTTTCTCAGATCTCATCACCCACTGGCACCAAAAGAGCTATGGCTGCCAGGAATGTCTCAATAAACATAGCACTTCCTGGCTTCCTTGACCAGACAGACCTAGGTCCTGGGGTGAGGAGGGGAAGGGGTTTCGTCTTGTGTGGCTGAGCTTGTTATAAGTCTTCTAGCAGGTTTTGACAGGAGAATGGGGAGAAGGCTTGTGGACTCAGTGATTCTGAATGAGAATGAGTGAGAAGCTCTGAGTGTGGAAGGAGGGTGCAGGGACCAGGTGTGCATGTGTGTTTCTTGTAAGGGAAGAGGGGCTGGAGCAGAAAGACAAGTTTATCCTGGCATCTGAAACAGAAGTTCTAGGGCTGTCATGGGCATTTTCTTTTCTAAATCAGTAGTATCTCTCAGAGTGGTGTTTCTGAAGTGTTCGTATGCAAAGGAATCACTAGGGTTGCTTGTTAAAATTACCAAATCCTGAGCCTACCTCCAGAGATTCTGGTTCCACAGCAGCACTGTTGTGGGGGCCAGTGACTTGTGTGAGGGTGTCTGAGGGCTGTGGTGCCCCAGAACCTGGAAGGGCAGAGGGGCCATGATTAGGTTTCGGATCAGTGGCCAGAGGCTTTTCTGGAAGCTGTACGTTTTCACAAGCACATTTTCAAAAGCCCTTGGCGAGGATGTTGATTGAGGGGAGTTTTGGGGACTGGTGGAGATTACGGGGATGAAAAGTCCAGAGCTACCTCTTAATACCCCTACTCTCTGAGGGCCAGGCCTTTAAAGTATTGGAAATGCGAGGTGCCTTAGGTACACTGTCATTTTACAGAGGAAGACGACGAGCCCCAGAGAGGTTAAGTGGGTTGATTAAGGTCACACAGCTGATTAAGAGCAGCTCTGAGACGGTAACCGAAGTATTCTGGTTCCCTATCCGTTCCCCACTCACTACACACCTGTTCCTTCTGGGGCGGGAGACCTGAGGAAGGAAAGGAGTGGGAGGAGAATGTAATGAGAGTTGGAGAGCGTTGGGTCCACAGCCCCCAAAGGCAGGCCACAACAAAAATTTTGTCCTAGTTGAGAAGGAAGTGAGAATCAGGACAGAGAGAATTTTGGTTTGGAATTCAGTCAAACAATTGCTATTAAAATCACTAACAGAATTATCTTCCGAAGGCTAGTTGTCCTTTCCAGACGAAAAGAAATATTCCAAGTGTAAGACTTTTGCTTTCTCCCTTCCAGGGAGGATACATTCCCCCAAGGGAGCTCTGTTTCAGATTTTCTCCCTAGTAACAGACTCCCCTGCTTAGCTCTGGCCATCCCGGGCAGTAAGTGGTGTGGGGCCGGGGTGGAAGGAGGCTGGAAGCCTGGCTAGGGGGGTTTGCGGCGGCGCGGCGGCGAGGGGGCGCTGCCGGGCGGAGGGGGGCGCTGCGGGGCGGGGCCGCTGCGGGACGGTGGGGGGCGCTGCGGGCGGGGGCACTGCAGCACCGCGGCCCTCGGGCGGCCGGCTCGGCCCGCTGGAGGGGGCGCTGTGGGCACCGCGCAGCGGCCTTTTGTCAGCGCGCAGGGCCGGGAGAGCTCTCATTTCCTCCCAGCCTCGTGTGGGAAATGGCTTTAATTCTGACGGCGGGGCTGTGAGAAACTAGCGGGAACCCGAGCCTTTTGTCAAGGAACTGCGGCGTCCGTGGCCAGTCATCCCCGCCGCCGCGGAGCCGCTGCACTGCTGGGTGATCTCCCAGCAGCTCTGACGAGCGCGGGCTGCAGCATGGGCAGAAAACGCTGCTCTGCAGATTAGCTGGGTGGATTTTTTAAGCGCAACTCCCCCGCCCCCAAACCCATAAAATAACAAAACCAACCCGCAGTGGCCGACCGGAGAGATCTAAGATGCCGCTCAGGAGGTAAGGGTCTGGGGAGTGGGCTAGGTGAGCTGCCTGGGGTCGCTGGTGTCCTGGCGCGGAGACCCTGGCATCCCTCGGCCGGGCGGGAGCCGCTTGGCCCAGGTGGGGCGCGTCTGTTGCCGAGCGCGTCGGTGCTGCAGCCCTGGCCGGCGCCCGTGTGTTTTGCGCCTAAAGGTTTCTGGTGATGATGTAGCGTCGGAGGCTCCTAGGAAATCGGGGCTACAAGCACTGGCCCCTGCTTGGGGATGGTGGGACCCTCGCCTGGAGCGTAACGCCTGACAGGTGGGGCTTTCTTTTGGGTCCGAATGGAGGGGGGGCGAGCCTTGCCTCGCCTAGCCGGGCGGTGCCGCCCCTCCCCTCCCCTCCCCTCCCTTTCCTTCCCGCTCGGCCGCCGCCCTCCGGGGGAGCCGTGCGGGCCGGGCTTGGCGGGGCTGGGCGCGTCCCCTGGGGCCTCGCGATCGCCGGCGGCGCGGCGCTCAGCCGCAGTGGCGGGCCGAGCAGGTGCGGCGTCGGCAGCCGCCCACATTGAGATCGGGGCAACCGGCACGTGAGCGGGCCTCGTGGGTTTGGATTTTATGCGGCTCCACCACTTTGGAGGGAAAAAACCCCCTCTGGCCCCGAGGGGGTCTTGCCAGTCTGTTCCCCTCTTCCATCTTCCCTCTCCTCTCCCTGCCTTCCCTCCCTTTTTGCAGCCGGGGCGGAGGCCATCCCGGTCCTGGAGGCGGGAGTCGGTGTCTGCTTGTTTTGAAATCACACCACAGCCTACCTGGCGTTGGGGGGAAGGGAGGGAGGGGCAGACTGCTTTAGGATGCAGATCAGGCTCTCGGGTCTGGCCTATTGTCTTGCCTTTTCTCTTCCTTCCTTTTCTCACCCCTAATCTCCATCTCCTGCCCAAAAATAAAAATAGAAAATAGGAAATAGAAATAGAAAATAAAAAAGCAAGCTCCAGCCCACACCCTATCAAATTCTTTAAAAAACTGTCATTTATCTCTGACACACGGTTATTACCCATCTGTTTCCTTACACCCACTCTTCCCTCTTGCCGTTTGTCGTCCAAGATTCAACGGACTCACATGAGCTTTATCGATAATAGAAATCAAATCTCAGTTTCCTAAATGCACATTTTGTGCCCCAAAAGGAGTGGTTGGTCTGGCATCCTGGCGGAAGCAAAGGGATTGGAGAGGGTGCAAGCAACTGCTTTCACTTCTAGCTTGTGGGTCTAGCTAGGATTCCTGAGATGTTTAACTTGTTCAGTGAGGGGTGTTCTCATTAATGGGATTAGAAAATTATGTTCTGTTTTTTTAAGAGAAAAATAGCAAGTCAGTATTTGAAGTGCTTTAAATGAATCTGACCAAAGAAGAGAACTATGATGTTTCAGACTTGCAAATAATATCTCCATTAGCACATGAGTAATATATGTTAGAGACTTAAAAGGGGGGTTTAGACCATTTAATATTTTTACTTTATAATATTCTACTTTAATTGTGTAAGGTGATCAAACTTTTCTTTGTAGAGACTTTTCTCCTATAGATCAGGATCTTGCCCAGCCCTCCTCCCCCACTCCTCCGTGCATAGGGCACAAGTAAAAGCAAAGTTTTCATTGTTAGTATGATGTCAACACATTTTGAAAAACCACTAAAGATGAATTATTCTTTGATCCAAAATCCATAAGAATTTTGTAGTAAGCCCTATGTTCTTTCTTGTCCACAAGAAAGTAGCCTTATTAGAAACATGCTTGTCACATACACAACGTACAACAATGCCTGACATGATATGCTGTGGTTTCTAGGCTTGGATTGAATTTGTTTTAAATATTAGTATAGTGCTGGAATTAGCAGATCTCAGCTATTCTTAAGGTTAACAGATGAGCAAATGTGTTTGCTGGCAGTGGGTTTAGTGTTAAGATTTTAAATATATATATAAAAAAGACTAGCAGATATATTTATTTATTACCACCTGTTCCACAAGGGATTTAAGATAGTTTACAGGGATTCGTAAATACAGCAAGGCAGCCTAACTTAGAAGTAGTTGGGAAAGAAAAAAGACACTAAGGGTGGAGTCATAAAATGGTCTTAAGCATGAGGCTGATACAAAAACATGAGCATGATACCTTCTACAATGGCTACAGGCAGGAAACAAATCCAGCTCTAAACTTTCTTGCAGCATAAGGAAAAAAGAAATTGATGAACCCATGGCTTATATGTTTTATTTATTTGTTAAACTCATTCACACACTTCTTCACTCAACAAACATTCAGTGAGGACTTACTAAGTGCCAGGTTCTGTGAGACGTACTGGGAACCAAGGGATAAAGCAGATAGACGTGGTCTCTGCCCTGATGGGCACTGAAAGACAAATGTAAGAAATGGACATTCATCAAGAAATCTCTCAAATGAATATATAATTATAAATTGTGATAACAGCTATGTGGGAAAAACACAAAACACAAAATAATATGTGGCCAGAACATAAAAACACAACAATTATTTTTTATTTTTTATGTTTTGTATTTTTTTGAGACACAATCTTACTCTGTCGCCCAGGCTGGAGTGCAGTGGCATGATCTCGGCTCACTGCAACATCCACCTCCTGGGTTCGAGTGATTCTCATGCCTTAGTCTCCCGAATAGCTGGGATTACAAGCGCGTGCCACCACACCCGGCTAATTTTTGTATTTTTAGTAGAGACAAGGTTTCACCATGTTGGCCAGGCTGGTCTCAAACTCTTGGCCTCAAGTGATCCACCTGCCTCTGCCTACCGGAGTGCTGGGATTACAGGTGTGAGCCACTTTGCCCAGCCAACAGTTCTTGATTCCGAGACCAGAAAGGAACTTTTTCCTAATAACATAGTGTTTGAAGTGATGCCTTCGATCACCTCCTCATCAGACACAAGGACAAGTTTCACAGGGTTGTTTTTTACAGGGGCCCTCAGCGTGAGCTAATGATACCATGCCACAGGTCTCTCAGCCCCCTGGGGTTCTGAAGATATCTTGAAGGCTCTGTGTATTCTCTGACATTAGTGGTTTTATTCCAGTGATAATCTTTGTTTTTGCAGAGTCTCGCTCTGTCACCTAGACTGTTTAAGTAGGGATCTTGCTCTGTTGCCCAGGCTGGAATGCAGTGGCATGATCATAGTTCACTGCAGCCTGGACCTCCTGGGCTCAAGTGATTTTCCCACCTCTCCCTCCTGAGTAGCTGTGACTACAGGCGTGAGCCACCATGCCTGGCATATTCCAGTGCTAATCATAAATAATTAGCAATAAAAACGTGTTCTGGATCATCTTGATGGCAAGGCTGAAACCGATGCTGGAGTCTGTGTTTGCCTTTGTATCTTTCCATTTGAGCCATGGACAGGACTGATGGCTCCAGCCACAGCCCGTGGGAAGGGAAGGGGAGTTTGAATAGTGGAGAGAGTGAGTCTACACAGGGCACACACAGCTTGCCAACTCCAAAAGAACAGCTCCTGGCGACCATTGCTCTATTGGCAGGGATTGAAGATCTCATGCCAGTTCTACCTGTGTATGGATCAAGTTTGCAGCAATTTATTAGCAGCAGATGTAGTAAAAACACAACAGAAAAGTAGCTGTTGTGGATTTTAACAATATTTGAATTAGATCTTCATTTAATGCATATTTAGTAACTCTCCAATAGGTACCTTACATCTAAGAAAATGAGATGGGGCCGGGCACTGTGGCTCACGCCTGTAATTCCAGCACTTTGGGAGGCCAAGGCAGGTGGATCACCTGAGGTCAGGAATTCGAGACCAGCCTGACCAACATAGTGAAACCCCGTCTCTACTAAAAATACAAAAATTAGCTGGGCATGGTGGCGGGCGCCTGTAATCCCAGCTACTCCAGAGGCTGAGGCAGGAGAATTGCTTGAACCCAGGAGGCGGAGGTTGCAGTGAGCCGAGATCACGCCACTGCACTCCAGCCTGGGCAACGAGAGTGAAACTCCATCTCCAAAAAAAAAAAAAAAAAACAGAAAGAAAATGATATTTTTGACCGCTTTCCTTTTGCTATGTCCTTTAGCATATCCCTACACCTTTAAATCCATATATATTATATACAGTTATATTTATATATTTATTTGATATATAATTATGTAATTATATACTATAGATATGTATTCGTGTATATTTTTTATGTTTTTACATAGTTACATTTGATGCTGTATTACTTAGGGCCCTGATTGCCTAGGACTGATTGGTTTTCTAGGATGAGGGATTTTCAGTGCTGAAGCTAGGACAGTGCCAGGCAAATGGGGATGACTAGTTATCCTCTGTGACACAGACATTGTGACCCTTGACTCTCCATTGTGGGGTGAATCTTCCGTATTTCCAGACCTTCTTTGTCTCATTGTATTTTCATTTTTGTCTTAAATTTTACTCTGCGATAAGAAATCTGGTCCTGCCTTCTTTCTGTTTTCATTTCCCTGGCGTGATGCTCATTCTCTTTCTTCTTAAGCTTTCTTCTTTTATGTCATTTTGATTTTTGTCTATTTTAAGCATCATAATTGGATTTTTAATCCAATTGTGACTAAATTTACATTTATTGTATGTGATACAGTCACAGATCTTCTAAACTTTTATTTTATGTTAAAAAAATTCCAAGCTATTTTCTCACCCTGTTTCTTAACTTAAATGTAGTGTAAGAGTCCCTTGTTCTTTAGATAAAAGGGAAATTGTCTGCCCATTTTTTCTACTTGTCTTCATTGACATTAAAAAATATAGTTGTGTCTATTTGTTCTTTCATAAATAATGAGAGCTTTAGTATGCTTTAATTCCTTCCTTCTTTTTTTTTTTTTTTCTGCCACCCAGGTTGGAGTTCAGTGGTAGGATCTTATCTCACTACAACCTCTCTCTCCTGGGTTCAAGTGATTCTCGTGCCTCAGCCTCCCAAGTATCCCAAGTAGCTGGGATTACAGGCACCAGCACCACGCCCGGCTAATTTTGTATTTTTAGTAGAGACTGGGTTTCACCACATTGGCCAGGCTGGTCTCGAACTCCTGATCTCAGGTGATCCACCCGCCTTGGCCTCCCAGAGTACTGGGATTACAGGGGTAAGCCACCGTGCCCAGCTTTAATTTCTTTTTTGTTGCCCATCTACCGCCACTAACTTAAAAATATTTTGGCTTGCTAGGTGCGGTGGCTTACGCCTGTAATCCCAGCACTTTGGGAGGCTGAGATGGGTGGATCACGAGGTCAGGAGATCGAGATAATCTTGGCTAACACGGTGAAACCCCGTCTCTACTAGAAATACAAAAAATTAGCCGGGCGTGGTGGCGGGTGCCTGTCGTCCCAGCTACTTGCCTGAGGCTGAGGCAGGTGTATGGCCAGAACCCGGGAGGCGGAGCTTGCGGTGAGCCAAAATCACGCCACTGCACTCCATCCAGCCTGGGTGACAGAGCAAGAGACTCCGTTTCAAAGAAAAAAAAAATTGGCTTTTAGATCCAGATTATTTTCTTAAAAAACAAAACAAAACAAAACAAAACAAAAGCAATGCATGCTTTTGCTTTCCAGAATTATTTTTGACATTTATATTATATTTCCTAACCATACTAACAGCTGCTATCTAGACTGAGAGTTATATAGGTAACAACACTCAGTCCATTTCCTATGCTCAGTCTTCATTTTCACTTATTCCTTGATTAGCTGGAATCTTTTTCAGGAAAGGTAATATGTTCTGGTAATTCTTGCTTGCCCTCTAACTTCTTTATGTTGCCCTCTCACGGTAACATCATCCTTTTGGGGCATACACTTCTTCATCATAATCTTTTTACCTAAAAACTCCAAATATTATTCTTTTGTCTTCTGGCATTTTGTATGATGGAAGATAAGTTTGTTGCCAACTTTATCAAAATAACTGTATGAAAGCCCACGAAAGTTTTGTTTCTTTCCCTTGTAATGACTACTTTATTTTAAAAAACCTTAAAATATATAGAACATAACACAGATGTAAGAAACGACATGAAACAAATGTGCAGTTTAGCAAAATATAAAGTGAATGCCCGTGTGACCACCATGCAGGTCGAGAAGCAGGACACAGCTGGCTCCCAGAGCCCAGTGTACCCTCAGACCACACCCTGCTCCCCCCTGGAGGTAACCACTCACCTTCCTTTTATGGTGACCATTGTCTTGCTTTCTTTTATAATTTTATAATCTAAATTTGCATCCTCAAACAAAGTACATCAGACTTATTTCTCTGAAACTTTAAAAAATTAGAACTGTACCATTTGTGTCTTATTCATTGTTATAACATCTCCATGGTGACTACTTTGATGCTTCAAAAAATATAGATCAAATTTATTCCAAGAGTATTTGGAGCCCTGCTTTGCTTGGTGCTCTAAAACTTACTTTGTCTGATTATTGGGGAATCCAGCACAGCCAAGAAGGAAGTGGTTTGTGCAAGACAGTGGTCAGTTTTAGACAAGATGAGTTTGAGGTGGGGATGGCCAGTAGAGAGGCAGATGTATGCATGTGTCAGGGCTGGGACCCAAGGTCCGAGCTGCAGGTACAGGGTTATAAACACACATATGTAGGTTTCAAGATGGCACCATTGGCCTAAATATTTACCTTCCTTTTCTTCAAAATGAACAAAGACAAACATAGTAAGGAAAGCATCGATTTGAGTTTTAGAGAAGAGAACAAACACTGGGCCTAGATTCTTTAAGGACTCTGTAAAAGTTAGAGTACAGATGGTGCCAGCCAATATCAACCAGCCCATGAACATCAGGGGGCTTTCCTGGGAAGAAGCAGTGATGTCCTCTCAGCTGAGTGCTAGTACCCCCAGGCTTACTGCAACAGGGCTAGATGGGCTGTGGTATGGTTAGTGGGGTGGGGATGAAGGATATAAATCCAAGGGCCCTGGGAAATCTATCAGCACTGCCACCTTGAGTGGCAGACCCCCATCTTAGTCTGCCTGTGTTGCTATGAAGGCATATCCAAGGCTAGGTAATTTATAGAGAAAAGGTTTACTTGGCTCATGATTCTACTGGCTGGAAGACTGGGCAGCTTGTGGAAGCCTCAGGCTGCTTCCACTCCTGATAGAAAGCAAAGGGGAGCTGGTGTGTGCAGAGATCACATGGCAAGAGAGGAAGCAAGAGAGAGGGGAGGGAGGTGCCAGGCTCTTCTTAACAACCAGCTGTCATGGGAATGAAAAGAGTGAGATCTCACGCATTACTGCAAGAATGGCTCCAAGCCATTCATGAGGGATCCGCTACTGTGACCCAAACACCTCCCATGAGGCACCCCCTCCTTCAACATGAGCTTTGGAGGGATCAAATATCCAAACCATAGCACCCTCAGTTCCTCAGACATGTGCTGAGGGAGCTCCCAGTAAGGTGGGGATATAATATATCCAGCTTCAATCAAGGTTGATTCTGATCACTTCACCAGATGCAGCTAAAAATAAAGATACAAAAGTACGTAAATAAATGCTACCCCACCCAGCAGTAAACACCCGTAATGTATAGGGCCTCATCCTGCAAGCTTCCAGGGCAGAATCTGGAGGCCAGAGAGCTTAGGATCTAGGTACCTGAAAACAAATTTCAGTGCTCCATTTAATATCAGGAATGTTTATCTGTGCCTTTTTTCCAGTCTTGAAGTGGCTGCAAAAAACTTACTAGGCCAAGTAGTAAATCCCTGTGGCTTCTATCAGTAGCAGCTCTAAGGACCATTTGACATCCGTCATCCCATCCCCATGGCTCCCTGAATTGATTACAATTCTAGTAGTTTCCATGAATCCAGGCTAGACTTTGGTTTCCATGTCGATGTTGCTTTCCATTCTGCCTGGGCTACTTTGCTTGGGTTTCTGTTTCATATGGCCACACTGCTCCTGGCTGAAACCCTGGATTACTTTAAAGTCCCCCCACCTTCTTCCCTGCATCCAGCCCAGTCTTCCTCCATCCATAGTTTATCTTTTTATTTTTGAGACAGGGTCTTGCTCTGTTGCCCAGGCTGGAGCGCAGCGGTACAATCACGGCTCACTGCAGCCTTGACCTCCTGGGCTCAAGCAATCCTCCCATCTCAACTTCCCAAGTAGCTGGGACTACAGTGTATGCCAACATGCCTGGCTAATTTTTTTTTTTTTTAATATCTAGTAGAGATGAGGTCTCACTATGTTACATAGTTGATCTCTTTAAAACAAAAATCTAATCTCATCATTACTCTACCTTCTGGATAAAGCCCAAACTCCTTACCTGCTTCAACTGCTTTTCCTCTTCTTCCTTTATGCTCTGCCCCCTAGGTAGGCTGAACCACTCCATCTTTCTGAACATGCTTTCCCACCCTCCCAACCCTTCCAAAAGCAACTCTTTCTACCTCTTTATATGCCGTCTCCCCACCTTTTATCTAGCCAGTTAGTTCTTTTAGAAAACCAATAAAATAGACAAACTTCCAGAAAGCCTAATTAAGATGAAAAGGCAAAAACATTCACAAAGCTAGAAATGACATATGGAACAGCATGGAGAAAAGATGTGAAATCTCAAGAACACTGTGTATTATTGTATCCCAACATCTGTGAAAATCTTGATGAAATGGACTATTTCCACAGAAAATATGCATTACCAATATTTACTCAAGAAATAGAATGTCATGTTCCTGGATGGGAAGAACCAATGTTATAAAGATGTCGATCCCTCACAGTTCCTGCCGCGTGGATGGCAGCCTCCCTGGTAACCAAAAGCGATGGAGATTTGTTCCTATTTTTACATTCCTTTGGTAATTTTCTGTGGAATTTTGAAAGGGTTGTTAAATGTTTGTGCTTGATTGTGAATCATTTTATTGAAGGGAAAATCAATACAAGGGCATTTGAATGTTATCTTTAAATTGTTTTTCTCAAAGAACAAATGAAGTTATTAAACTTTGAAATGCATGGAGGCTTTATGAAACACAATTTCATTTAACAATGGATGTGATTTTCTGCCTGTGTTATTTTATTGAGTATGAATTTTATCATGTTTGCTTTCTTTACTCGGCATGGAGTCCCCATAAGAATATCTAGGGGTTTACTTTGAAAAATCTACTGTGAAAAGACAGGAAAAGTGAGGGCGGATTTGGTTCTTTCCTCCTTTCCTCATGTCAGATGGCATAGCATCCATACTGATTATCTCAGCATCCCTTTTTTTAGAATTTATTCTCCTTCCCTCTTAACACCATATTTCTCTTAGATCTTTCCAACACCCTCGTTTGTGTCTTAAATTAGCTACATCTGTTACCATAGTTATGCCGTATCCAGCTTAACCGTTCCACACTCTTTCTTACCATACTGTGTGTGAGACTTCCTCTCTCTTATTTCATAAAATATACCACTATTTTTCTTTATTCTTCTCCTGTCCCCAAACTTTTAGTTTTTAAGGCAACACTTGTTCATACTTAATGAATCAAATAGGACTGAAGGCCTTCTAATAAAAGGCAACAATCCCTGCCCAAATCCCGCCCCAAATCCCTTATCCACAGGCAAACCAATTTTAGCTGTGTTTTTTTGTTCTGCTGTAGATATCTCTGTATCTCAAAATAATATGCATGTACTGCTGTTTCTGAATGTATCAACTGTGATCGTTGTCTAGTGACTTTCTGCCATAAAAATTAAGGTTGAATCGGCCAGGCGTGGTGGCTTATGCCTGTAATCCCAGCACTTTGGGAGGCTGAGGCAGGTGGATCACTTGAGGTCAGGAGTTCAAGATCAGCCTGACCAACATGGTGAAACCCTGTCTCTACTAAAAGTACAAAATTAGCCAGGTGTGGTGGGGCATGCCTGTAACACCAGCTGCTTGGGAGGCTGAGGCAGGAGGATCACTTGAACCTGAGAGGCGGAGTTTGCAGTGAGCCAAGATTGCGCCGTTGCACTCCAGCCTGGGTAACAAGAGCGAAACTCTGTCACAGAAAAAAAAAAAAAAAACAACTCAAGGTTGAAGCTTACTTGCACCACACCTCCATTTCCTCACCTCTCTTCTGGCCATCCAGCAACTCCAGACAATACATTCATTACAACCAGATTTCCCATTCCGTTCACTGTTGATCATGTCACCTGACTCTCTACACCATAAATGAGGCTATTACCACCACATCTCCTTGCCCGCTCCCTCCTTCTCTAACTGTACATTTACTTTTGTACTATCAAAGTTGATGAAATATTCTGTTCCCTAGCCATGGTTGGTTTCTATGATTTGTCAATAAGATAATTAAAACAGCTGAAAACTCTTAAAAGTGTTCAGTGTCTGACTGGGTTGATATTGTTTACTGCATAATAAGCAGCGTGCTAGGATTTCATCTTTCTTAGGACTCCAGTGTCTCAATCCAGGGAGGGGTTCACATGAATTGTTATCTGGGGCCCTGTAAGTGACCCCCTGAGATGGGCTTTACTCTGGGGGCACCAATACCATCACAGTATGGTTCTAGCTCTCTCCTGCAGTGTGTGCAGTTTCTCTAAGAAGACCCATCTAGTGATTGAAGCTAATAAATCCAGCAAGAACAGTTTATGCATGCTATTTTGAGATAAAGAGATAACTCAACTGAGTGACTGGCTGGGGACCGTTGTATGTTGGGGAAGAAGAAGGGGTGGGCAGGATCTGCTGCTCTTTATGGAGACCTGCAGTTTGCCCCTGTGTTCAGCCTCTTTTCTCTTCTCTTTCTTTCTTTCTTTTTTTTTTTTTTCTGAGATGGAGTTTCACTCTTGTTGCCCAGGCTGGAGTGCAACAGTACAATCTCGGCTCACTGCAATCTCCGCCTCCTGGGTTCAAGCAATTCTCCTACCTCAGTCTCCCAAGTAGCTGGGGTTACAGGCATGTGCCACCATGCCCAGCTAATTTTTGTATTTTTAGTAGAGACAGAGTTTCACCATGTTGGCCAGGCTAGTCTCGAACTCCTGACCTCAGGTGATCCACCCACCTTGGCCTCTCAAAGTGCTGGGATTACAGGCATGAGCCACCATGCCCAGCCCAGCCTCTTTTTCTCTTTTTTTCCTGCCCTCCACAGTACTTGCCATCTCAGAGTCCAGGACGTCTTTGGGGCTCTGCTAGACAACTTGGCTGCCTCCCTGCCTTAGTTACCTCTGCCTGAAATCTCGAGTGTGGTTTCTTTCATCCTCATACATTAATCGCCAGTCCCCCACTAGCTTTTTGTCTTCCAGAAATTTGTTGAAATCTCTCCTCTGGTTATGACCTGATTTACTTTGTCCTTGTGGGGTAATATATTTTTCTTTCCTTATTAGTATGGCCACAATTTATATTCAAAGTCTGGTGAACTTTGCTTTTCTTTGTTACAAAAATGCCTTCAAGTAGCTGCAGTCCTTATCCACTCAATTCCAGTATCTTCTCCCATCTAGAATGGTCCAGACAGATGAAAACATTCTTCCTCCCTACTCAAAGATGATTGACTTTTAGTTTACGAACCATTCTAACAAGTTCAGTTATTTTTCCTCAAGAGACTTAGAAAACTAGAAGTGGCATTAGAAAGAACAGTTTGGCTAATAGTCTGAAAGGGATTAGGATAAAAATGAGGACTAAGAGAAGATGTAAACTTTCCTTAGGAATCCGGGTACCAGTTATTTTCCAAGTGCTGTGGAAGGTTACTGGTCAGGGTCACCATCAGGGTCGCCAGTATATCCTTGACTTAGACCTGGAAAGTAAGGAAGTAACTAAGTGAGCTAACAGAGTAGATCCTCACAGAGGAAGGTGCTGCTGGCTTTTTTTCACCTGGGTGAGAAGGAGGGATTTGTGGGTGCCAAGGCTCTTGTTCAGCAGTAAATATGGAGTTACAATGCATACAACATTTCAGTTGCCATTATGTTTTCATCTCTTTGGAGAGTATTGCCTCATTTTTCAGTCTTAGCGATGATCGTGAAGACAGTTTTTGGAATCCTGCTATGTATCTTAACTGTTGAAGTTACAAGTTGTAAAGTTACAGTTGGAACCTGTACTTGCAGGTTCAAGCGATTCTCCTGCCTCAGCCTCCTGAGTAGCTGAGATTACAGGCACGCGCCACTATGCCCAGCTAATTTTTTGTATCTTTAGTAGAGATGAGGCTGGCCAGGCTGGTCTCGAACTCCTGACCTCGTGATCCGCCCGCCTCGGCCTCCCAAGGCCGATTACAGGCGTGAGCCACGGCGCCCGGCTGTAAACATTTTTTAAAATAGATAAATTTGACCTGGATAGCAGCCCCACTGTTCATTTTTATGAGGAGAGGGAGGGAAGGCTAAATAAAAAATTTAAGAATATGTGCATTTACATTTGCTGGAGGTGTACTAGATGATGTGTAGCTGGTCACAGTGGTAGGTAAGTGTGTGGTTCAACCCAGTTCATCAGTCAGTCAACAGGTGTTTACTGAACACCTTCTATGTGTGGTTACTGTGCAGTGCTGGGGATGCCACGAGCCAGGAGTTTACACTGTAGTGAGTAGAGACAGACACTAAGCATAAAAACAAACAGTGTCAAGCATGGATACCTATTATGCAGAAGAGAAACTCATTTTAACATGAGGGAGGAGGCTGCTTTTGCCTGAGTGGTCAGAGAGGCTCTTTTGGGAGGTAGCAGTGAGCTGTTTCAGGTGGGTTCGTGAGACTGGATCAGAGGATGAGCTAGTGCTGGCTGACTGCAGGTATTTTCATTATGCCATTTGAGGCCACATCCTTGGCTGAGAGTGGAGTGAAGAGGGAGTCAGGGAGATTTGAGATGAGAAGGTGGGAAATAATCCTGTTGAAGGGTCTGTACTTTGAGGGAAGGGCAGGTTGCTTGGCAATGTTAAGAAATTTGAAAGATGTAGAGGGTAATTTGAAGTGAGTCCAGTCCGCAGAGTTTTGTGCAAGGGTCAATGGCTCAGATGCAGGCAGGGGCAAGGTCACATAGGGTTTGACTAAGGGTTGGGCTCTGTGAGGTAGAAACAGTGGTGGGTGAGAGGGCAGAGGAGTTAGAGGTGTTTTGCAAGGGAATGGTTACTTACCCAGCTGGATGGTTTAATTTAAGCTACACTAGAAGATAGGGGAAAAGTAGAGTTTGGAGGTAGATAATTAAAAAGTGATTAGCAGGTATCAGAGATGTTGGAGAATTGCTAGGAGGTGTGGTGCCAGAGTAGGTGGGCTGGAAGGGGATGGTCAAAGAGCAGGATGTTGACATCCACACATTGAAGGTTGTGATCTTGGTGGCAGCAAGATCTAGGGTATGACCATGGGAGAGGGTGACTGAGGCTGGGGTGGAAGGAGAGATAAGTGGCATTGGAGGCCATGAAGATGTGATGGTGGGTGTCGGTGGATCGCTGTGTAGATGTCAACATCAGCCAGCAGGAATGAGTAAGGAGAGTGGTGGAGGGGAAGATGGTTAGCCAGAAGCTGGAGTCCTCGGAGAATGAGGGGAGTGGCTGGGAGTGCAGTAGAGAAGAGTCACAAGGAGGAGTGACAGGAAGTCAAGTTGGAAGACTGTGCTTCCAAGGTGATGGGGTTTTTGAAGGAGTGGAAATAGATGGAGGTGACTATAGGGCTCGAGGAGATGTGCACCCAGGCCCTAAGTACCTGGGGTGTGGAAGAGAGGGCTGTGGGGCAACAGTGTGCTGGGGGAGAGCCACACTTTAGCTTCTTGGTTTGTGGATCACAGAAGTGGGCTTTATGTAGCTGAATTTGGAAGTGTTGCGAAGAATTATGTGATTGTTCAATTCGAATGGTTTCCAAGCAGGAAGGAAGGTAACCAAGGAGGGATTATTGACTTTGGGCTTGTTCAAAACTCAATTAAAGGCAATTAACAGTACTTGGTGTTGTTTACCACAGCGCTTGTCTCAGGAGGGATCTCCTAGCAGTTCTTGTGAATTGTAACAACTCCCTCCCTTGAGGCATCTTGTGTTTTCATGTCATTAATTCCTGCCTCACCCTTCAGCCATAAATCTCATGGAGGGGACAGAAGGCTTCTGTCCTTTTGTGTCATCATCTTGCTGTGGCTCTATGATGACTCCCTTGTCTAGCCTTGTTCTGCTGACAGTGACCTTTAATGTAATAAAATGCTTACAGGAATAATGAGAATTGATGGGGAAGATGCACTTTCTTGTGATTTATGCCTCTATGCATTAGAATATGAGGACATGTTGGAAGAAAGAAGCATATTGTGGGAGAGCATAGGGTTTTTCAAATGCATGGCCGAAAATCTCAAAAAAGCATCCTGTGCTACCTGGCAATTCTAAGGCATTTACTTTCCCACTTTCCACAGTGACGAATTCACTCTTCTTTTCTCCAAATTTCCTTTCCTCTCCACCCCACCCACCTTTCTGGGTGCCTCCAACTTCATTGAGAAACACAAACAGTGAGCCTGGAGCTCTCCCGTCTTCTCACTCCCCAGCCCCCAACACACATCCCTGACATGCTGCTCTGGTTTGAGTGGCCCCTGCTTCTATCAGAGGCCATCTTTCCTTCTGGGCTCTGGGACCTTTTCCCTCTCACCATCTCAAAAACACCACCATAGCAATTGGCCTTTCTCTTTTCTGCATCATCAGCCTCTTTCTTCCCTCCTCCCTCCTCCCATTTCTCCCTTTATGTTCTCCTTGAAAGAGTTGCCTTTGCTCCATATCTCTTCCTGTTCCCCACTGTTTATACTTGTCCTCTTATGGCACTGAGACTATTCTTGTCAAGGTCATTGAAGATGACCTCCATATTGCCAAATCTAATGGCCTCTTCTCTGTTCTTATCTTACTTGACATGTCAGCAGCATTCAACACAGTTGACCACTTCTTGAAACATTTGGATTATCTGGCCTGGAATACTGCCCTTTCCTGGTTTTCTCTTGCCTCACTGGCTACTCCTCCTTTTCTTCTGTGCAGTTCCTTTTCCTCCACCAGAACTCTAAGTGTGAGAGAGCTTTGCCCTGCGCCACTTTGTCTTCCTTATACACTCTCTCTGGTGAGCTCTTTCGGGCCTTGGCTTTAGACTTCATTTATGTGCTAATGAATCCAAAGTCCCTATCTTCCCAGAACTCTAATTCATTGCTTCTGGAACTTTACTGTGCACACTGATCACCTGGGAATCCTGTTAAAATGTAGATTCCAGTCTCATTTGTCTGGAGTGGGGCCTGAGACTTTGCATTTCCAATAGGCTCCCAGCAATGCTGATGTTGCCGGTCTCCAGATCTTACTTTGGGTAGTGAGGCTGAAAACCTATATACCTAACTGCTCCCCTGACATTCCTACATGCACGTCTTACAGGCATCTCAGACCAAACCTAAATGACCCTGTTAGAGCTCTTCATTTCTTTACTCAAACCCATTTGTCTCTGCATTTTCCTTATGTCATCATCCCAGTTGCACAAGCCAAAGATTTTGGAGCTGTCTTTGGTTTCTCTTTCCTTCACTTTTTCATTCATTCTATCAGCAAATTCTGTTGGCTCAATCCTCCAAAACATATCCCAAATCTTTCTACTTGGCTCCATTATAATACTAGTAGCTGATATTTATCCAGTACTTCCTACATATCAGGCTGTGTTAATGACATATATTTATATTTATAAATATTTAAAGTCTAATCATCATAATAACCCTGTGAGGTAGATGGTATTATTATTCTCATTTCTTGGATAAGAAAAGTGGACACATAAAAGGCAATAAATAATTATTTGTGGATTGAATACATGAATATACTTTATAACTTATAACTAGGTAACCCTACATAGACCTGCAGTTTATGACCTAAAAAACCCCAATTTATTCTCTTGGTTATTTTTCTCCCTTGTTGTAAATATAATACTCAATAATGCTATTGATATGCTTAGAGAATTAGGGTTTCTGTGTCCTTGTTAGGCACCAATGACATTGCAAATGTCCATTGGCAAATGTCCAAAGGGTGTGTATGTTACAGAATTTGTAGCGTCTTTGGCTTTAAACCATTTTTGACAAAGGCTATATGCATTTAAGGTACTAAAAATGTTTATGGCTGATAATTACAATGTCATGATGTGCCTTGCTAAGACATTGTGTCTTGTGTGTCCTTGTGAAAATCAGGGACTCTTATATTTCCCATCATATCTTCGCATTTTCTGGAACTGGTGAGATATCTTGAGAGAATGACTTCAAGCTCCAAGATGTGTTCCTTTTCATAAGTTTCCTTTGTCTTGATTGATTTGGAGAATATTGTGCTCTGTGCTGGTTATCACAGTTACAGTGTATGATGATAAATGATTGGTGCTCTGGATAAAACAACCTAAATAGTCAAGTAGATGGAAACAAGCTCATATGACCAAAGTCTAAAAGAATCTAGTTGTTTAGATTGGAGAAGAGCAGTTAAGCAACTACTTTGTTAGGACATTTATTGTAAAGGAAATCTTTAGTAAGCTTGTTCATAAAGTAAAGACATCTTTTGTAATGTGAATAATTAACCTAGTTTTAGGAGTGTAAGTTTCTTTTAAGAATGGGAAAGAGAGATAAATTCATTTTTGTCCTAGTAATTTCTATCACAGCCCTCCAAAAGAATCTTCTCTTTTAGGACTTTTAAGACGCTAAGGCAAACATAACACCAAACATAACACTGCATTCCTTTTTCTAGTTTAGTTCAAAGAGACATCCTAGGAAGTAAGAATTTTCTATATAAGTGAACTCAGAAAAGCTAACAAGGTACCCTAAGTGTTAGTACAGGCCTGCTGCTCCGACCTCATCTCATCCAGCCCTGCCTGTCTTTAGGTTTCCGAGTAACAAGCGTCAACTGTTATACATCTGAAGCATTCCCACTGGAATTCCAGGGTGTCAAAGTGGAAGAGATCAAACAGATCTTCCAGTCTAAGCTCTTCATTATAGAAATCAGACACATGAAGCTGAGAAAAGATAAGGCACTGATCCAAAGTGAGGCAGATAATTAATGGCAAATTCAAGGTTCCTGAAAAGCTTTTCTTTAGGGCATTTCTATTCAAATGTCAGCGTCTCCTCCCATTTTTAATGTCATTGTTTTCAAGATGCTATTTGATTTCAAGGAAAAGTGACAGGAAGAATATCAATTTTTTATAAGAATATAAAATATGATAGAGGAGCTGGGGGCGCAGGGAGGCAGTTTCTCTACATGGCCAGGTCTCAGTGTTGACCCTCAATTCTCATTCCTAGACACAGGAAAACATTAGAGTAATTTAGACATGGTTATAATGCTATAGAGTATATTAGTTTCCCAGGGCTGCTTTTACAAAGTACCACAAATGGAGATGGCTTGACATAACAGAAATGTATTCTCTCTCAATTCTGAAGGCTAGAGGTCTGAAATCAAACTGCTGACAAGGCCGTGCTCCCTCTGAAGGCTCTAGGGTACTCCTTCCCTGTTTCTTCCTACCTTTGGATGGTGGCAGTAATTCTTGGCATTCCTTGGCTTGCAGCTACATCAATCCAGTCTCTGCCTCTGCCATCACATGGTCTTTCCTCTGTATGTGTGTCTTCTCTATGACTTTGATGACTAAATCTTCCCATTCCTTATAAGGATGCTGACTGTTGGATTTAGGACCTACCCTAATCCACTATGACTTCATCTTCACTTGATTGCATCTGCAAAGATCCTGTTTCTAAATAAAGACAAATTCACAGGTTTCAGGTGGATATGAATTGTTGGGAGACACTTTGGGGACATGAATTTTGGGAGACTTTAGAATTTGGAAGACACTGTACTCTGCCCCCATCTCAAGAGCATCATCAGGCACCTATGATATAAAAGGCTCAGAAAGGTCCTGTAACAAGGATCTGTGTTTACCCTACTGATCCCCAAACTGATTGGACAGGAAAATCTTTTGTCTGTGTAACACTCTATATTGGTTAAGAATTGCCTCCAGCTGCATGAAGCAGAAACCTAGCCATAGTGGCTTAGCCAAATAGGGACTTATTTCCATTCCCTAGAAAGTCCAGAGGTTGGCAACCTGGGGCTGGTGCAGCGACTCCTTATGGCACCAACACGCCAGGCTCCTGTCAGTCTGCTCTGCCATGCTTAGCAGGTGGTATTTTTTATCCTGAAAGTTTGCAGCTATTCCATTTCCAGCCTTTTAACTACCTTCTAGACAGGGAGAAGGAAGAGGAAGAGGTGAGGGAAAAGGATAGTATTTCCATCAGGAAATTAGACTTTCTTAGAAATTCCCAGAAGATTTCTGCTAACACATTATTGACCAAGACTGTATCAAATGGTTGCTTCTAGCTTCTGGGAAGACTGGGAAATGCGTTTTTTTTTTCTTTTTTCTTTTCTTTTTTTTTTTTAGCTGGCCATATTGTTCCCTGATAGGGAGGAAGAAGGGGAGGTGTATATTGCCTAGCTAGCAGTGACTGCCACACATATAACTTCCCCTGGCATTAGTGACCAGGAAGTTGCCCTTGTTAAACATTTGTCCTAACTGTCCTTCACAAGAGAGTGCTTCCTATGCAATTCTAGGTTTTTAGCATTAGCCTCTGATGTGGTTTGGCTTTGTGTCCCCACCCAAATCTCATCTTGAATTATAATCTGCTATTCCCCATGTGTCATAGGAGGGATCCCATGGGAGGTAACTGAATCATGGAGGTGGTTTCCCCCATGCTATTCTCCTGACAGTGAGTGAATTCTCACGAGATCTAATGGTTTTATAAGCGTCTGGCATTTCCCCTGCTGGCTCTCATTCTCTCTCTTGCTCCCTTGTGAAGAGGTGTCTTCTGCCATGATTTTAAGTTTCCTGAGGCCTCACCACCCATGCAGAACCGTGAGTCGGTTAAATCTCTTATCTCTAGAAATTACCCAGTCTCAGGTATTCCTTCATAGCAACATGAGAACGGACTATTGCAGCCTCCAAGTTTGATCCTGCCAAACAGGATCTGTACTGAGTTAGTTCAGTACAGCTCAAGCAGTTTAAGTGTGCCCATACTCATATAGCTCAGTGCTGCACTAAGTGCCTTTTACATTATTTAATGGCTTGAACTGTGTTGCACTCCTAAGCTAATTTCATTTTCTTTAATGTGCTATAATGGCATTTGGGACTTACCTCTCTACAAACCTCCAAAATCCTTTGGACATATAGCTGCCACGTTTAAAGTAATATACTTGAAATGCATTGTAGAAGCAATGCTTTCTTCTGGCCAGCATTTTAAGTGGTGAAAAGACAGAAGCTTTCACCTTCTCAAAGACAATGGATGCTATAGAGTGGCTCAGAGGACCTTGTCAGTGGCAGGGGTTTTCAATGATCACTTCTGTGGTCACACATTCTAATCACCAGGGGAGCCAAAGAGAAAGCCTCCATTCCCAGGTAGGAAGTGCTCTGCTTTGGATCCCAATAAAATGGACCTGCTATGAGGAGCCTATTGTGGCAGGAGAAGCCATAAAGATCTTTGTCTTTTAGTTCTCCTTGTTTTACCTTAAGTGGTCAGAGAGGCCACACAAGACCGGAGGGAAGGAGTCTAGTTACTTCAGCATAACTCAGCTTACTTTGATGAATAATAATGTCAATGATAGCTATACAGAGACACAGAATAGATTCCAAAAAAGGATTCCTTTTTTATCAGTGTTTGAATATGTGACATTCTAATTTTACCTCTAAATACTTGGAGTGAGGAGGAGGGCAGGACCCGTATGATAAGGCAATCATGTCTTCAAACTTAAGAACAGAAATTTTCTTCACAAGTGAGGGCATGCTGTCCCAGGAGAAAAACTATATGTAGGTTGTGCCATCTCCATACCCTGCTGTGACCACAGACTCTTTTTTTGGTTCTGGGTGCAAAGATTTAAAAAACATTTGTTTTTCCTATCAGCACTAATATGTCAAGATTAAAAAAAAAAACATTAAAAATGTATGCCGTTATAAATTTTCAAAGAAGTGCAGGTCACATAAAGCCTCATATCCGAAGGTGGCAGCTGAAAAGAGCAAATGCTTTTGTACCATTTTGATTGTTGACCTACTATACAAAAAACAATTGAATTTCAAATTATAATCCCATTGAGTGCAAAGGAAACAGTTTGTTTTCAAATTTCCACTGAGTAATGTTTCAGAAAGGTCAATCTGAGATTATAAGTGACTCCCAAGTCACTGGCCCATAAAGAGAAACTGTCCCTGGACACAAAATGTGTGCAGAAGATGTAAAGAAAAGGGTAATGTAGCAGAAGACAGGATGGGTTTCTCTTGCCTGAGGGACTATGCTATGGCATGATGGGAAAGCATGATGCGTAATGGGTGAACACATAGCATGATAGGAAGGCACATAGCATGATGGGAGAGCATGTGGCATGATGGGAGAACACATGGCATGATGGGAGAGCATGCGGCATGATGGGAGAGCCTATGGAATCATGGGAGAGCACATGCATGATGGGAAAGCATGTGGCATGATGGGAGAGCATGTGACATGATGGGAGAGCATGTGGCATGATGGGAGAACACTTATCATACAACTCTGGATTGTAATCTTGAGGTTCAGCTTTCTTGTTTAAATCCATATTGGACTCTTAGGCTGGGCGCAGTGGCTCATGCCTGTAATCCCAGCACTTTGGGAGGCTGAGGCAGGCGGATCACGAGGTCAGGAGATTGAGACCATCCTGGCTAACATGGTGAAACCCTGTCTCTACTAAAATATACATAAAAATTAGCCAGGCGTGGTGGTGGGCGCCTGTAGTCCCAGCTACTCAGGAGGCTGAGGCAGGAGAATGGCATGGACTCGGGAAGCGGAGCTTATACAGTGAGTCAAGATCGGCGCCACTGCACTCCAGCCTGGGCAACAAAGCGAGACTCCATCTCAAAAAAAAAAAAAAAAAAAAGTCCATATTGGACTCTTAGCTCCTGGAGTGCAGGGACCATTTGCTAAATCTTTGCTGTCTCTCAGCACTTAGCCCAGTTTTCAAAAACTGTGAGAAGAGTAGACATTTGGAGAACAATGATGCTCAAGTAAGTCTATCCAAAAACATTTGTCCCATCAAAAACATTTGGCTCGGATGCTAGCCTGGCAGGCCTAGGCTGTGGGTCAGTGGTGGGAAAATCAGTCATGGGGGCTGTTGCTATCTTGCCAGAGCGTGGAGGAGACTTGAATTCTGAGGAGGCAGAGAAATCCCAGAGGCCAGTGGACTCAGTGAGTATCCTAGGGCTACACAGCTGACAAACTAATAAATACAAACTTGACTCCAGGTGTTTTCCCTCCCAGCCCAGTGTTTTCCCATCCTACCCTATTGGGGAAGTGGTAGAGTCAGACTCTGAGAGTTAGAATCCTAATTGCCCCCAATTACTAGCAATGGGAACTTGCACATGTCTACTCACCTCTCCTACTGTTTCCTCATCTTGGTGGTACCTACTTCATTAAGGTTATTGTGGGGACTAAAGGGTTAATGCTTGGAGTTAGTGCCTGGTCCCATGAATGTTCCATAAGTATTAGCAGCTGCAAGCTGTACTACTGCTGACGCTTTTAATGTTTTCATTTTCTTTAAAGCTCCAAAAAGAAAAGGTAGCTGAGTAGTATGCTAGGTACTGTAATCAAAGAGAACTATTCGAGAGAGTTTTATCATGGTAAATAATTCCACCCCCAACTGATGAGCGCCCTCAGAGCTCATAGGAGAGGCCTATTAATTCTGCTCCAGAGATCAGAGAAAATCTCACAAAGGGGTTGACATTTGAGCTGGGCCTTACAAAGCAAGTTGGAATATTCTTGCTTGGTTCGATTCCTTCTTGGAAGAATCCCTTTAATCACAAAAGCTATTTTATTTATTGGGTGCTATTATACACGTCATTATCACAATGACAGTCTCACTAGCTCATTATTGAGTTCTGAAAAAGGGATATCTATTATTTACAACTTTTCCCCATCATTTACATAATGTGTAGGTTTTAAAAATAGATTTGTTTCGCAGTGAATTTAGATAAAAACAGTCCTTATTTTAACAATAACTCACATTGAGTGATTTTTATGTAATATACACAGTTAATCTGTTTCTCTAACTATTGGCTACAGGGGTTGGACTCAATTTATCTCCTCTCTGCAGGGTCTTTTGTTGTCCTTGGATACCACCTCACATATGTCCCTGAGTATATAAACTGATTAATCATAAAGATGGTGACATTCCTTGGAGTAATTGGATATTATATAAAAAGCATCTGCTGCGCTTTCTCAAGAAAGAGTGGCAAGCAATCTACTGTTTCCAGCTGCTCTCCTGGGAGGGTTTTTGGTAAGGCTGTAGTCTGGCTTTGGATGGAGATCTCCTGCCCCTCCCGCTCTCCAGCACATGCCATTTTTCTGTTTTGTGTGGGGATGTTAGAAACACTGTGAACTTCAGAGAGGCAGCCTGTGTCTCAGGAGGAGACCAACCCTTTCACATCTAAGTACAACGTTCACACTCTGAAGGCCTCCTCTCACATCTTAACTTGTTCCATCTCCTCTGATTCTGTACTTTGTGGCACTGTCCAGAAAGGAGTGTGGGAATAAGAAACAAAACCGACAACAACCCTGCAGCAAGAATGGGGTTGGGGCACTTCAATAGTTCACTTTGAAATCTTAAGTTTAGTTCCATTAACTGATCCAATGCTCGAAAGAAGACAACTAGAGGTACATTCAGGTCACCACCAAGTCCTGTGTTTTGTTTTGTTTTTGTCTCCTAAACATCCCAAGCCTATCCACTGTTCTCCAGCTCCCCCAGGCCCTGAGTTCAAGCCCCGTCTTCCCCACCTGAACATCTGCTGCTGCCTCTAACTGACCCCCACACTCCCACTAGTGACCCATCCCCTATTCTATTTTTCAGTGTGAGCATTCAATATGCAAATGGGTCCTTTCTATCCTCCAATTTAAAGCCCATTAATTCTTCCCATTATTCTTAGAAAAAAGGCAGAATTCCTCTGTGCTCGAATCTCATAGACCTTACCTTTTGCCACTCAGCTTCAGCCACAGTGGACTTCTTTCTGCTCCTTCAGCTCATCAAGTGCTGTCCAGCCTTCAAGCCTTAGCATTAGCTGTTCCCTGCACTAGCAATGCCCTTTCATGTCATTTATATCTCAACCTTCTGCCTCTTCAGAGGGCATTTTCCCTTTTTCTCCCTGTCCCAGTATGACTATATGTATTGTACATACATACAGCTATATAAACACATACACACAATTTAGTTCAGAACCATTTGAATAAAGTAGAGATATAATGCTATAATAAATACTTCAATGTGTGTTTCCTGAAAACAAAGACATTCTGTTACATAATAACCCAATACAATTTTTGGTAATTGTAAACTAGACAATTAACATCGACAAACCTTTCATAAACCAGGCAATTAACATTGATACAATCCTATTATCTAATCTATAGGGTTTATTCAAATTTTGCCAATTCCAATTATTTCCATGGTGGTTACCAAATGGTGAATATGTTGCCCTATTTTAATTCTCTTCATAGTTCTTATTACTCTGAGTTTTAAGAGTGTGGGATGTATTATCTGTTTAGGATGTAAACACTAAAAATAAGCTCCTTACCTGGCCTGTTTACTACTGTATCTCCGCTGGCACCAGGAACAGTGTCTGATACATAGAAGGTAAATATTTGATTGATGAACAAATGAGTAAATGGCTGACTGGATGGCTATGACCTAGCATGATTTGGCTGCCATGTGTCATCCCTGCTGCCCCCTCTAGGCTTTTCAGCTCTGCTCTGGCCACACTAGCCTTCCTTTAATTCCTCATGCTCTCTATGCTCTGATCTACCGCAGGACCTTTGTACATGCTATAGTACTCTGGCCTGGAACACTTTTTTTCTTCCTATTTCATTGTTGACTCTTGTTTTTCCTTACAAGACTTGATGACTTTAAATATGGTATAGCCACAGCTTCCAGGAAGCCTCTACTCTGGGTTTTTCAAACCAAATTTATTTTAAAATAGACCTGGCAAGTATCTCAGAATTTTACAAACTTCTTTGAAATGTTATACACTTGTTGAGAAGAAAGAAGCATTTTCTTCTCTTCTTCTACCAGTGTTAAGTATTTTGAAGCAGATATTGTCCCTTATAAATTACCTAACTGATTGTAACATACAAAGCAGCCTGGAGAGAGGAGACAGCCATAAAATGCCACCTCTTCCTCTGTGAACTGCTGAACTTTTCCTTTAGACCAGAGGTGCCTTATGCTCACATTTCTTTCATGGTAATCCAGCTCCCAGAGAAGTGGAGTAAAAGTACGACCAAATTATATTTTGCACATGTCCTTTTATGAGTCATATGCTAATATATGTATTATCCAATTACACATGCATAGTACTGTGTGGGGTGATATATGGAGAGCCACACCCTATTCCTCACATCCACTAAGGAGATGTTCGAGGGTAATTTTGACTCCAGCCAATACTGAGCATACTGACAGGCTACGGACTCTGACCCATCTGTCATAAGATGTGACTTTGCTGTGATAATGTTGACCTCCTTAGCTAATTCATTAAATACAGTTTTGGATTCTTGAGTGGACTGTGCTATCCAACAGCAGTACTAATATATTTGAAGCAAGATTCTCACTTAACACATCTATAACTTAGGATCGATAGGATAGGATTTAAAAAGATTTTCAAAGAGAGTGTATGTTTTTCTCTCATGGACAAAGTTAAACTTACTTTGGTAAAATTAAATAATATCACATAACTTTTAAAAAAAACCATTAAGATGTATGTAAGTATAGCCAGGGACCTCATTTGTAGGCTCCCTAGGTGCTGTTCAAATGATGTTCTATGGCAGGGAACACAGAAGTCTTTTGCCAGATTTATACATACAGAGCACATCAAGGACTTGAGTGGATTGTACTGCCCTAAAAGGTCACCCCCAAAGATAGATAATGGCTACTGTACTTTGTTTTCTTTGCGGCATTCCTCTTATTTCATTCACTGTTGTTCTATAGGCAACAAGAGTTGAAGAATCAATAGGTGCCAGTTGAGCCTGACTTGATGTTTCACCTTGAGCTTCATCACTTTGATTGCAGACATCGTCATATTTTCTTTTAAAACCCTCTCTTCAACCAGCAGTCCATTTCTTTTTTTAAAGGAAATGATTTCACTTCATCTAAAATAAATAATATGTTTAAATATTACAATTTAGCTAAGAACACCTACAACTTAGTTCTGCCTTGTCAAGAGCTGATTCCAAGCAGCTATCGCTGAGCTGTTTCTGGTGTGTCACTGGGCCCAGTGAATATTTTCTCTGGTGATGTACTTGATTATACATTTTCATGTGAGCAGACATAAATGGGCTTTACTCTCTGAAAAATAACTAGCACTTTCTTAACTAAAAACATGTTTTGGGTAGTTCTTAAATCCGCACAGGCAGGGAAGCTTTATTCTGAAGTCAGGGAAAAGAAGAATTAGCACAAGGTATTGGTAGTCTCAGATGTATTTGAATGAGGGATATTAAAGGTGTAGTGGAGAATGGTCTTTTAAATAGTTAAAACAGATTGGATCAAATGCTTGGAGAACCCCTGATGTACCTCTTGGAAACTTCCAGGTTCTTGGAACACAGTTTGAAAACTTCCAGTCCAGTCCAATATCTTCATTTTATTGTTGATTAGATAAATGTCAAAATTGGTTAATGGATTTGCCTGGGAGCCCACAGCCGGGTGGGATGTGTAGCCGGGGGAGCTGGTATTATGACCAAAGCTGCGATCACAAGAGGCCAAGCTACACCGCAGTACCAAGACACCATATGATTTCAGTGGCTGAACACAACAGAAATTTATCTCTTGCTCCTGTTGCATGTCCATTGAGTTTCAGTGTGTGTGTGGGTCCTGTCCCATGTCTTCCTTACTCAGAGATTTAGCTGATGGAGTTGTCATCATCTGGAAATTGCTGGTGACTGCAGCAGGAGGAAGGCTTTAACATGCTTCTTCCCAAAAGAACGTGTGTTCATATTTTATTGACTAGAAAAAGACATATGGGAATGCTGACCTGGAATATGGTGGGGAAATGTCATCTTCTCCTGTACGCCAAAGTAGAGAGGAAACACATACTGGTGAACAATAGCATCCATCACACTTAAAAGCTTGACTCCCAAAGGAGCTGCCCTCTTTGTTAATACATTTGCCCTCACTGTCCTTTCTCCTTTATTCTCCCAAAGCACCACTAACACAAAGCTCTTCTGCACCTCAGACTCTTAATCAAAGGATTGGGCATATCAGAAGGTAATTATATTGTAAGACTATAAACAGCTTTTAAATTCAGTGTCAGATGTCAGTGATTCTCAAAATTTATTGATCATTCACCATTACAGGGAGTTTCTCACTGGCTGTTTCTTTCTATGAGCCACTGTTCTTTACTGTATTCTTGTCTTGATGCTCCTGACTCTCTTTCCGTCTCCCATTATTTTCCCACTGCTGATTTTTGGCAACTTTCTCTGCAGGGCAATTTATCATTTTTTTTTTTTTTTTTTTATCATCCTCTCCCACATCAAGATTTGTGAAATTTGACAAAGGAGGCAGGAACTCACTTTTCACATTTTAAAGGACCCTTCAAAAAATTTCTTAGACTAAGGCCAGGTGCAGTGGCTCACACCTATAATCCCAGCACTCTGGGAGGCCGAGGTGGGTGGATCACTTGAGGCCAGGAGTTTGAGACCAGCCTGGCCAACATGGTGAAACCCCGTCTCTACTGAAAATACAAAGATTATCCAGGCATAGTGGCACACGCCTGTACTCCCAGCTACTTAGGAGGTTGAGGTGGGAGAATCACTTGAACCCAGGAGGCAGAGGTTGCAGTGAGCTGTGATTGTGCCAGTGCACTCCAGCCTAGGCAACAGAGTGAGACCCTGTCTCAATAAAATAAATAAATAAAAATAAAAATAAAAAATTTCTTAGACAAAAAAAAAAAAAGTAAGCAAACAAAAAAAAAACCCCACAAAAAACAAGACAACACAAACTCTGCCATCTCCCTGAGGATAAATGATGCTTCTCCTAGAATGAAGAAATTGTTAGCTGAGGTGTTTTGTTTTTAACTAGCATTTTACTCTGTTCTGCATACTTGCAGTGAAATTGCTTACTGTAATATAATTTTTGCCACCCAAACCTATTAGGTTTCTGAGTTTGTATTGTGAGATTGTGGATAGTGAGGAGGGATACCTTTAAGTCTAATTAGTCAACTGATTCAGGTTTCTGGTATTCTCCTATCCTCTTTTTTAAGCATCTTTGTCACGGACTGAAAAGCATATTAAGGTAATCCATTATTATTATGATCCTGTTATTTTCTTACTGATTCTCAACAGTTTTTGCTTTACATATATAGTCCAGTGCTATGTTATTTAGTGCATAATAGTTCAATATGATCATTTCATTATGGGATTTACTTTTTTCAAATATAAAAATATTTTGAATCATTTAGAGCTTTTAACCTTGACTTTTATTGTCTCTGATATAAATATCATAAGCCATAGTTTATTTATTTTTTTCCTGAGGCATATTTATTGAGCTAATGATTTTATTATTTATTTATTTTAGTTTTTTTTTTTTTTAACTTTTATTTTTGGTTCAGGGGTACATGTGCAGGTTCGCGACATAGGTAAAGTTGTTTCATGGAGATTTATTGTGCAGATTATTCCGCCACCCATGTACTAGACCTAGTATGCAATAGTTATTTTTTCTGATCTCTCCCTTCTTCCACTGTCCTCCCTCAAGTAGGCCCCAGTGTTTGTTGTTCCTTTCTTTGTGTCTATGTGTTCTCATCATTTAGCTCCCACTTATAAGTGAGAACATGCAGTATTTGGTTTTCTGTTCCTGTGTTAGTTTGCTAAGGATAATGGCCTCCAGCTTCATCCATGTCCCTGTGAAGGACGTGAGCTCATTCTTTTTCATGGCTACATAGTATTCCATGGTGTATATATGCCACATTTTCTTTGTCCAATCTGCCATTGATGGGGATTTAGGTCTTTGCTATTGTGAAAAGTGCTGCAATGAACATATGTGTGCATGTGTCTTTACGGTAGAATGATTTGTGTTCCTTTGGGTACATACCAGTAATGAGATTGCTGGTCAAATGGTAGTTCTGCTTTTAGCTCTTTGAGGAATCACCACACTGCTTTCCACAATGGTTGGACAAATTTACACTTCCACCAACACTGTATAAGTGTTTTCTTTTTTCTGCAACCTTGCCAGTATCTGTAATTTTTTGACTTTTTAATAATAACCATTCTGACCTGGTGTGAGATGGTATCTCATTGTGGTTTTGATTTGCATCTCTCTAATGATCCGTAATATTGAGCTTTTTTTCATATGCTTGTTGGCCACATGTATGTTTTCTTTTTAAAAGTGTCTTCATGTTCTTTGCTCACCTTTTAATGGTTTTTTTTTCTTGTAAATTTGTTTAAGTTTCTTATAGATGCTGGATATTAGACCTTTGTCAGATACACTGTTTGCAAATATTTCTGCCCATTCTGTAGGTTGTCTGTTTACTCTCCTAATAGTTTTCTTTGGTTGTGCAGAAGCTCTTGAGTTTAATTAGATCCCATTTGTCAATTTTTGCTTTTGTTGCAATTGCTCTTGGTGCCTTTGTCATGAAATCTTTGCCCATTCCTATGTCCAGCATGGTATTACCTAGGTCATCTTCCAGGGTTTTTTTTATTAGTTTTGGGTTTTACATTTAAGTCTTTAATGCATCTTGAGTTGATTTTTGTATATGGCATAAGGAAGGGGTCCAGTTTCAATCTTCTGCTTATGGCTCAGCTAATTATTTTAAGTAATATTTTATGACTTCATCATAGATATATCTCTTTACAAGTAGCCTAGAGGTGGATTTTGTCTGACTCCCACACCCATCCTGTCACAGGCACTTTTTATGTGTCTCTCCAAATCTCTGGCTGCAATACAGCATTGGAATCCACATCTGTCCCTGGCCATGTTGCATGACCAGCGCTGCGGTCCTGGTATAGATTAAGCATGAGGCAATACGTGTGTGAAATGGCTCTGGCCTCTCAAGGAGTAGCTTCCATATCACAGTGGGAAGGTTGCTCAGTTTTCTGGTGGGTACAGACTCTGAGCTAGCAGGCAGGCAATGAGGGTGGAATAAAGCTTTATTATCTTTCAGCTGATTAGCTTTCTCTCCTCCAAGTAGCAAAGACAAGTGCCTATATCAATCCCTCTTCATGCTTCTCTTTTCAATCTCATTGGTCTCGATGAGTAAATGATCATCCATCATTTTTGTCCTAGGCTAATTGTCAGTCTTCATTTTTGTAGTTCTTATGGGTTATGATCTAATTTTGTGTGTGAACTGACACTAGTTTTTAGTGAAAAGTTAGGCGAGGTTGACTCACGGATCACTAACCAGACAGCATCCTAAACAGGAATTTCTTAGGATATTTGTAATCATTTGAACATTCTGTTCTTCCCTTATTGGATTTTTGTTTTGTTTATAGATATGTCTCCCAAGTAGTGTTTAATTTATTTTAAAAATTAAACAAGCTGCAGAAACAACAGGAGACCTCATAGTGTACTGGGCTTTGGAATCAGATGAACCCAGATCCAGTGTTCAGCTCTGCCACTTATTGGCTGTATGCTCCTGAGCAAGTTGCTGAAACTCACTGGGTCTCAGTTTGCTTTTCTATAAAAGGGGGATAGTAATTTCCACTCTAAAGAGTGGTAGTGAAGATCAGAGGCAGGCTGTAGTGTTTTACCCAGGACGTGCACTCCTTTGGGCTCATGTGAATGTGAGAAGCTGAATCACAATCAGAAGAATTTTTCGGGGGATGGAATCAGGACAGGGGGACTTGGATGACTTGAATGTTTCAAAACGGTATCAAGCCTTTTTATAATAGATGCTCCCTCCTTCTCTCCTGGACTAATGATTCTGCTTACCTCCAGGCTCATATTATTTGAGCATTCATTCAACTTAAAAAAAAAAAAAACAACAACACAGCAACACAGTGGGGAGAAATAGATTCACATTATGTCCAATACAGTGTGAGGAAAAATAGATTTCTCTTCAGAAACCATTACTAAGATTTTCTGAACTAGGCAGCTTCTTGGAAAGTATATGAAAAGTTCTAGAAGTTATATAGTAAGCTAAATAACTTATCTCAGCACATAGCACTGTGTCCTGTGTCATGTCTTACTTGGTTTAGAAATTTCAACTGAATGTTGTTGCAGACTTCAGGGGACTCTCATGCTTATACCATGAAACCTGGAAGGTCATTTTGCAAAAATACTTAAAAATTCTAAGTCAGTACAGGTGAGGAGCTATCATAAGTTTTCTGTCTACTCAATAGGAACAGAACCAGTTTAAATGTCACCACCATGTGAGGAGTCATATCCAGAAATCCAAGTTAACCGGTGCTGTGTTTCTCCTTTATGCTGATGACATTTTAACACTACTTGATGATTAGGACTCCAGGCATCTGCCCGGCTGGCTCAGCCCTTAATCCAGTGCCAATCCAACTAGTACCTCTTTTGACTCTCTCGTTTATACCATCATACCTGTCCAATTCTCCTTTGTGACATAGTCTTTATGTGATCGGAGACAAATGATACCATCTATCTGATTGTCCTCAGCCTTTCTGCCTCCCTGGCAGTTAGAGACTCTGGTTTTGAGTATAGGGCTTCTTCCCTTGCCCTGTCGTGCCCTCCTGATGGGGGAAAGGCACGACTGCCTGGTCAGGCTTGTGCGATGGAAAGTGGGGGAATATGAGCTGGGTGTGGCGGCTCATGCCTGTAATCCCAGCACTTTGGGAGGCCAGGGTGGGCAGATTAGGTGAGGTCAGGAGTTCAAAACCAGCCTGGCCAACATGGTAAAACCCCATCTCTACTAAAAAAAAAAAATATATATATATATATAAAAGCCGGGCGTGGCTGCGGGCGCCTGAGGCAGAATTGTTTGACCCAGGAGGCAGAGGTTGCAGTGAGCCCAGATCACGCCACTGCACTCCAGCCTGGGTGACAGAGTGAGATTCCATCTTAAAAAAAAAAAAAAGAAAGAAAGAAAGAAAGCGGGGTAATAGAGACTGGGCTTGGAAGGAGAGGTGAGTAGGGGCGTGGGGATCAAAGAAGGATATGTGGAATGAGGTTTTACATTTGCACAATGACACTGAGTTTGTTGGGAAAGGGAGGAGGGAAAGAAGGCAGAGCAAGTAGGCTAGGGCAGAGGAAATTTTAGGGGTGGGGAGGTCGATGTTTGAGGAAAAAGGCACGGAGGTAGCTGTGTATGTGGGTACAGCAAATCAGAGAGGAAAAGGGAAAATTTTAAAAGCTCCTCTGGGGACTCTATTCTTCACAGTGTTTGAGAAATCTTAGCAAAACGTTTGAGATATTTTAAATTTGGGTTGTGTGAACTGTGCCCCCCATGCCTGTGATATCCCTCCAGGGCCGACCCAGGTGTGTGATGGAATTTTGATACGCTAATACACTGTCAGGTTAACATCTAGTCCGAGTGGCTGAGAAGTCATTTTCTTTTCAGTTAATCATTATGCAAATCTCTGCCCCCAAACATCCTGTGTGTTCTCAGGGTTTCATTCAGAGGGCACTCTTTTGTTTTCCCTTCTTTTCTCTGTTTGGGTGTCTCACTGTACCTCTCCTGTGCTGACAAGAAATGATCACCATTATCATTAATAATAATAAGGCAATCATAATAACTGCGACAGTTGGAAAAAGCACTAAGAGAAGTAAAAATCGAACCAATATTGTTTGAAATTTTAGAGATAACAGTTTAACATTTTTTTCTCATAATTATTTCAAAATTCTGAACCCTTTCTGTAGGTGATTTCACAGTGTCTAAAATAAGGATTCACTCATGAAGACAAATCCTCACTAGCCCCTAGTACATGCAGATTCTTCCAGTGCTATGGGAAATAGAAAGATGGGTCAGAACTTGATCTTTCAGGGCTCTTGGTTTAAAAAGACAGATAACACACTTACTCAAATGGGTGCAATGCAAGCTAGATGCTGCTAAATTCAGAAAGGGTACAGACATGGTTGGCTTGGGGAATTCAGAGAATTAAGCACATGGTTGCTTCCTGGGTAAGACTGTCCTGAATGGGTATCATGTCCGAGCTCTCTTTAATTTTGTACCCACCCTCTTCCACAGAGCATATCCCCAAAGATACTGGTCATCCTTTCTCCTCTCCTGCCAGTGGCTGGTTCACTCCTCTGTCTTTCTGTTTCCTTTCCATTTCAGTTTTCCCTTCCTTGGTAGTAGTGACATTGGTGTCCTCTCTTCCCTCCTTCCAGACCAGTGTGCTACCCCTGACTCTCTAAGTGCCCTGACCTGGGAGCATTTTACCAACACCTTTTACCCCAAAAGGCTTCCCTGGGGCAGTCCAGAGTGCCAGGTCTGGTCCATTGGTGATGCCAGTGGGGCAGTCCAGAGTGCCAGGTCTGGTCCATTGGTGATGTCATCTAGAGCAACATGTGTGTGTGAGGGGGTGAGGAGAGGGGGTAGATGCTTTAGAGGGAGAAAGTGCTGGGCCAGCACTGAGTGGCCACTCCTGCTTCCCTAAGCCATTCCATGTAACATGGCTCAATCACTTGGTGTTTGTCCTAGATCCTTGCCAATTGTCCTTTCCTTTTCTATGTAGATAAACTCATTTTTCCCCCATGTGTCTGTTTATCTGGCCTGTGCACCCACCCGATGGTTGATTTGAGCTGCTAATAGAGCCCCCGACTCCAGTGATGTGCTAGAGATTTTGCTAGAGAAAGGGTCTTCAGTGTCCCCGGGGAGAGGGGGGAGGAGATAGCAGTCCCGGCAGGAGAAGTGGGTGGAAGGCACTGCTGAGGCCAGACCCAGGCTTTCTAATTCTAGAGCTAAGAACAGACTGGTTTCCTTGACAACAGAGATGAAGTCTGCTCATCTGCTGCCGGGGGTGGGCTTTTGTGTGTCTGTGGAAAGCACTGGGACTTGGGGACAAGAAAGGCAATCCTTTCTTTATCAGTAGAGCAAGCCATTTCTGAAAACTCGCCAGCTCTTACTGTATTATTGACAATATTAAAACCCTCCCAGGTGGCACAGTGACATCAGTTATGTAATCTGCAAATTGGGAATCCAGATATAGAATCTTCTGTTCCCTTCTACCACATTGCCTCTGATCCTTGATATATTTTACCAGACCCAGAACACCTTTTTGATAACACGTTTTGTTAGCCAACATGGACTCAGCCAAATCTGCATTCACCCTTACCACTTTCAATGGCTACATCAAAAGCATTCCTTCCTTCCTTCCTCAACAGGCAATGATTTGTGTGGCCTGGCTGCTGCGAGGAAATTAAACTCAGCACTTGATAAGCTGATGTTGGCTCAAACCTGCACTTGTCAGATGGCATCTTCAGGAAAGGCTCTGCAATCCAAACCCTCATGCTTGGTGCAAACCAGAAAACTTCCTCTAAAACCTGGCCCATTTTCTTTAACCACCAGGCCTGATTTCAAGGCAGCATGTCCTGGTAGTGGCATGGTGTTTTATGCATGCACTGCCTTTCCTTCCTATGCATTATTAAAGCCTCCTTAAAAAGCAGCCGAGGGATCACTGGGGAGAAGACGAGCCAGCAGTGATTTCGCATCTCTCTGTAAGAGGCAACATCTGCCACCAGAAAAACTCAGGGAAAACATTCTGCAAAATTGTAGCCTATGCCAAATCTAATAGACATGGCCCTTGGACGCTGGGCTTATAAAAGTAGCTAATTTGCTCAAACGTGGCTAATTTTTGTAGCATGTAATCCTTGAATGCTAAATAACCTAGATGGGAAACTGTGAGAGAGACTTATGAGCCAAGAGTGGCTGTGATGAGATGGGAATTAATTAGCAGGGTAAGGCAGATCAGACAGATGTATGAACAGACAGATGGAGGCCAGAACCCTACACTGTTTCCCCTAGGCGTTTCGGCAACTCTTTCCCCTTGTGAAGTTCACAGCACTTGGGGCTCAAATTTAGCTCCTGCACATCCCCCTCCCCCAATAACCAGCGGTGAGCTGTGGCATTCTAAAACCCTCCAAACAGTTCCTTTGTCTCCCTCATCTCTGCAAGGGAAAGACACTGACTTCCCCGGGCAAGCAGTGGGCTTGGTTCAGAGGAAACATTCGCTGGCCGAGTTCTTTGTGTACAGGCAAAAACCTCCCAGGACCCGGGGACCCTACTGCTTTGGCTCTAGACAGACAGGATCCTCGTCTCCGTGCCCACCTCTGACATCCTTGAAGGCCATCTGAGGATGGCTCAGGGAGATCTGGGACCAGACCCTGGTCTCGTAGTCTGTCCAGTGCTTTTCCCTCATGATGCAGTGCCCAGAATGCCAGCTTAGTGCTTTGCCTTCTCTGTATAGTGCAGGGGTCAAGTCCATACCCGGGAATTGGGAGAAGCTTTCTATTTCACATATATGTGATCTCAATTGGTCCAGATATCATTGCATTGAAATGTTTCTCAATTGGACAGGAATTAGTTGATGACTTACTGTAAGCTCAGCATTCAGCAAGGTGCGTACATCTGGATCTGTGTAGATGAACTTTAAGAAGGAGTGTCGCTGGCTACATCCAGAGCTGTTTTTGGTTGATTGACAAAATGGTTTTACAAACTGTGAAGACCCAAAGGCTTCATACTATATATTTTCGTACAACTTCATGCCTTGGTTCCAGCCCATTCACTTTGTCCTGCCTTCCTTCAGAATCATGACTGGGTTCTCCCCTGCTGCCTGCGCCTCTTTATCCTCTCAACTCAATGAGAAGGGAGGGGAAAATTGAAAATATGACCATAAACATTACCTTGGGGCATTAGGTCCCACAGAATATCAGCGGTTTCATTTTTCTTGTGGTGCCTCAAAAATGAAAGGTGGGAGGTACCCCGAAGAATTTCCGTTTGTTGTCTTCTGGTGCAGAGACTGTCACTCACTGGAAGATTTGGTTAAGGGAAACTTAAGGCTGGTTGGTGCAGTGTCTACCTCCTCTTGTGGGACTGCCTGACATGATACATATGGGCTGGCCATATAGCAGGTGCTGCCTAATGAAGGCAGTGTCCCTGGGGAACAGCAGAACTCAGCAGTGCATCTCTGTGGGGTCTGTAGAGGGATTTGTCTTTTCTCAAGCAGCCCATTTATAACTCCAGCAAGAGACCGTGCAGCCACACATGGTCACTGGGCCTTGAGAAATGAGGGGATTAGAAGGGTCTTGAGGTGTCCTCTGCTTGCACTCTGGTGTGTACCATCTCATGCGCTGAACCAATTCCCACTGAGAGCACCTCTTAATGAACGCTATTCTGGGTGCTGGGGATATGGTGGTGTGCAAAGTCAGACAAGGCTCTGTCTGCTTAAAACTTTCAGTCTAGTGACAGGTGAAAGCACAGTCTAGTTCTTTGCTATTTTTAGGATTTCAATAAAGAAGTTTCCACAGTGAACTTTCTCCTAATCGCACATAGTCTTTGCCATTACCTTTGTCCTCTACTTTAGTGTCAGCCTTCTGCTCACGTCTCCTTTACCCTAAAGAGGAAGCAATCCTGAGACAGTAGTAGGTGTGGACAGTGGCATCCTGTCCAGGCAAGGTAGTCCTGGGCAGAGCCTGGGTAAGCAGACATTTCTTCCTCCTTTTCTCTTTGGTGCCCCATCAATTTCTAAGTACCCCTTTTCCCCACTTGCCCAGGTGTCCAGGACCCCCCATTACAATAAAGCAAGGCAGCCTGCATCCTCCTGGTATATTCCCCTAAGCACTCCATATTTCCTTTGGGTTCTCCAACCTGTCAGCCCCTGATCTCTGCAAAGCACCAGGAAGAAAGCTGTCTCATTCGGCCACATTGATGTATGAAGGATTAAAAATTTAATCACATGTTGCTTAATGACAGGACTGTATTCTGAGAAATGCCTTGTGAGGTGATTTCATCATTGTGGGAAAATCAGAGAGTGTATTACACAAACCTAGCCTGCTACACACCTAGGCAATATGGTCTAGCCTGTTGCTCCTAGGCTGCAAACCTTGCAGCATGTGACCGTACTGAATACTATAGGCAGTTACAACACAATGGTAAGTATTTGTGTATCTAGACATAGAAAAAGTACAGTAAAAATGTAGTGTTATAATCTTATGGGACCACCATCATATATGTGGTCTGTCATTGACCAAATCATGCAGCATGTGACTGTATCTGATCAACTCTTCCAGGAGCACTGACTTTTAAAAAGAGGAGACATATTAGTCAAATCAATCTTTAAATGATTGAACTTCAGGCAAAGAGGAGTAGGGGAGGATATGTAAGTGGCCTGGTGAGATTTGGGGCAGTGAGGCCAGCCTCACTTCATGCCTGTACGTTAGCTTGCCTTGCCTCTCAGGCTCACGTAGACTGTGGCTATTTTGTCCTGCAAACACAGGATACAACAGGTGTGTGTAAATGTGTGCATGTGTATCCATGTCTTCTTGTTAGGTCGCTGTTTAACTTGCATGCATCTGTGTAACTAATTTTGGCCCATAAGCCCATGACGGGCGGAGGGGATCTGCCTTTTGAAGAACCTCTGTGTGCAGAGGCCCGATGTGGTATCATGTTCACATGTTCCCAGCATCCAACTCCAGAGCAGTCACTTTCATCTTCTCACCCCTCCATTAACACACTGGGGAATGGCTGAGATATCTCACGTAAACCCTCCCAGGGCTGCAATTTGGGAGCAAAATAGGATTCATTTTCTTGACACTGTATTTCACCATTTACAAATGGTAACTATTGCCTGTGGGACTCTTGAGAAATCATGAAGTGTTAATTAGCAGAAGCACTGTGTATTTAAAATATATGGCACGCTTAAATAACTATTACTTTAAACCTACTTTGCAGAGTTGAGAAACCATCTGGTCCAAAAATGTGTGGACTTGAATTTTGCTGCACATTTTAAAAGAAAATGTTAAATGCTTTTAGAAATGGTCATTTTGTATTATTTTAGTTTCCTTAAGTATGGAAATGGAGGCTGGAAACGGAAGCGTGGAAGCGGGCAGTGACCTGGCTGTGGTCACTGTCAGGGCTACTCTAGTTGACGTCTCCATCTCTCAGAAACAAGGTTTAAATAGCTCCTGATAGTCCAAGGGGGTATTTAGAAAGTGAAAGGACTGGAACTGCAACTGTGGTTGTTCCTTAGAAGCCACACATTTCAAAACTGTTGACCCCAATGACTCTGGATTCTTTTGGATTAAAACCAGAAAGGAAGCATGTCCTGCCATATTTTGCAGAGGTGTGGAGTACAGAAACCAAAACCCAGGCCAGTCACTGACAACTAAGTGTCCATGAGTCTTTTTTGGACAAAGCACACCACTCTTGGCCTTGGTTTCTTCATAAGTTCAATGAAGGGGTTGGGAAGAGGTTGGGCTATGTTTCAGTCAGGGTCTAACAAGGTAAATAGAAATTTCTTCAAGTGTTTCAACAGAGGGAATTTAATGCAGAAAATGTACACAGGTAATGAAGGAACTGAAAACCAACCAACCAACAAACAAGGCTTGGGGAGGTGGCCCAGAGACTTACCCTGAGGCAGAGGGAGGAAGGAGATAGTGTTATTCCAGCCCAGGGGCCAGGGTCACCCTGCAGAAACTGGAAGAAACATGGTGGGCCTCTGGCAGAAGCTGGGACCATGGAGGAGATATTTCTTGAGACAGTGCGTGAGGGAAGGAATGCCCTGGCATCTTCTCTCGTCTTCAGGCAGTGCCTCTAATTGCCCCCAACCCAGCATGGAGCCAGCTGCCGTGGGAGCCTGCAGGCGTCAGCAGGAAAGGCTGAGGAATGGGTAGGCCAGTGAAGGCCCAGCCCAGGCTGCCTTTGAAGTCCCTGTAACTCTGACATTCAATGAGAGCTGGAAGCTCAGCGTATCTTTGAGAGTTTGCCAGTGGAAAACCATGCCGACAGGCCCGAGTGATCTTCAGTGAGGCTTCCCTACTTCCCCACCATCAAAAATAAACATTGCCAAGGTGCCTTTTCTGCACTGGACTTGCCTATGTGGGAGTAAGACAAGGCAAGTCCTCAAGGAAGGTGTCTGTGTGTGGGTAGGAGGAATATGAGAAGGAGGAGATAGAAGAGGGTTTATGCCTGTGGGTGGAAAGGGACACATGAAGCCAGACCCAAAGGCACAGACACCAAAGGGCTTCTCCCATGAGCGGGGATGGTTACTGTCTGTGCAAAAAGTATATATCCCATCATAAAATAACTCACAAAAGGGAAATGTCCATAGCATGTTTTTCTAGAACATTTAATGTATTTTCACACACAATACCTTTTTCAGAGAGTGTCTTCAATCAATACCTGCCAAACTGGATTGATTTGGTATCAACTCACCTAATGCACCTCTTCTCAAAGGAGGACAAGCGGCAGGCACACTCTGACATCAGCCCAGGACTGACTCCTCACACATGTATCTCAGCTGTGGTGAAATTTGAGGTGCAGACTGACCCCCACTGTGGGCTTCAGGTTCTTTATCTGTAAAGCGAGGGAGTTGGGTATATGCTAAGGGCCTTCTCGACTCTGTCACACTAGAGCCCAGCCCAGAAACCCTGGCAGACAGATACTGGAAATGGCCCTTTAAGGCACCGGGAAAGAGAGCACATACAGGCCGTGGCCTATGAGGTCCAGACAGAGGGCACTGCAGTGGCCTCAGGGACAGACAAGGGTGACCAGCAGAAGCTCCAGGCATTTACTTGCCTTTCTTGAATATGACATGGGAAGAATGCAGAGCACAGCAGTGTTTCTCTGAATTTGCTTTTCTCTGCTATGCCCTTGCCCTTGAACCTCACAAAGCTTCTCCTCTCTCAACAAAAGGCCCCTACAGATCCACGGACGTCCTCGAAGGTCCCATCCTCCTGTTCTTATCCTGTCTCCCTTGCCTGACAATTCTGCATTCTATAGAGATAGAGTCTCCCTCTGTCGCCCAGGCTGGAGTGCAGCGGCACGATCTCGGCTCGCTGCAACCTCCACCTCCTGGGTTCAAGCAATTCTCCTGCTTCAGCCTCCCGAGTAGCTGGGATTACAGGCGTGCATCACCACGCCCAGCTAACTTTTGTATATTTTAGTAGACAGGGTTTCACCATGTTGGCCAGGCTGGTCTTGAACTCCTGACTGCAAGTGATCTGCCCACCTCAGCGTCCCAAAGTGCGGGGATTATAGGCATGCATGAGCCACCACACCTGGCCAATTCTGCATTCTAAAGATCCAAGGAGCCAGTGAGTCAAGGCAGGCTTTTCTGGGAGTTCAGGGAAGAAAACGGTCTGAGGGAGTGGAAAATCTGGGAATACTCATACAGGAGTCATTTTTGTCCTGACTCATCTACAGAGATGAGTAACAGCAGGAAAAGAAGGCAGTTTAGTGATGAATGGGAGGCACTGGAGCCCAGGAGAGGGAGAGGGAATTAGGCGTTGGGGATTGGAGGGATGGATGAGGAAGGGGAAAGTTCTGCTGGACCCCAGCCACAGAGGCAGGATCACATATTGGGGAGTGTTGGGGCTGGTGTGGGCTTTGTCTGGAGTGAGCGTTTCATGTAAAAGAGTGGGAGATGATTTAATGGTAGCTCAAGGAGCTTGAAAGCCACAAGATAACTGTATCCTATTGTCCTGAAAGAAATGGCACGGTTCCCGTCTTCCTGCTCTGAGTCTATGGCAGACACTGGAAATCAATCCTAGCATTCTTCCCACAGAGTGAAGGAGGACTGAAGCGCTTCAAAGGTAGCCACTACTGGCTACCTCTACACCTCTGAGTAGCCTGTACATGGTATAAAGCTTTGTGACCATTTGGCTGTGGACCACAAGAAGTCATGGATGGTTTTTCTGGAGCATTTTGAAATATAACCCTGTGTGTGGGATGCATTGTGGGGTGGGGGCTGGAGAGAGAGCAGTGGGAGAATCCAGTGAGGATGTAGGCTAAGGGCCATCTGTATCTCCTACCGATTCCTGTGTTGGGTTTAGCGGTAGACCAGCTTTTTAAAAATGTTGACATAGGCTCTTTTAGTGGGTAAAGCTACCTCCCCCATCCTGGGGCATGCATGCCAGGGGCCTCTCCTCTCCGTCTACCAAAATGAGCTGCTCAGTACCCAGTCACAGAAGAGCACAGGCTACATTAGAGGTGAGCTCTTGTCTTCTTTTTGGATCAAGTGTTTTTTGCCCATAAAAGCATTAACACGAAAGTCTTGATTTATACATTTCCATCAAGTTCATTGAAATTAGGAAACTGGAATTCTGTCACCAACATTTCCATTCTCCCAGGAATTATTCTGGGTCCTCCATAAGGCAGGGATCATAAAACCCTCCCCCGCCGGCCAGCAAAAATGATGCGACTACTTCTTGGTTGACCCTGTTAGGGAGTGATGAACTGGAGCAGTCAAAACCCATTAGCATTGCCCGGGTGAGCTACTATTCAATTCAGAAGCATTGATTGAGCCCAGGGACAAATGCCACTAAAGGTCAATGGCTTGCTTCCACTCTTTATCCCACAGCTGAAAGCTGGGCTCTCATATGCTGTCACCGGGGCCCAGCATTGTTGTGGCTGACTGGATCTACAACCTCTGTCCCTTTGTTTCCAGTGGTTTCCTTTGTCATCATGGTACTGCTGATGACAATACATTCTTAAACCTTGCTACTCAAAGTGTGGTTTGTGGACCAGCAACATTGGCATCACTGGGGGCCTTTGAGACACGCAAACTCTCAGCCCTCATCCCAGACCTGCTGAATCCGAATCTGCAGGTTAGCAAAATCCTCAGGTGGTTTGTATGTACATCGTGGTTGGAGAAGTGCCATGACAGTTTTGGAGGCCAGAAGTCCAAAATTATGGTGTCAGCAGGGCTGTGCTCCATCCAGAAGTTCTAGGGGAGAATCTTGCCATGCCTCTCCCAGCTTCTGATGGCTCCTGGTGTCCCTTGGCTTGTGGCTGCCTCACTCCATTCTCTACCTCCATCTTCACATGGCCATCTCCTCTGTGTCTGTGTCTTATAAGGACACTTGTGAAGGGATTTAGGGCTTACCTGGATGATCCAGGATGATTTCATCTTGAGATGCTTAACTTTATTACATCTGTGAAGATCCATTTTCTAAATAAGATCACATTCACAGGTTCTAGGAGTTAGGACACACACACACATATATATATTTCTGACAGGGAGTTGGGGAGGAATATTCAACCTAATACAGATTCCCTTGGAACATTCCCAGACAACATTCTTCCTAGGTCCTCACTTGTACTCACCTTCTTCAGCTAGTGTAGCCGAGTTTTCTGATTTACCCACACTGACTGTAAACTGTCAGATAAGACCAGCATTATTGAATGCTTCTTCTGTGACAGGCATTATCCTAAGTGTTTTACATGGATGAACCCATTTAATTGCAACAGCCCCTTGGGGTGGCTATCATAATTACCACTCTACTTTACCGATGAGGAAACTGAGGTACAGGGTGGTTCAGTAACCCTTGAAGCTTGGAAAAGTACACCCAAAATATAAACTAGGCAGACTGCAGGTAACTGAGGTACAGGGTGGTTCGGTAATGCTTGCAGCTTGTGAAAGTACATCCAAGATATAAACTAGGCAGACTGCACCGTCTTTGTTCTTCACCCTTATGGGATAATGCTTCTGAAATTACAAAGGGTTTAAAAGGTTATCTTCCCAACAGAAAGAAGAGGCAATAGAGGACAGAGATGACATCAGGGGACTTTGTTCCACTTTCTGGAGAGACTTGGGCACAAAGAAAGCCAAGATACAGTGTGGACATCTGTCCTGTCCACACCCAACACTGCATAAAGTTTGGGGCCCCCCAGCTGTTGGCACGTGGAGGATGTAGAGCACATCTCCCTCACCACTGAGTGGCTGGCACCTAGTACAGTGCCTCGCCTCTGTGTCAGAGGAGCACAAGCATGGCTGTGGCCGGCAGCAACCCTGAGTCCTGCAGCCTTAAGGGGGGCCCAAGTCAAGGCGACCCCAAAGCAAAAGCAGAGAGCCTGGCAGGGGGGCCAAGAGCCACAAGAGAGATGACAGCAGGCCTCCTTGTGGGGAGCTTGAGGGAGCAGCCCAGGGAACCATGCAACCTGGTCTGAGCTCCGGAAAACCCACATGCATGGTGTGTGGCGGGCAGCAGTATGGGGCTGGGTGAGGGCAGAGACATACTTGCCCTGGGCAGGTGCACTGCTTCATTAGGAAGCTGGCAGCTGAGCCACGTTCTGAAGCCCTCATGAAGAGGCTACCCAGAAATGCAGGGGGAACATTTTTATGGCAGAGGTACTGCAATGGCCACCATTTAGAAATGAGCACACAGTGGTGGAGGGGCTCACCCGAGGCCACACAGCTGCTGAGGCCCTCACTCCGCAGCACGGGTGGGCCCTGGAATGACAGGCGCATGGCAGAACAGTGCCTGGCACAGTGCTTGGACAGAGAAGGCACTTGAAAGTATGTATATTGAGTCCACCCCAACACCTTTTTCACTTAACACCACGAAGGTACATGTTTCCACAAGACAGCTTTTAATGCTATGCCATGTGTACATCAGGCAAGGAGGTCGTTAGGTGGATATTCACTGTGGCCTCATCACTGGGCATTTTTGGTCCATATGCTGCCTTGGGCTAATACATTCCATTTGTTTGCTAACCAGTATATGAAGCCTTATTGAATGTGCTTGAAATGCCTTAAGTGGTGAGAGGTGGGGTCTCCCCTTGCATTTACCCTCCTTATACCATTCGTGATTTTTGGCCTTTGTTTGTAGCCCTTTGCCATTTTTTTTTCCTCCAGGCCAAAAATCTGACCCCATTCTTTGAGTTCCAAGCTCAAAGAAGATCCTCCTAAGGTGCAAGTGTGTCAGGAGACGGCTGGGCACAGCATTTTGTGCTTGTAATTAATGGCCGTGTCAAGGGGGTCAGGGAATTAGCTGAAAAAACCTGTAACCCAGTCCAGACATTCTCACCAGGCATGCAAGCAGTGTTGTCACCAACACCGGGTGCTGCAGATTACCTGCTCAGACGGAAAAGCGGAGCCCACCATTTAGAGTGCGTATCAGCTAAAAATCTACCTATGTCTTGTAGTGCAGAAATTCAGCAGCAGACATAACCTGCCTGATTTTATTCAGCTCGTTTCAGATTCATTGATGTTCCCTTGAGAACATTTGATGGAGCAGTCAGCCCAGATGTGTGCTTGCTGACTAGATAAAATCCAGACTGTGATTAAAAAAAAAAAAAAAAATTCAGTTGTTGCAGTGTTAAGAACCCATATGAGGGATGATTTAATAGTAGCACCTAACATTTATGGAGTCCTTAGTATTTGTCAGACCCCGTGCAAAGCCTGTGCTTTCATATATTATCTTACATAATCCTCTGAGGAGGGACTGTTCTTCTCCACATTGGACAAAGAACCTGGGGTTTAGAAAAATTAAGCAACTTGTTCAAGGTCACAGAACTAGAAAGAGGCAGAGCTGGGATTCATTCCTAGGCCCTTCATGCCATTCAGAGCCTGGATTTGTAGCCATGGTGTGTATGGTGGAACCAATTCCCTGGGTCCTTCATGTGGAGAAATAGTTTGGGGCCTCTATGGAGTTATTTACCCCCTCCCCACCATAGTTCTTAATTTTCTCTCTACTCCCAACTTTGGGAAAACACAGGGCAGAATCAAATGGCAGATTTGGGAGTGTTCTTGTAGAGAGAATATAGGGGATGGGAACTAGCATTGATTGAACACCTACGATGTGCTATGTCCCTCTGCAGAACAAAAGCCCTTGTGGTTTTCATGGGCTGAGCCTGATCAGAAATATAGGTGGTGGGTCAATTTCCATTTTTATGTCATCTTGTTGCTTCTCATCTTAGTCTGGTCTTGCCTTATGACATTAAGCTCTTATTTCACAGTAGAAGAAGATGCTTCCTCAGCAGATGTACTGAGATATACACTAAGTGAAAACCTGTTTAGGGGCCATGCACATCAGTCTGCCTTGTTGTAACTCTCAGGACACTGTACTGGGCAGAAGCATGGATTGACAGCCCACAAATCTGGTCTACTGATAAGCCCTGAATCCACGTGTCAAGGGGCTCTCCCAAGGCCCTCATGGCCTGTTTCTCTTGTCTCATCCTTCAGCTCCCTGACCCAGTAGATGATATGCCATCCACCATGTAAAAGGCAGTCCCAAAGCAGTGACACCAATTTCTAAGTTGAGTTCCTTACTTCATTGATTCTAAGACACACATTTTCCCCCGCATTTCAACATCTTTGAAGTTGGGATGTGTCCCCCAATCAATGATGACTTATAATTATAGTTAGCAATGTTTTTTTTCTTTCTCAGTAATATTTAAAATAATTGGTGTGCCAATCAATCAAGGATGTCTTAGAATTGAAGAATACAGTCATGCCAATGCTCATTTTATTTTTACCCCTCTATCAAATCAACACCTGGGCTTCGATCTCTCAGCCTTCACTTCTGAGACCTACATCAAAGAAAGGTGTTCTGTGTGACTCACCTCCCATGCCATTCCTTTAAGCAGGAGATGTCCTAGAAGTGAGGCTGGCCTGGGTCTCTAGGATCTGATAGTCCTGTTATCAAATTGTTATCATGATGCGTATTTTTCATTCCCTCCTTCCTCTATCTTATTAATAGTTTTATGGCATTACAGGAAATTGCAAAGTGGGGGTCATATTTTAAGATTTGTGGGCTCACTTAAGTATTTATTTCCTTGAGTCTGATGTTAGTCACCAATCACTCCACCATCCAGAAATGAGTTTGATTGAATTTTAAGTTTTCTGTAAATGGACTACCCATTTTAAAAATCTGCATGTGGGATTGGGCTGGTTTCCTTGATAATTGTCCTTTTGTATCTCTAATTTTAATTGAACTAATCATTAAGGTAATTTCTTTGTTCATGTTAGTACAGAAATTGCCTGGACATATTAAAAGTCACTATTAATTATGTGTGCACCACACTCGATTTCCAGAAAACATGTGGCTTTCTCATCACATTTCGCCGGAAGCTATTTTCCCTGAAGGTTGTATCTTAGGGGACTTGATTTCACCTTATTTGAGAATAAAGGAAAACAATTAGAAATATCTTGAGAAAATACATTTCAGGGGAAGATAAATTATCTGGAGGACTCAAAAGGAGCATTTACCTCTGATAATAACCTGCTATAGGAAACAGAAGAATGTCAGAAAGCTGGTATCCTTAGTATATATGGCTCAAAAAGACATGGTTTCTAAGAAATAGAGTCATGGGGGGAGAATAGACTAAGATGAAAGATTTGAGGTGAAAATGGAGATAAAGTAAGGATAGTATGCAGAATGATAAAATGTTTAATATCAGCATTAAAATCCACATGAATTTTGCTCAATTAAAATCAGTGAAGTGGGAAATACTGACAAACTGTCAGAATGTAAGGAAAATGTCAACAACAGAATCAATGAGACGATAACAATAGATTTAGAGAGCAGAGATCCAACATATGGATAACTGGTGATCCTGCAGGAGACACTGGAATAAGACTATTCTGACCTAAAGACAGGTGGGAATGTGTTTTTCAGGGTAGGTGACCTGCCATAACAACAGCCTCAGAAACTCCAATCAAATAGATGCTCAGTGGGCTGCTTGCAGTGACTTCCCGTTTTCTTCCATTTGCTGGCTGCGTCATTTCCTAGAGCCTGGAAGTTTCCACTGCATCCTCTGCCTCCAGCAGGGAGGCAAGGGAGGAGTAAGGGAGTGAAGGCACCTCTGCTCTTAATTGCTTTGGCTGCTGGGGATGACATTATTTCTGCTTACTTTCTACTGGCTTACATTCCCTAGGGTCCTGTCCAGACAGAAGCAGGGCTGGGAAACATGGGCTCCCAGGAAGAAGAGGAAATGGGTTTGGGGGGCACATAGCATTGTCTCTGACACATTGATATGCAAACATACACACAGAAATATACAGAAGGTAAAATAGCTCTTACCTTAATATCCCAATAGTAAAATCCAATAAGTGAAGTGGAAAATACTGACAAACTGTCAGAATGTAAGGAAAATGTCAACAACAGAATCAGTGAGACGATAATAGATTTAGAGAACAGAGATCCAACATATGGATAACTGGTGATCCTGCAGGAGACACTTAGAATACAGAATCATCGGAGAGAGGAGTGAACAGTCAAACAACATCTCTCCTATTTTTGCCATCCTGTTCTTAACACCCTATCATGGCCTGAGCCTCACTGCTCAGGCTTTTGAGATGTCTCCACATGGATGTTCCAGAGCCCCATGTGAGCCTTTCGACCTCCTACCCTTAACATACTCCCTCTGCTTCCCACCATCTCCTCTCTCTGGGCCTACTAACTTTCCTCCTTCCCCTCCTCCACACCAGCACTCCCAAGTCTCATTTCAGTTTTGAATGTTCACAGCTTCGCCAGTCTGGAGAGGGGAGAGATAGTGCAGGATTACCCTCCAGTTTACATGCAAAATGTTCCTATTTTCTCTTATACCCAAACAGTGGGGGGAAATGCCCAATAAAAAGAACCCACAAAACAACTTCAACCTTAATGTGCCAAAGGAGCATTTATTCCCACCTCTTATGGCTTAGGATATGGCTTATTCTATTAGACAAAAAAGGATACATACCCAATAGCTGTTTCCTGGATTTCTTGACAGGGGGTGGTTGGGGATGGGGACAAGACAATCCTGTCACATGATCCAATGAGTTACACTTTACCTTCCTATTGAAGGACAGATGCTCTCAGATTGGGCCAAGGAGCGGAATCAACTGTTTCATGTTTGAATTTGATTGAGGTGAAACTTTTCAAAATATAGCTCCGCTGACTTGCCTGAAGGCAAAAGGCAGGCAAGGTGACTGCTTAAAAGTATCTGTGACTGGATTCCAGGACAGCCTGAGGTGCAACAGTAAATCAGGACAGTCAGCTCAATTAGACAGCCTTTTTGATGGGCTTTTATCCGCATAGTCTCCCAGTTTGACCTTTTTACTGAAGGCACTGAGTGTGGGAAGACTGAGCCCAGCCATCCTGCTAGCTCAGCACTGTCTCTGCATCACCAGGGCTTCTCCAACAACCCTTTCTTTCCTTTCACGAAGGCATGAGGTCCACATGGTTTTGTGATCAGTGGCAGAGGCTGCTGATGAGTGGGTTAAAGCCCAGTGCTGGAGCCTCGAGGTTAGGACCCCCGGTCACTTTCATGAACCTCCACCAGATCACTGTGCCCCAGTCTTGTAATCATCTCTCTGTGAGCCACCCCCCACGCCCCTGTCCTGGGCCTTTTGAGAAATGGGATTGCAGTTGCATCCCTTTGTGTCCCCAGTGGCGAGCCTGGTCCTGACCATGGCAGATCTTTTAGTGGAAGGATTGTATTGAGTCCATATGAAGCAAGTCTTATAGGTGGCTGTACCCACACTGCAGTGACTGGCAGCCCTGGAAGTGCAGGTGGGTGACCCACCACCAGCTGTCACCACTGTAGCCCACCTGTCCTCTTGAGGGGCCAGCGGATCTTCTATACCTAAAAGCTCAGCTCACTTTGTCAGAGTGAGTCCCAGAGGTGCCCACTCTCTCCCTTGCCTCCTAATCCGCATTTCTGTGCTGGGAAAGAGCTTGGTTCTGAGCCCTGCATGCCAGAAATAGGAAGTAGAATCATCCTTTCTGGTGCTGGCCGAGTCCTCAGGGCTTCCACTAGGAATATAGAACTTGGGCTCTGGCCATTTGCTGATGTCCATTCCCCTCCCCGCCCCACTTCCTACCAGGCCCCTGGCATCTGCTCACCTTTGTTTGAATGAGGGGCAGAAAGTGTGGTGAAGTAAAAGGAGAACAGGCTCTGGAGCTAGAGGGGTTCAAACCCAAGCTCTGTTGTTCACCAACTCTGCAGCCTGAATCAAGTCACCCAGGTTCCTGCAGTCTCAATTTCCTCTCCCGAAAAACCAGGATGCTGGGTCCTTCACTGCAGGGCTGGGCATAGCACTGGGCACTTATTGGAGTTTCACAGCTTTTGTAGATGGAATAATGTCTTTCTTCAGGATCTAACTCAGGACTTTGGTCCTCATAATGTGCACCCAAGGTTTCCAGTCTCCCTTCCCAAAAAGCGTTGAACACATTCATTTCTGATCACCTCGGCATTCATTGTCGGGGCCTTGTAGTGTGTTGGCCTTAATAGTTAATTACATATCTGCGTATATGTGCATGTATCTATGCATATTTCATTTACATGCATGTTTTTCATGAATACAAACATGACTGTGGGCCTCTAGCAGGCAAGGCCATGTCTCGTTTCTCCCAGCCATCTTCCCTCTCACATCAATTCCAGTTCTTGCTCACTCCTGAGCACCAACAGATACTTGACAGATTAACTGTTGATTTAGTTAGCGGGTATGGGAATGATTCCAAGTCCGTAAGAAAGAATACTCAGTCCATTCATTTCCCAACAGTCTAATTCCGGGATAGAAAAACAGAAAAACATTGCCTACCAATGATTAGGTTTGAGGCTGTTTGCTGGAGGGCTTTTAAAATTCACTGGACTTCACTAGGAATGCTTGCACCAGGGATGCCCAGAAATAAGTAACTTATGGGGCCTGCAGCAGTGAAGGGGTTAAAGGATTCTTCCAACTAAGATGGACATAGGCTTTACCATCGCTGTCCTGCCTCTTTCTCTCTTTCTTCTTTTCAACTATTTTTGGCTTAAATGATCACAGCAGTTAATACATAATCTAGAACTTTGTAAAATTCAGAAGTATTTGAAGAAATGATGATAAGCTTTCCCCATAATCCCACTGGCCAGAGGCATGAGCTTTCTCTTTATCTGAACACATCAGGCAGGGTGTGGTCCAGTCCCTTATTTAACTGTCTTCATTTATTCTGCGAAAGTAGCAGCAGCTCAGCCCTGACCGTCTCCTCTCTCACTTGTGGGAGTCTCATTCAGGGATCGGTGAGTCTGGCTTCTGACTTCAAGCCTAAGTCCTGGAGCAAATGCTACACTGTCCTTGTTGGGAGCTGACCCGTGGAACCAGGGCCTGGGGCTTTCAGAGGCCAGGACTGCTGACGGACCCATGGCCATGGCTGTTGGGGAGCACCTGGGAAGTGGCAGCTTGCGTCTTTCCACTTTGGGCTCTGGGTGCTGAGCCACACAGACTGTCTGTTCCTGTCTGGAGACTCCCCCACTGAAGTGGCAGGAGATGGCGCCTGCCTCTGCTCAGGGCACATGAAGCTTAAGTTGATTTTAACAAAAAGTCAGACAACTCGGGCATCTGTTACTCCCCTTATAGACCTTTGTTTCTCTTATAGCCACAAGGAACGATCCATAGAAATGCGATTTCATACTCTAGTGGTTACATGTACTTGGTCTTCAGTGGGACAGGGAAGAAGATGCTTGGTGACAGGAAGCGTGTCTCGTGATGTGTAGTCTCCAGCTGCCATCTTACCAGGGCGAATCCCAGCAGGGACCCTGCTGAGGGGCTGCAGAGGTGTGAGGAAGTGAGCTGGCCGGGCTGAGGGGGAGCTCCTGGCCTCCTCTGTGCAGAGAGGAGGGTCCCAGGCAAGAGAGTTGAGGGGATGCTCAAGGGAGGAAGTGAGAGAGAGAGAGAGAAGAGGGCAGGGCTGAACATGGGAGAGCCAAGGGGGTTGCTGTGTGTGTTGTGTGGTATGTAATATTACCTTCTTCTCTGTCTCCCCATAATTAATGTCAGATTTGTTAATATAAGAGTTGCAATCTGTTACTGGGTTCTGCCTCAAGTTAGGCAAGAAGGGTGGCTGAGGGACCAGCCACTGGGTTATATACCAAGACAAGAGGTGATTTGGGCATTGAGGCACCTGCCATGCACTCCTCTATGAACACTCACCACCTTAGCCTTCAGGGTCTGTCTCCTCACACTATCATGAGCTCCCCTCAGGCCTCACTTGCCGCTGGGACCTCAGGGCTGGACAGGGCTGCTTTGTTAAGCAGGCCCAGCTCTTCCCAATTTACCTTCAACTAACATTTGTTCAGCACGTAACTGGCACCAGGCTCTGTTGCAACAGGGAGGATAGAGAAATGCAGAGAGACAGGCCGCCTGCCAGGAGCTCACGGTAATAGATTGTTGCTGCCGAGCTGCAAGTGGAATGGAAGAGGCAAGTAACAGTGATGTGAGAGCCCAGGGCGGGGGTGTAGGGGGCAGGCTTCCAGAGGAGAGGACACCTGAGCTGCAGGGAGGAGGTGAAGAGAGGAGGGTGTTCCTGGCAGACTCCAGCCCCAACCAAGAATCTGCTTTGTGCCTCTTGGGTCCTGGGAATAGCCCCTGGAGAGCGAGGCAAATGCAGAGAGGTCAGGGGGCTGGGAGTAGAGGTGTCACGTGAGTCTCAGCCTCATTCTACAGGGTCGCTGTCCTCAAGGAGAAGGGGCCGGGCAGAGGGAAAAATGCACAGCTCCCAGCTGGGCATCAATGGGCTTGGATTGTTAACGTGGGGTGTGCATTTGGTTTGACAAAGCCCGTTCAGATTTAACATTTTATATTTGGAAAATGTGAAAAGTATACCTGCCATTTTGGTAATAAAGGCTAAATTTGATTAGGTTTTCGTTGGAAAAGCAGGGCTTTAAAGAAAAAAAGAAAAAGTTTAGGAACACTGCCCCTGGTGACAGAGATGGATTTTTAGCAGGGCAGTGTCAGGCATGGGCCAGGAAGGACTGTGGACCAGAGATCATTAAAGGATGGAGAGATGGAGGCATGATTCAGGGCTTGGCACTGCGGGTGGAGAGATATTTAGGACATAAAACCAGAGACCTTAGTGACCAATTAAATGTGCAGGGCAAATTGAGGGAGTCAAGGTGGGATCCCATGGTGGGATGCCTGGTTGGTAGGGGGCAGAGAGGAGGGGCTGGGGAGGCTGTGGTGTGGGGTGGGCAGGAATGATGGTCCGTTTGCAGGTTGACTTTTAAAGAGGCTGCAGGACACAGGAGTAGGCAAAGTTCCCTGAGTGTTTTAATGTCCAGGCTCACAGTCCAGAGCAGCCAACAAGGACTAGAATGCACTGCCCTAACTCCTGCTGCCTCACAGCCCAGCTTGACTGCGCACCAAAAGCAAGGGGCCGGTGGCTCTGAGGGCGCTGTGCCTCTGGTGCTCTCTGAACCACCAGGGGATGTCAGGCATCTGTTTTCACTACATGGGGCACCGTGGCTCACACTGTCCCTTGCATCTCCGCTCTGCCTGAGGGATGTGGGGGCTGGAAGCTGGAGAGAGCTAGGTTCTCAAAGCATGTGCTGGGAAGCTGAAGGCTGCACAAGGGGTGATGCTGTGCTTGGTACAGCAGCTTCAGCAGGCTCAGAGGGTTCTGTCTGGCCAGGATTATCTAAACTCCCCCAGGACAGCAGCTGGGGCCTCACTAGAGCAGCCCTGGCATTAGGCCTCTTTCTCTTCCTTCTCTCATTAAAGCTTGCTGATCTGGTGCCTGTCCTGCCTGCTCAGCCCAACTCCACGATCAGAGGTTTGACAGTTTCATTGCCACAGGACAATGGTTTCTAGATAATACACTTGCCTCAAATACCTCTCAGGACTATTTTCGTTTTAATCAGGGCATAACACCATAACCCAAGGAATGTGCTCTGATGGGGAATTTCAGCAGCAGTGGGGGTTGGGGTGGGAATTATTTTGTTCACTGTATATTTACATTGGGGATAAATGTTTGCTTTCTTACAAGAATGGTGCAGGCTACTTCTGGGGGCAAAGGATTAATTCTATTAGTAAACACAAAAAATAGCTGAGATTCTGAAAATTCAAATCTTAGCAGGTTATGGCCACAGGGCAGGCAGCCTCAGACCTTCTGGGGAAGGGGAGGAAGCTGGTGCTTAAGGCTGCAAGATTGGTCCTTAAGGAGGGCAGTGGAGATACATCAGCAAACCCCACCACTGGAGAAAGGCAGCATCAAGTGGTGGCTGGGACCCTGTTCTAGTTAAAAATAGAACCTCTGAGAGAAAGACCTCAGTCGGCACTGGATGTGCAGCGCGCAGAGTCTCGCTCTTAGAAGCAACTTACAAGTTCCTAAGTAGAATCGTGAGCATCAGGACTGGGCTCAGGGACCATCCAGGCACTGAAACACTGAGCCCCAGGCCCCCTGGCTGGATTGAGGAGGAGGCTGAGCATTAGTGGGTATGCAGGTGTCCTGGATTCCCACAGGCACATTGTACCTACCAAGATGAGTTTTCCTTGTCCCTCTTTGGTGGGACGAGTCTCTCCGAATGGCTCCACTCTGGACAGCACTGGGTCAGGGATGGACCTGAACTGCCAGTGAGCCAGAGCCATGGGCAGGCGGCGGTAGGGTGGGGGTGGTCAGGGATGCTGCCAGCCCTGGATGAGACAGCCCCCAGCAGCTCTGGGTCAGAACAACAGGATGTCCAAGTGAAAATGGAAAATGATCACTTGTCATCGCTTGTCTTTATTTTTAAACATTTTGACAATTAATGCTTTGAAGACCTTGATTCCTAGGAGTTTTGGACTAGTAACTCACCCTAGTTTGTAAGGTATTAACAACTTTATACTCCTCCTTAGTAGTACTTTAGGATCTATTATCCAGGTATTCGCTGGGGCCTTTCTTCCCCTGGAACTCTAGGTGAAATGGCCTTGAATTCACCCATGGACAGCCTGTGCAAATCTAAAACTCTCCCATTTTCCTGGGATGCAGTATTCTTCAGGCTGCTTCTGCGTCTTGGGCTGCATCCAAACATCACTCACATTAGCATCTGTGAGTTTAGCAGCTGTTAGTGAAGTGTTTTGGGGGTCTCAGGAATGGAGATCCTCCCAGCTCAGCAACTAGCAACCCCGTCTGGGCTCGTGCAGGAGTTCCACATTCTGCACCCTCCACTAGGCCAGGGCAACTGCTTTCCCTGGAGGTCTTGCCAGCCAGGACTCAGCAAAGAGATTATCCAATTCTTCTCTTTAAAAGGAATTTTTATCCCAATTGTAAAGATAATGCAGCTTTCTTTACCTTTTTTTTGAGACAGAGTCTCACTCTGTCCCCCAGGCTGGAGTGCAGTGGCGCGATCTCGGCTCACTGCAACCTCCACCTCCCGGGTTCAAGCAATTCTCCTGCCTCAGCCTCCTGAGTAGCTGGGAGTATAGGCACCCACCACCATGCCCGGCTAATTTTTGTATTTTTGGTAGAACGGGGTTTCACCATGTTGGCCAGGATGGTCCCCATCTCTTGACCTCATGATCCCCCCACCTCGGCCTCCCAAAGTGCTGGGATTACAGACATGAGCTACTGCACCCGGCCTCTTTACCTTTTTAAAGGCATAATTTGCTTTTAAAATAAAAATTCATTTCAAGTTCATTTTAAGGAATTTCCCAGAAGCTCTTATAAATCAGGTGAAGAGTCATGGTGGTGCAGGCAAGGCCCTGACACTTGTCGTGTTTGTGTTTTGCAGTTTCCACCTGGATGTTTGAGGTTGTGTAGATGTGGCCGGCACCCTTGAGAGTGGAGCTGGGGGGTACAGACTGAGCACTGAACGGAAGGAGACTTGGACAGGGCTGGGCCAGCCTCCCGGTAAGTAAGCAGCAGTTTCTGGCGGTGATGGGGGTGACACACACTTTTTGGTTGGGCCCATCACATGAGGTGCAGACAAGGCCCTTCGCATGAGGATGAGCTTCCAGACACTCAGGTCATTGCCATGAACTCCCCTTATCCTGCTGACTCAAGACCTACCACAGAACCTGAAGGACCTTAGAAGTCACTAGTCCTCCCCCTGCCTGTGACTCAGCAAGGACAGAAGCCCCTTTACAGCATCCTGTGCTCACTCTGACTCCCAGCAGAGACAGCTCCCCACCTGACAAGACAGCCTGTTCCACCTTCCCATTACTGAGCAGCTCCTGTCCTTAGGATGTTCTCCCCTGTGCCCTCAGCTGCAATCTGCCTGTCTGTAAAAACCACCTGGTTTCCCAGTTCTGGCCTCTGAGGTTCTAGAGAACCAGCCTAATCCTTCTTCCACATGGCAGCCCAGCAGATGTTCTGGGGCAGAATGATGGAGTGGGGAAGTGCAGGATGTGGGGGCTAGAGACAAACCTGGTTGAAATCCTGACTCCACTGTTATCTGTGTGACCTTGAGCAAGTTTGTTCATCTCTTTGTGATTCAGTGTCTTTATCTTTATCTGTTTTTTTTTTTGAGACAGGGTCTCCCTCTTTCACCTAGGCTGGAGTGCAGTGGTGTGATCTCAGCTCATTGCAACCTCTGCCTCCCAGGTTCTCCTGCCTCAGCCTCCTGAGTAGCTGGGACTACAGATGCATGCCACCATGCCCGGCTAATTTTTGTATTTTTAATGGAGACGGGGTTTCACCATGTTGGCCAGGCTGGTCTCACACTCCTGACCTCAGGTGATCCACCCGCCTCAGCCTCCCAAAATGCTGGGATTACAGACATGAGCCACTGTGCCTGGCCTATCTTTATTTTGTTTAAGTAAAACTGGTACAATAATATCGACCTCATAGATTGGTCCTGGGGGCGAAAATACATCATGAATAAAAGTTGCTTGGTAATATGTCACCAATTCCCTGTCATCAGCTGGCTGTCCTACAATTCAATTCAATTCTGGCATGCACTACCCCGAGTTGAAGGGCACACAAGCTAACTACTACAAGATAAAGGACAAGGTCACGAATAGGACCATCCCCACCTCAGGCACCAGCCACAAGTGGGGTCCCCAGGTCACCCACACTTCCAACTGACTTGGCTATAAATTTAGGAGTTCCTGTGACCCCTCTTCAGGTTGAATAATTCATTAGAATGAGTCACAGAACTCACCGAAAGCATGGTACTTGCAATCATATTTCAAAGGGTCCAACTCTGGAACACCCACATGGAAGAGATGCATCCATAGGTCAGGGTGTAAGGTGAGGCGCACAGAGCTGCTGTGCTCTCTCCTGTGGAATCCAGGCACACCACTTGCCCAGCACATCAATGTGTTCACCAACCGGGAAGTTCCCCAACACCTTGGAGTCCAGAGTTTTTTTAAAAAATCAAGGGGCACTTGTTACAGAGGCATGAGTGGTTAAATCATTTGCCACTTGTCTGGACTCGATCTCTAGCCCCTCTCACTGCTTTGGAAGCGGTGGGGTGGGGGGGCAGTGGGGGTGGAGCTGATGCTACAGGCTTCTAATCATGTGCTTGGATTTTCTGAGGTGGCTAGACACTTCCTTGAAACTAAGGGCCTATTATACGTCACCTTGTTAGTATAAACTCAGGTTCAGTTGAAAGGCGCTCGTGATGAATAACAAAAGACATTCCTACTGTCTTTTGGGCATTTTAGGAATTCCAAAGGTTTTTGAAACTCTGTGTCAGGAACCAGGGACAAAGACCAGATACAGTCTTTCTTATATCACACCTGGCTCATCACACACTGGTCTCTGATCTCCAGCATCCTGCTTAGCTTCTTTTTTGTGATACCAAGGTTGACCTGTTCCCACTATCTGATTGGGAAACTGGACATTCTCAGTCTTTTTCTGAATGTTCTTCTTTTTGTCAATATAGCTCAAGATTGAATTAGTTTTTTAGACTAAAACACATAATTGCAGTCATTTAGTGTGCACCTGTTTATAATTGAATCACAAGCCTCTCATTACTTGAATTCCTAATGCTAAGATGACTTAAGCCCTGAAATCACACATAATAAGAGTAAATAGTTAATAGCACTTGCTATATGTATCAAGCCCTGTTTTAAATACTCTACATACATTAACTTCACTAATCCTCACAAGTACGTCTCAAGGTAGTTAATTTACTACAGTCCCCATTTTATATGTGGGGAAATGGAGGCACAGAGCAGTTAAGTAACTAGCTCAAGATTACACAGATAATAAGTGGCACAGCTGAGATTTGAACCCAGATGGTCTTGTTCCAGAGTCTGTGCTTTTAATTGCTAAGCCATTCTGCACATACCTTTTTGGAGACAGAAGGAAGGAGCACAAGAGGATGCCTCTGATTCACAAAGCCAAAGGCTTGACCCAGGCCCCTGTTGTGATGGTGATGGAGTCAGGGCTTCCATGTCCTATACCACCCCCATCGGAGTACCCCTGGAGCAACCCTCTGGGGCTGGGCTCTAAGAAGGGAAGGCAGGCCCTGGGGCATAGTGGTGTGAGCTCCTGTCCATCAGGCCCAGAGCTTCTTGGTTCTTTGCACTTCAGGGAGGGCAGAGCTACTTCATAGCCTTCACAGACCAGTTGCTGGGAAATGGAACCACTCCATGGGGAAGGGGCGATGGTCAACCTTTTCTTGCCTGGATGAAAAAGGGTTTATGCCAGGAAGGCTCAGTATAAGGCTGTGCTGGCCAAAATGATCCCAGTCCCAGAGAAGCTGAGAGTTCAGTTGGCTTGGAGCCTGGAGTCCTAGGGAGCACAGGGGGCTCACATGCCTATGCTCACATCCAGTGTACTCGCTGGGGAAGGGGAGTTGCTTGTTGCTGTTTTGAAAATAACATCAAAGGTTCAGGGCTTTGAAAGCGCCAGAGAGAATTAATTTACTATGATGAGTCACTAAACAGAGAAGGAATGGGGTTCGATGAAGTGATGTCTCTGGAAGAGTTTTGTTCTGCAGTGCTGCCTGCCCAGAAGAATCTGGGTGGGGGCCACATGTCTGTGTGGCTCCGATGCAGTCCCATTATGTTTGACTTTGTCATCTCTTCTTATCTTTAAGGTCCAGGGATGAGGTTGGGTGTGAGCATGATAGAGGTGAAATATTCTTAACTAACCCCATGCACATGGGATTGACTGGAATCCACAAAGCCAATGTGTGTTCTTTGCAGATGTTTCTCTTTTGGCATCTAACTTGTGGGAGAGGCTCTGGGGGAAAGCAGGAAGGTCTCTTGCTCCAGGAAACCCAGATCCTCCATCCTTCTGCCTTTATTGCATGAATGTATCTGTCTCCAACTCAGATAAATCATAGTGTCAGAGCTGGAAGGGACCCCAGAGGTCATTCGGTTCATTTTCTCATTTAGAGCTGGGCAAGGTGAGACCCAGAGAGAGGCAATGACTTGCCCCAGCCCATGCAGCTACTGAGTGACCCATAGGGGCAAGACTGTGGGTCCCTGGACTTCTAGTCTAGAGCTCAGTCGACCAGCAACATCCCTGACTGAATCACTCTTTTTCCATTCAGATGAAAGGAAAGGGTCTGGATTTAAATGATGCTAAGTATGACCACAACTCTTCTACCAGCCTGCCAAATCTGTTCCAAAATCTTTCTTTACAGCATCTTTTTTTTTTGGCTGCCACTCCCAGCAGACCCCTTCCCCTACCTCCAACCCTTCATCTCCATCTCCTATTACTAAATATTTTGTCAACACTGCTGGTAAGTGTGGTGCTGGTTGGGGGAGATCAGGTAAGGGCTTTCATAAGAAGATGACTAACTAGTGGAATGATTAAGATCATAGGTCCTGGTTTGGCAGCTTTGCAGAAGCGGGCCATGGTGGCATTTGGAGCACTCCCACTGCTTGTTAAAAGAAAAATTTTAGGCAAATTAAACTTAACAGAGTTTGAGCAAAGCATGATTCAGGAACTGGGGAGCCCTCAGAACCAGAATGGTTTCTGAGTGACTCTGAGAGTGCCACATGATTGGATACATTTATGGACAGAAAAAGGAAAGTGACCTACAGAAAATGGAAGTGAGATACAGACACGGCTGGATTGGTTCAGACATGGCTGGATTGGTTACGGCTCTGTGTTTGCTTTATTGGAACAGTGTTTGAATAGTTGGCTACCTGTGATTGGTGGAAACTCAGCTGCTGTGGTTGGCTGAGACTCAACTACTTGTCATAAGAGTAGGTTACAGTCTATTACACGTCAGTTTATTGTAAGTGGAAAAGCCCTTAGGCTACACTTAAAATATGTAAGGAGGCAGCTTTAGGCCAAACTTAATGTACCATGTTCCAGGTCAAGTGTATGATGGGAGGTAGTGGTTTGAATGAGAGGAGGGGCCAAGACAGCTATGGGAAGTGGCCTGTGGTGTGGCAGTCAGACATGTGAGGTTTTGGGCCATCTTACGTCAGACTGGCTAGAAATGGCCAACACCTGGAATGGACACCTTCCATTACATTGTTGCAACCATTAACATCTAAACTGTAGCTATTTCAACCCTGGCTGCTCATTAGGGATTAGGGAGCTTCTGAAAATCCTGATGTCCAGGTCATACCTCAGACTAATTATATTAGAATATCTGGTATCAATAGTTTTTAAAGTTCCCCAGGTGATGCTATTGTGCACCCTAGGTTGAGAACCACTGCTCTAGGCTGAGGGCTCAGGCCATCAGCTGATCCTTGAGGAACTCTGTCCATGTGCCTTCCCTTGAATGAACTGTTTGCCTTTTCCCTAAAGGAAGAATGCAAACAAGAACAACAGGAAACCATCTGTGTATTCTGGGCTGATGGAATGGCCTCCCACTGTCCTCCAAGCTTATCTATGGCATCATTCTCCCCTCACCCCACCCAGAGAGATTGCAAAGGTAGAGGGTGGAGTTCTGATAGAATGTGGAAGAAGAGGTTACAGGCAGCTCAGGGACAACAAGAATATGCTTTACTGGACATCAGCAAAGCCTCCTTTGTAATGAGTTTCTGACCAGAATCAAGGGTAGGCTGGGGCCAATAGGACTGCTGGAGCAAGGCTGGAGGGAGTCAGGACTGGCCAGCCACAGGCAAAGGGCAGATCAGGAGCTGAGAGGCCAGGAGCCTTCTCCCAAAGAACAAGAGAGCACTCCATCTCCTCATGGAATGGGAGTCCATGGAGGTAAAGCAAGGGAGTGGCAGGTTATGGATGAGAACCCAGGTGTCCTGGTCCCTTGTAATGCTCTTTATTTGTATCTTCACATGTATGTTAAGAAGCTAATTATTGTTCAGCCAAAGTACATGCTGCCTTCTGCTGAGAAGAGAATCAGCCAGCAGGGAGAAGGCCAACGCTCTATAAGGCCACCCTGTGTGTTGAAGGGGCAGAGCACTGACTTAAAGGCCTTGCAGTGCTGACACAGGAAGGGAGATGAGCTTGACCAAATTCCCACAGACGGGAAGTGAAGCCCGGAACTGCAGGCTTACTCTTCAGAAGGGCTCCAAGATAGCAACAGAAAACATTTCTTCATTCATCATTCACACATTTTAAAAACCATGCTTGATTAGAAAAAAATCCACAGCTTTCCCCCAGCTTGACTCTCCAGAGGCTGTCATGGTCCATGCTCCAGGGAGTAGGTTTACACACAGCATGTGGGGATCTGGCAGCCGGGCAGCATGGCACCCTGCAAACCTTAGTTGTTTCTCAACATGAGTTGAGTGGGATTAAAGAGAAAATAATTTTCCATTAATAAAGTTGCATACCTCTTTTTAAACTTGAAATGAGAATCTGATTCTGCATTAAGACAAGTTTCACAGAAACAGATTCACCAATAAATTCCTTTCCAGGGGCCAGAGCGAAGTTTAAGTTGTAAAGAAAAGCATTGGGCGAAGTGCTTCCCACGTTTTAGTAGTTCCCATGCTCTTGTAGTAGGAGTCTCAGTAGGCCCTGTTTAATAGTAATGTTCTTTTGTGAATTTCCCACCATAACTTTTTTTTCTTTTTAGTTCTGGGGTACGTGTGCAGGATGTACAGGTTTGATACATAGGTAAATGTGTGCCACAGTGGTTTGCTGCGCCTGTCAACCCATCACCTAGGCATTAAGCCCAGCATGCAGTAGCTATTTCCACCATAATATTTGAGGGGCCTGATTAGAGGGTTTCCATTTTAGATGAAGTACTAATTTCCAGTAAGCGGCTTACCACTACATAGGCATGCATCATAGAAATGCTCAACAAGGTCTGCAGGTCATGTTTGCATTCGGGGAACTCTCTACTCCAAGCCAAGTGGGCCCATTTAAGCGCTGGCTAGTTGGGCAAGGGAGTGGATACCTGAACCCATGCTTTTACTTAGTCTCATGGCACAGCAGCGCTCCTATAGATGGATATATGGGGCCGCTGCCGGCGTCCTGCCCTCCTCCCCAGGCTCTGCCTCTACCATCCTAGGAATAGCTGCACCCCACTGAGAATCCAGCCGAACCCAGTCCTGTTCTCTGGGAAGCGGGTACCCCAATGGGGAGCACCAACCAACTGCATACCCTCTCCGCTTCTCTGTAGGGTTCCAGGAGCGAATTGCAAACCCACCGGGAAAATGAGCGAAGAGACGGTCCCCGAGGCTGCCTCGCCGCCGCCCCCGCAGGGGCAGCCTTACTTTGACCGCTTCTCAGAGGACGACCCCGAGTACATGCGTCTTCGCAACCAGGCAGCGGACCTGCGGCAGGACTTCAACCTAATGGAGCAGAAGAAGCGCGTAACCATGATCCTGCAGAGTCCTGTGAGTGGGGCTGACCCAGACGGGAGAGGGCGCAGGGGGCGCTGGCTCTTCAGGGCGTATACCCACGCGAAAGATGAGTAACTCCTCTTCCCCTTGCTCAGGGTCAGTAGAAATGTAAGCCCACTGAGCAAGACGGATCTGGTCACCAGGGGCCTTGACTCTCCCTTGTAGCTGGTGGATGACAGAAACTGGCTTGTATGCGGCAGTTTGGCTGTGTGCGGGGCGGGGGAGGTGGGACGGAGACAGAAGTCCCCCTCAGTTTCCTGTACCCCTTCGGAGCCTCAGAGCCTCAGTTCCCAGTCTTCCCTCCTCACCGAAAGCTATGACAGTGAACGGACAAATCCATGTAAATTGGAGACCAGCAGGGTACCAGGAGGAGGGGTTGCGGCTCCCTTTACTGAACACCACAAAGTAAGAACTTTCTGTCGGGACAAATGAAGCTTTGACATGAATGGGATGGGGCTCAGGAGGGCCTGGAAGTCCCAGGAGGTGGGGAGAGTGGAGGACTCAGCAGGGCTATGGGATGCGGTGTGGGAAGGGAAGGCAAGTTGGGATCACTCACATCCCTCTTTACTTGGGGCCGGTTGATTCCTGCCTGGCGTGGACCCAGAGCTCCTCCTTGAGGCAGGTAGTGCCTTTGAGAAGGCCGAAGCATGGGCCCTGTGGACCACTGAAGACAGAGGGAGATCAGTGTGGAGGAGGCAAGAGGGATCTGACTGTGTAGAGCTTGGGGGTCCTCAGGAATCAGCCCATGATCCTAAGGATCGGGAAGCCCAGGGACAGAGTTGGCGTCTCTAGTTGCTTGCCAGGATGGGCTCAGGAGGTGGGAGCTGCTCTGTCTTGGCCTTCTGGGCTCCAGAGAGCCAGGGCCTGTGCAGGGGCTGTGTGAGGCCCTGGCTGGGAGCCATGGTGCATACTCAGGCTTCACAGAGCAGCTCCAGGGAATGGACCCAGGTCTGGGCGATATTGTGTTGGGGAGCCTGGAGGAATATGGCAGATGCTGAAAGCACTGGGGTGAGGGGCCCCTGGGAAAACCCCAGCGTGTGGCTAGGAGGGGTGACAAGGGGGTTAGGAGAGGCGGCAGAGTTAGCACCAGTCCAGATTTCAGGGCTCAGGCAGGAAATAGGGATTGGAGGAGGGTCTGCTCCCTTCTGTCCTTTTATAGGTTGGCCAACACACCTAAGTGGCCCCCCATTTTCTCTTAAGTGTTTTCTCCTGCCACCTGGTGGGCATGATTCCTTGCTTATGGCCCCATGGTCTGAAAAGCCAGGCTTAGAGTTGGATATCAGGAGTGGAAGCGATCTCAGAGGTCATCAAATACTCCTGTTCTGCCTCCTACCCTTTCATTAAGCACATGAGGAAACTGAGGCCCAAAAGAATCACAGGCATCGCTAATGGAGAGGGATGGTGGCTCTCTCCATTCAGTTCTGCCTAAAAAATGTCCTTCATTACTAAAGTGAAGTCCTACCATGTCTGATGGTGGGGAGGGGTCTTGGCCCTCATTTAGACACAGAAAGGATCTGGAATCTGGATTACTGCCCAGAGGGCAAGGGAACACAAGATCCATTCCCAGCATTTCTTTGTTGCTTCCCATACAGCAATTCCTGAGGTCCTAGTGGAACTGCTCAGTGTCCCTTGTGGCCAGGGATCCTGAGCATGGCCCTGACCTAGCTGACCCAGGGGCAAGGGTGGGCATTTGGAAGAGCTCATTGTTCGGCCGCTGTGTGAGAAGCTATGGGAAGACCAGCACCTCGGGGCCTGCTTTAGTCTTTCAGGGAGGAGCTCGAAGGCCTCATCCAGGAGCAGATGAAGAAGGGGAACAACTCCTCCAACATCTGGGCCCTGCGGCAGATCGCGGACTTCATGGCCAGCACCTCCCACGCAGTCTTCCCAACATCTTCCATGAGTATGTGGTGTCTGGGGAGCTGCCAGGAGCACAGGTGGAGGGGAGGGTGGGGTGGGGAAGAGAGGGAGGAGCAGCAAGAAGCATCTGATTGCCAGGCAATGCAGCAAGCAGCCTATTGTGTTATCAGGCCTTGGGGAGCTCAGCAGCAGCCAGAGAGGTACCTGGCTCTGCTTCTGATGTTGATGCAAATTAAACATCCACAGAAGAATTACCCCTGATGCCAGGAATGAGAAGGTGGAGGTGACTTCAGCGGATGGGAGGAGACCACTGAAGCGTGTTGTTTCCGTGCCCCACTAGACAGGCCCACCTGACTCCACAGATGAGGGCTGAGAGGAGCCAGCCAGGGCTATGCAGGAAGCCACCCTCCTGGGCTGTTATGGTCTGCCCATAACGTTTAAAAAACAAGCATCAAAAAACACTCCCCCTCAATAAGATATTGCAGGATTATGGCTGAAAACTGTGAAAATAACCAAGAAAGGGAAACAGAAATCATTCTACTGTATTCTTAAAGCCCTCAAATTACTCTTCTTAATATTTTGGTGAACATATATCCTTCCAGTCCTTTTTTTCTTAACATATGTAGATTATGCAAACACAAATGTAATTACATAAAATATGGTTCTATAATATAATTTTTGGTGGATACATGCTATTTAATCAATTTCCCATTGTTGGACTTTTAGGTTATTTCAAACTTTTTCTATTAGGAACAACAATGCAATAAATATCCTTGTAAATAAACCTGAGATTATATCTATGATTATTTTCTTAAATTACTAGTAGAATTGCTGAATTGAAGTACATGCATGCATGTTTTAAAGATTTTAATGCATAATGGCAGATTACATCCTGTCTCCAAATGGATCCAATTTACGTTCCCAACAGCAATTCGGTAGAGTGCCCATTTCCTCTACCCTGGTCCATAGTGTATATCACCATTTGTTTCATCCTCCTGATTCAGTAGGTGACAAATAATACCTTATTTGTGTTTTAATAAGGTGCATTTATTTGACTACTGATGAGGTTGGATGTGCATTTATTTGACTACTGATGAGGTTGGATATGTTATGTATTTTCACATACATATTGGACATAATTTTCTTTCCTTCCTTCCTTCCTTCCTTCCTTCCTTCCTTCCTTCCTTCCTTCCTTCCTTCTTTCCTCTTTCTGTCTTTCCTTTTCTCCTTCCTTTCCTTTCCCTTTTCTTTTCTTCTTCCTTTCCTTTTCCTTTTTTTTCCTTTTCCTTTTTTCTCTTTCTTTCTCACAGAATCTCACTCTGTTGCCCAGGCTAGAGTGCAATGGTGCAATCTCAGCCCACTGCAACCTTCCAGGCTCAAGCGATCCTCCCACTTCAGCCTGCCAAGTAGCTGGGACCACAGGCACGCACCACATGCCTGGCTAATTTTTGTATTTTTTATGGAGACAGAGTTTCACCATGTTGCCCAGGCTGGTTTGGAACTTCTGGGTTCAAGTGATCCGCCCACCTTGGCCTCCCAAAGTGTTAGCATTACAGACGTGAGCCACTGTGCCCGGCCCTGACTTTCTTTTTATAGTAAATTGCCTTTTTACATCTTTTGCCTGTTTTCCTATTAGTGTATTATTTTCTTATAGATTTTTACATTTTTGTAAAGTAAAGCTATTTCTCTATTATAGTCAAATATATTGCATTTTTTTTCCAGTTTCTCCTTTGTCTTTTAGTTTTGTTCATGGCATTTTTTTTTTTTTTTTTTTTGTCTTATAGAATTCTTTAGTTTCTGTGTAGTGGAAACCATTGTAATTTTCCTTTGTGTGTTCTGCATTTGATTGCATGCTTAGAAATACCTTTCCCATGTTTTATCATCCGATGGAACAAATACACTTAATTATGTATTTGTCAATTTTTCTCAACTGTTTGTACAAGTTTATTCTTTACAATAACTTTAGGCCAGGCACAATGGTTCATGCCTGTAATTTCAACATTTTGGGAGGCCAAAGCAGGTGAATCACCTGAGGTCAGGAGTTTGAGACCAGCCCGGCCAACATGGTGAAACCCTGGCTCTACTAAAAATACAAAAATTAGCCAGGCATGGTGGTGCAAGCCTGTAATCCCAACTACTTGGGAGGCTGAGGCGGGAGAATTGTTTGAACCCCAGAGGTGGAGGTTGCAGTGAGCCGAGATCGCACCACTGCACTCCAGCCTGAGCGACAGAGCAAGATTCCATCTCAAATAAGCAAAAACAAAAATCAAACAAACTTTAGAATTATTTTGTCAAGTCCCCCCCATTGACCTTAAAAATTCCTTTTGGGATTTTGATTGGGATTACATTAAATGAATAAGTTGATTTGGTGAAGAATTTATAAATTTATAATTTTATATTAGAATGTAAGCTCTGTAGGGGAAATTTGTATGTTTGGTTCACCACTATATCCTTTGATTTAGAATGTATCTGGCACATAGTAGGTACTTAAAAATATTTACATGAGTGAATTTTAAATCTTTTCAGAAATGAGATATGTCTTTTATTTATTTAAATCTTCTTACATATTCATCAGAAAAGTTTAGTAATTAGTTTCATTTAGTTCTTACTAATTTCTTATGAAGTTTATTCCGGAATTTTTAAATAACTTTGTTATTTTAAAGGAATCTTTATCCATTCTATTTTCTTTCTGGTTATAGTTCTCATTTAAGATAAATTGTTAGATATATATATACATAAAAGTGTGTGTGTGCGTGTGTATGTATACACTAGCCCCTTATTGAACTCTTATTTAAATTTTAATATCATCTCAGTTAATTCTTTTGGGTGTTGTATATACAAAAATCACATAATCTGCAAATCTTAATCATTTTGTTTCCTTCATTTTAGCATTTACCTTAAATTAAAACTGGTTTATTTTTCCAGTTTTCTCTTTGAATCTGTTAGAACTTTCAGAACAATGTTTAATAATAGATTATAGTTATCCTCGTCTTATTTCTGACTTTAATGGAAGTTGTTTTACCACAAGAGTTTGAGATAATTATTTTTTGTCATGTTGAGAAAGTATTTTTTTATTCTAGTTCACTACGAGTTTTTCTCAGGAATGGATGTTGAATGTCATAAAATACATTTTGGCCATTTATTGATTTTTTTTCCTTGAACTATTGAGGTGATGAGTTATAGTAACAGATTTCTGAATATTGAACTCCTTTTTCATTACTAAAATAAATCATTCCTGGTCTTGATGCATTCTTTTAAAAATACCCTTCTGGATTTGATTTTCCAGAATTTTATTAAAGATTTTTGCATTCATATTCACACATGAGATTGGTTGGCAGTTCACTTTTTGGGCAGTCTTTACCTAGTATTGACATTATGGCTGTAATTTCATAACATGAATCAAGGTGATTTCACTCTCTTTTTTACCCTGATGTAGTTTAAATAAGATATGAAATCTCTGTTCCTTGAGATTTATTATTCACTTAGAAAGTCATCTAGATCTGGAATATTTTTAGGGATTTTTGATGTTTTTGTCCTCAGTTTCATCTGGAGTTTTAAAATTTATTTTGCTGCTTCTTGGTTAAATTTTGGTCATATATTTTGTGTAAAATAATACATTTCATGGAGCTTTTCAAAATTATTAGAGTCATTTACAATATTATTTTTATCATTTAAATTTCCTGCTAAAGTAGATGAGATAACATCCCATTCTCATTCCTGGTGCTATGTAAATTTTTACTTTCTCTTTATTGACCAATCTAGGTATTTGTTTATTCATTGATCTTCTCATATAAGCCAATTCTTGGATTTACTTATTGGTCCTGTTATTCTTTCTGCTTCTTGATTCATTACTTTTGTTTCTATATTCATTAATTCTTTTCCGTAATTCTGTTTATTTTGTTGTTTATGTATTTTCTAGAGTAGCATAAGATTGATTTTTTTTTTTTTTTTTTTTTTTGAAATGGAGTCTCACTGTGTTGCCTGGGCTGGAGTGCAGTGGCCGGATCTCAGCTCACTGCAAGCTCCGCTGCCTCCCGGGTTCACGCCATTCTCTCGCCTCAGCCTCCCAAGTAGCTGGGACTACAGGCACCCGCCACCTCGCCTGGCTAGTTTTTTGTATTTTTTAGTAGAGACAGAGTTTCACCATGTTAGCCAGGATGGTCTCGATCTCCTGACCTTGTGATCCGCCCGTCTCGGCCTCCCAAAGTGCTGGGATTACAGGCTTGAGCCACCGCGCCCGGCCAAGATTGATTTTTTTTTAAATTAATTCAATAATAAAGACATTTAAGGCTATACATTTTTTTCTATGAGTATGTGTTTGGCCTTATCTCAGGAATGTGACACATAGTGTTTCTTTTATTGTTAATTTCTAAATAGTTTGCAGTTGCTGTTTGGACTTTATTTTTCTTCTAAGAGCTATCTGGGAGTGTTTTCTCATTTCCAAGTGGTCGAATGCTTAGTCTTTTACAGGTTTGCTAGTAGCATCGGATTTTATTGCATTATGTTTAGAAAATGTAGCCTATTTAATTTCTGTGTTGGAGATTTATTGAGATATTCTTTGTGGCCTAATAATATCATTTTAGAATGATAATGGATATACACCATCTCTGTAGCATGGTATTTAATCTATATTTTTGTTTTAATTTGATTTTGTCAAAAATTTTCTCCCATTATATTTGATTTCTATTCATTTCTCTGGGTATTTGTGATAGTTTTTGCTTTCTCTATCTTGAAATATTCACAGCATAAGCATGACTGATAGTTATAGCTTCACTATTGATTGTACATTTAATTCATATAAAATGACCTACAAAATAGCTTCTTTGTATAAGAGAATATTGTTTTGCCCAACTTCTATTTTGATAATAATGTGATGACCTCTGCTTAGTTTTTGTTTATATTTGCCTGGTGTACTTTTGAACTTCCTTTTATTTTTACATCTTTTGGGCCACTTTATTTTAGTGGGGTTTTTTTTGTTTGTTTGTTTTGTTTTTGAGACAGGGTCTTGCTCTGTCTCCTAGGCTGGACAGCAGTGGTGCAAACACAGCTCACTGCAGCCTCAACCTTCTGGGCTCAATGATCTTCCTAACTCAGCCTCCCAAGTAGCTGGGACTACAGGCATGTGCCACCACGCCTGGGCAATTTTTAAATTTTTGATAGAGACGAGGTCTCACTGTGTTGCCCAGGCTGGTCTCAAACTCCTAGGCTCAGGCAATTTTTCTGCATTAGCTTCCCAGAGTGCTGGGATTACAATTGTGAGCCACTGTGCCTGGCCTGTTTTTATTTTTTGTAAACCTCCTATAGCATTGCCATCTGACATTCTGTGGCTATAACAGAGAAATCAGATAGCCAATTTTTTTGGTTCCTTTTTAGGTAGCCAAACTTTTTTTTTCTAGATGCTTATGGATATTTTCCCCTTATCACTGTATTTCAGAAATGTTATCAGGAAGCATATAATTGTAGGTTTTTTTCTTTATATGAACTTTTCCCATAATCAGTGAGTACTCGCATGCACAGGTCTTTATTTTTTTTTTTTTTCAGTTTAGAAAATGTTTCTTCTACTATATTCATACTGCTTATCTATAGCCTTGCTCTTTGGTTTTTGTCTCCCAAATCTGTCATATTCTCTACCATCCTTTCCATGTCTGTCCTTATACTCTTCCTCCTGAGAAAGGAATAGGGCTGACCAGCATTCCCATTGCCTCACCAATCAGCATCTGTCAGGAAGACAGATGGATGCCTGGAAATCTGCTTAGTACACATCCGGGATATCTGAGTCTGGGATGTGGAGAGGGGAAGTTTCAAGTATCACGAGTTCAAGCCCAGATAGGTTGTTATCTGTCTAGCTCCATTTGCCTTAGAAATTGGGGTTTTGCACATCAGTGTGCCCTTAAGTCTTAGCTTTCAGGGACCATGGTGAGTTTTCATCTTTTTCTGTGTTTTCTTAGTTACTTTGACTTAATGGCTCAGTTAGATCTGATTTATAAATGTGACGTTTAGCCATCCTAACTTTCGTGAGGCCAATTAGAATAAGCTTTTAAAAACTTGTTGTAATATTATTTTATTTTTAAAATGGATACATAATAGTTGTACATATTTATGGGGTACATGTGACTTTTTATATATAAATATAATGTGATGATCAAATCAGGGCGATTAGAATAACCATCACCTCAAACACTTATTTCTTTATTTGGGAACATTCCACATCTTTTCTTCTAGCTGCTTTGAAATGTACTACAAATTCTTGTTAACTATAGTTGCCCTATTGTACTTTCAAATTCCAGAATTTCTTCAGTCCGTCTGTGTTTTTGTACTCATTAATCAACCTCTCTTCATCCCCCTTCTCTTGAGACGCGGAGCAGGGGATCGGGAGCTCCTTTTGAGCCCTCCTGTTCTCTTCTTCTTCTGCCCCTTGTACCTGTGGGTGAGGTAATCCTCTTAGTTGAACCTCCAAGGGGTTGGGGAGGGAGACTTTCTCTGATACAGACACAGAGGATGTGATGGGGTGAGTGTTTTCAGACCTATTCTGGCCCCCTGGCCATCACTGGGGCCCCATGGTTATTTGTGGGAGAAGTAATCAAAGAACTGTGGTATAGACTGTATAGACCTCCCAACATCAGCCCCACCTGCCCGCCTTTGCCTGGGGCCCTGTGCTTTTGACGTGCCCTTGCTGCTAGGCATGAAGCAGAGAGGTAATTTCTTTTTTTTTTTTTTTTTTTTTTTTTTTTTTTTTTTT
>NC_045448.1:71340581-71362698 GCF_002776525.5 Piliocolobus tephrosceles | reverse complement strand
GGCTGGAGTGCAGTGGCTCAATCTCGGCTCACTGCAAGCTCCGCCTCCCGGGTTTACGCCATTCTCCTGCCTCAGCCTCCGGAGTAGCTGGGACTACAGGCGCCCGCCACCTCGCCCGGCTAGTTTTTTTTGTATTTTTTAGTAGAGATGGAGTTTCACCGTGTTAGCCAGGATGGTCTCGATCACCTGACCTGGTGATCCACCCGTCTCGGCCTCCCAAAGTGCTGGGATTACAGGCTTGAGCCACCGCGCCCGGCCGAGGTAATTTCTTGTCTGGGGAACCCACAGAGGGGAGGAGGCAATCCCAGACTGGTCAATTTGAATTAGAAATCCTTAACTTTGGAAGTTTGTTGTTGTCCTTGGCAGTTAACTAGGCTTTTGGACCACTGCTGTCCCCGCTATCTGTGTTTGCAGGGCACCTGCCCTGGAGGTGTATCACCTCTGGTTGGCACAGGCCCTTGTGTGCGTTTCCTGACATGGATGATTCAAGGCCTGCTCTGCTCGCTGGATGTTGGCCCAGCACCCAGTCCACCCTCACTTTTGTAGACCACGTCATCACTTCCACTAATGGCACACTTGATGCAGGACATACATTGTACCGCAGCAAGGTTCACAGAGGTGGTAAAAGCTTCCAAAGAGCATCCTAATCCATTAAAATCTTTGGTGGGAGCTGGGAGAGGCAGCATCAGGAGGCTCCCAGCCAGAAACCATTTTAAGCCAGAACCTTTCCTATTGATTCTCTTATTGGTTCCCAGACGCTGATTCAGGCGCTGGAGTTCAGATGCCCTCTGCTCCCTTCCTGAGACATGTAGGCAGTGGTCACCATAGTTAACGGGATAGACTGGATGTCATCTCCTAGAGCCTTGCATGCCCTGAGGACAAGACTATCAAACCCTCTAGGCCCATTTCCAAATCGCTTCCACATCCCCCCAAATTCCCAGAAAGAACCACTGTATAGCTAAGGGACTGCATGCCCAGAGAGGAGCCTAGGTACCCTGCCTGAACCAGCCTTTCAGCCAGCCACAGCTGCACTCACTTCCAGAAGTTTATGACTTGTTCGAAAAACTTGAGGAAGTTACTTCCAGGCTGATCTGGCTTTCTTTTTTGTTTTTTTTTTTTGAGATGGAGTCTCACTCTGTCCCCAGGCTGGTGTGCAGTGGTGCACTGCAACTTCCACCTCCCAGGTTCAAGCGATTCTCCTGCCTCAGCCTCTTGAGTAGCTGGGATTACAGGCATGTGCCACCACGCCTAGCTAATTTTTGAATTTTTAGTAGAGACGGGGTTTGACTGTGTTGGCCAGGATGGTCTCAATCTCTTGACCTTGTGATCTGCCGGCCTTGACCTCCCAAAATGCTGGGAGCCACCGCACCCAGCCCTGATCTGGCTTTCTATTTTCCCTGTTTCTAAATCACAGAAAATGTTATTACCTGGTGTCATTAAAAACAATGTAATAGCTGGTTTAATGACCAGTAACTTCTTCATTAATAATAACTGATGAAATATACCCCTGTTTCCACTCAGAGATTTATTCTTGCTTTGATTCAGTGCCCATCTTCAGAGTTTATGGTAAGCTTGGCATTCCCAGAACCTGTGCGGCATTCCCAGAACCCTTCATTCTGCGTCCTTGAGATTTGCCATGATTTTTGAGCAAAAGCTTATCTGAATGAGCAGACTTTATTGGGCACAAATGTCAATTTTGTGGACTCCTTCCCCAGGTAAGGGTCAAAGAATGTTTAATTCCCTGCCTGGGGAAGTCTCCTGTGCAGGTTTAGTGCCAGTGAGAATTTGGAGAACACTGGAGCAAGGAAGGGGAGGACAGATGGGCCCTGGCCCTGAGAGAACTGCACTGTCCCTGCAGATGTCTCCATGATGACACCCATTAATGACCTCCACACGGCTGACTCCCTGAACCTGGCCAAAGGGGAGCGGCTCATGCGGTGCAAGATCAGCAGTGTCTACCGACTCCTGGACCTCTATGGCTGGGCCCAGCTGAGCGACACCTATGTCACGGTGAGCAGAACACCCTGGAGTTGGGTGGGGCACCGCGTGTGGTCCCACAAAACTCAAAGGGAGAACTCCGGACCCTTGGCATGGCCATGGCACTGCTGGTGACCTTTGGTCAAAATGCACTGAGCCCTGCCAAGGTTTTTAACCACTGTGGTCATTGATAAGGCAGCCTGCCCAGCGGGCACTTCTTTGGATGGGAAGGAACTCCTGGATCCTATACTAGAGTTACCCTTGATCATAGTGAGTTTCCTTTTGTAGCTCCCTTTCCCTGCTCCAAATAAAGGCTGAGTCCTTTTTATCTCTCATGGCTGGGGAGAGAGATAAGAGTTCATTAGAGGAAGACTTGGGTGCAGTGGATTCAGGGGAAGAGGGGATTCAAGCACAGTGTCTTTGGAAATGCCCCCTCTCCCTCTTTCCCTCCTGAGAACGTGTGTCTTTCCTCCAGTTGAGAGTCAGCAAGGAGCAGGACCACTTCCTGATCAGCCCTAAGGGAGTTTCTTGCAGTGAAGTCACAGCGTCCAGCCTGGTGAGTACAGTCCAGCATCACTGCCCACTCCTTATTGAAATGACAGCACTTTCTCTGTTCCCACAGTGTTAGGTCGTTTCCAAATTGGTCACTGTTGCGCTGTGGAGCTCACAATCTGGTAGGGCGGAGAAGACACATGGAACAAACTAAGCGTCCAGAGCATGATGCGACCAGGAGACCAATTGTCAGGAGGACGCGGCAAGTGCAGTGAGAGGGAGGAGGGAGCAGAGATGGGCCTGGCATCCTCTCAGCAGACTCATGGGATGGCTACGCCTGGGATTAGACCATGATGGTTGGGAGTAGGGGACCTTTCTGGATAGGGGGTACATTAGAATAAGAACCAAAGCAGCACGAGATTTGTCCAGCACTGGTACTATTAGAGATGCTTCTGGGTCCCCTTTCAGTGTTGCTCCTTTTAGATGAGGTAGAGGCTTTCAAAAGTTCAGGAAATATTTCTGGATGGAAGGAGGAAAGCGTAGAAAGGACTGTCTTAGAAGCAGAAAAGGCCCAATCCTTCTCAGATACATGGGCTGCGGCTGCTGTGCCGTGTACCTCGGAGAGGGGGATACCACCTTGGGGGCCTCTGCCAGGCTTGAGACATGCTTAGGTGTAGAGTCCAGCTACTCAGTCAAAAGTTCAGGCTCAGCAAGTCATAGAATATCTAGGCAGGGCAGGACTTCTACCATGGCCAAGGCCACTTGAGAGGCAGGAAAGGAAACAGGTGCCCAGGGAGGGTAAGCAACTTGCACAAGGCTACCCAAGGAGGTGATGGCCAAGTCAGAGCTGGAACCACAGAGACAAGGATGACACAGGCTCTGTCTGTAAGGTGTTCATGGTCTGGTTGGAGGAGAGAGGCGAGGTAATCAGCTATTTAAGCTCAGGGTAGAGAGTGTTCCAGTAAAGGTGAAGGAAGCTTGGGGAGCCTGGAAAGGGGCACCCTACCTCACCAGGAGCTGTAGGAAGAGGAGGGAATGAGGGAGGAGGCTTCTAGCTGAAACCATGGTGCAGGAGTGGAGTCAGTGGGATATGAACCAGTGGGGTAAGCAGACTTAGACCATGGTGGCAAGGAGAGGTTTGGCGGAGGTGACTCTGTCCTCAGCAGGAGTGCAGCATGCATCAAGCCCAGATGCATACAAGAGCCCTGTGTGTGCATTTGGGAGGACAGGTGAGTGGCCGAGTCTGACTCAAGTGTTCAGTATCTGGAGGTGACCTTGGAAGGGGATAGGGTCCAAGTGATAAATGGCATGGAAGATCTTGTTATGGTGTTTTGGCTTTATTCTGCTGGACACGCAGAGCCACTGAAGTGCGAGCAGGGGAGTAATGCAAGCAGGTTTCTATTGTAGAAAGATCACTCGGAAAGCTGTGTGGAGGCCAACTGACACCTAGGTGGGATTATTACAGCAAGCTGGGAAGGAAATTCCGGGCCTCTGTGCTTAGTAGGGCTGGTGATCAGTTGGGTTGGGAGTATGGGATTGAATTTGAGGAGCTGGTGGGACATTCAAGAGATGTCAGTTGGCATTTGGTTATTCTAGGTTCAGAAGAGATGCAGGCTAGAGATACAGGTTTGAGTCATGGGCATGAGATGTTTATGGAGTGTGTGTAGACATAGGGCTGCTGTGTGTGGTTGTACAGTTTGTGTACTGCACAAGGGAGCCTGGCTAATAAGGAAGAGAATAGAGAGTGAAATCCAACCTGTACTCCTCTCACTAAGTGTGTCCTACCATTGGGCTTCTGTTTTGAATTTGCACAAAGGCAATACCCACACATCAAGCCCTGTGTCCCTGGGCTGTCCTCAAGAAGGAGTACCTGCTTTCCCATTTGTACAAAGGCACTATATGGGAGGATGGCTGTTGTATTAGGCTGTGGAGGTTCTTGAGTGACAACAGATCACACATCCAATGATGAGATATAAAATATGTAAGATCAGAGAGAGATCATCTGAGAGAGGGGATTCTAAACAGGCTACATGTCCAAGGAAGTGGGGGAGCTGGGCTGAGGGACACTGGAGGCAAGCACTCCATACTCAGGTTTAAAGTGCCTGAGGTGGGAGAGTTGCTGCAGCTTTTAGGGGTCACGCTGTCTTGACATCTGTGAAATTCACTTAAAATAGGATATTGTAAGTGGAGGTTTGTTGAACATCTTCCTGATGCTTCTATATAAGCAAACGCCAGCAGCACATCCCTCCGCCCACATTAGTGTCGGTCTCCCTGCTTTGATGCCCATCTTGTCTGCCTGGGCTTTCTGGAGTGGGAGTGATGAGCAATTTGAGGAACTGCTCTGTGTGCCACATTCAGGATGTCATGGGTGCCTCAGTTTTAAGGGCTAAATTTGTGGTGAGTTTTAGAGACTATCATCTGGCTTGTTAACGTCCGGGGAACAACTGCAGTCAGTGAAGTCAGGTTAACTCCCACCTGCCGGGAGATTGCACTCCGGGAAGCCGGGGAGGTGTTCAGTGAGAGTGCACTGGGAGGGGCTGGCTTTAGGATTTGGATTTGTGCTGGGTGATTAGAGAGAGAGTTCTGTTTACCTTGGATTGTAGGCTTTCAGGACACGGGAAATTCTGTGATTGAATATTTTACTGCTTTTTATCCAAGAGGCAGGGGAGTTGGGGGCGCAGAGTGAGGCTAGAGCTGTCACTGGTAAAGCAGCCGCAGCCTCTTTGCGCCTCATTGAGAAAGGGCTCAGTGTGGACATTACTCCCCCTGGAAGGCCTCTCAGATGCTCCTTTTCTGCTGGGATGAAAGACTCCCCCGTCTCTGTCTAGAGAATTCTGTGCATGACTCTTTTCTAGCACTTTGCTACCACATGTGTGGTCTGTGGATCACTTGAGAACTTGTTAGAAATGCAGGCTCTCAGGCCCTCCTCAGCCTCTGAATCAGAACCTGCATTTGATTGGGCTTCGGGTGATTCTCATGCATAGTCAAGTCTGAGAAACTGTGCTCTCGCATTTCTCCTGCTGAATTATAATCGTCTGTGCTCCTGTTAGACTGTGCGCTCACTGAGGGCAGGAACTGGTTTGTTTTCTTCCAACACGAAGTCAGTCGTTGCTCACAGTGTCTGGAATGTGTGAATATAGGTGGGTGGCACATGCTGGGCCCACCAGCTGGGAGGGGAGTGAGAGGCCTCCACCACCCTGTTGCCATAAGTCTCTCTTCTTCCCTGGCGCAGATTAAGGTGAACATTCTGGGAGAGGTGGTGGAGAAGGGCAGCAGCTGCTTCCCAGTGGACACCACGGGCTTCTGTCTGCACTCGGCCATCTATGCAGCTAGGCCTGATGTGCGCTGCATCATCCACCTGCACACACCGGCCACAGCAGCGGTGAGTGGGCTCCTTCTCAGTCAGCCAGGGAAAGACATAAGGCAGCCGAGGTTGTAGCAATCTCGTCACTTTAAACGGTCTGGAAAGATCTAGAACTCAGGCCAAGGTGAAGTGAGAGACCTCCCAACGTGGAAATGCCCAGCCTCTCCACCTTTCTGACTACTAAAGTCATAGCATGATATGAAGACGTGGAATGTCTCTTCCATTGTGTCCCCCACCCTGCTGCATACACAAGCTGGGACCCCTTGCCCAGGGGACAGTGCCTTCTAAGTTTCTACTCAGGTCAGTCCTGCTGGACCAAGGGGTGGGGCCTGCACCCACGAAGCCAGGCTCTGGTGAGGAGATATATTGACAGAGGACAACCAGTTGGTGGGAACCTGGACTGTGTCCACTTTCCCATAGCTCAGCGTAGGCTGAGAGTAGGGGACATTGCAAACAAAACTGAGAGGGAATAGAAAGAAGAGCCTCAAGGAGCAGGTTGTCCTCCCCTGGGGGGACATGTGTGCCTAAGGCACCGCAATGTCACTTAGAAAGACGGCAGACAACCAGTTCTGGGCACTCCCCCCGAACCCCACCCTATCCTGCTGACCCCTAGGCCACACACCTACAGGGACAGAGTAGGCTGACTTGTTATCAGCCTGTTTTCTCAGCAAAGTACACTGGTTATGAACATTCAGACCTTCCAGAATTTGGACTAAGATGTGAAGATGTATTTGTGCAGAGTATGCATCTTTGCAGAGCTCAGGGCTAAGTCAGGGCAGAATGAGTGAAGGAGGGCAAGGGTTCTTCTAAACCCCTCCATGCTCCTTGCTTAAAAAAAAAAATATTGCACACTCTGTCCACCATGAGCAGCTCACTTTTAATAAGTGGTGGGGCAATGGGTTACAACCTGTGTTTCAACCCCGGGATAATACAAGTTCTGGTCCAGCTGGTCCAGCACTTGTATTATCCCAGTCCCAGGGGCAAGAGATTGCTTTTGAGGTGGGACCTTTGTATTGGGTAGCTAATAATTTCATTCCTTTTAACATGGGACTTTTCAGTGGGCCTCTCTCTTTGTCAAAAGTCATGACCTTGTCTGTACTGAAACCAAAGCTGAGGGTCTCCAGCCTACCCCAAGAGATCTGGCCTCTGCTTACCCTAGCCTGGTGCAAACTCCACCACAACCTGCCTCTTCCCAGAGTTATATGACAAAAGCAAAGCTGTGTGAGGTGGGGGGAGTGGGAGGGGCAGCAATAGGTCTCTGGAGTGCATTCTTTCTAGCAATTATAAAAGGTGAAATGTTGACGTGGCTGCTGTGAAAGCAGTGATGGAAAGATGCTAGATCAAGCCACGTGACAGCACACCCAAGCCAGGTGGTGGAGGAGCCCAGGCCTTTCTTGTGCCTGCTCCCCACCCTCACCCCTCACCAGCCCCCAGAGTGGAGCTGGACTGTGCTGCTCTGAGGAAAGGGCTGGGAGGGCTGCAGGTGCTAACCACGCCATTGTCTCTCTAAGGTGTCAGCCATGAAGTGGGGCCTCCTGCCTGTCTCCCACAACGCCCTGCTGGTGGGGGACATGGCCTATTACGACTTCAATGGGGAAATGGAGCAGGAAGCCGATCGGATCAACCTGCAGAAGTGCCTTGGACCCACCTGCAAGGTTAGCTTAGCTCTTCTGGGACAATAATCTGGAGTGGCATTATCAAAAGCCATCATCACAAAAATGACATGTGTTCATTGGACAGTAAGGGAGGAAGAGAGGAGAAAAAAAAGAGAAAGATCTCCCTATCCCACTACCCTGAGATTTTGCTGTGCACCCCAAATATATTTAAATTTATATTTGCAAAACTAGGATCATAAAATAAGTTGTTTTTCCCTCAGCAATATATAGTAATTACCTGTGTATGTTATTAAATATTTTATCTATCACCATTTTAAATTATTAAATTTAATTAAATTATAGTACAACTACTCACAGACTTCATTATGTGAATAGTTGTGCTATACTTTACCTGAATATTCTTCTGTGGTTGAACATTAGAAGGTATTTTTCAGCTGGGTGCAGGGCTCACACCTGTAATCCCAACACTTTGGGAGGCCAAGGCGGGTGGATCACCTGAGCCCAGGAGTTCAAGACCAGCCTGGGCAACATGGCCAAACCCTGTCTCAACAAAAAATACAAAAATGAGTGAGGCTTGGTGGTATGCACCTGTGGTCCCAGCTACTTAGGAGGCTAAGGCGGGAAGATTGATTGACCCCAAAAGCTGAAGGCTGCAGTGAGCTGTGATCACACTGCTATACTCCAGCCTTGGCAACAGAGTTAGACCCTGTCTCAAAAAAAAAAAAGATTTTTTTCTTTCTGAGTTTTTTCTTTATAAAAACAACACATTGATGAAAATCCTCTCAGCTAAATCTTTGTGTGAGCTCGGGATGAGTTTCTTAGGACAAGTTCGTAGGGCTGCACGGGCTAGAACTCTCACTTCATGTCGCCAAATCGCCTCACATGGTTTGTTCACTGGCCTACCCCGTGTCTAGGATATGAGAGTGCCACTTTCCTGCAGTCTCCCCAAACTTCAGTGTTGTCGCCTTTATTTTTCCGCCAACTTGCAAGAGAAAAATGGAATCTTATTGTTGCTTGACTGAACTCTTGAGCCCAGTTTTATAACAGCACATAATTGGGGGTGGTTAGCTCAGTATGGCACAGCCATGGAGCTAGTCTGGGTTGATGGGCGCTTTGCCACTGTCCTGGCAAGGAATGCACTGCCCGAGTCATTTCCCACGAGTCCCTGTCTTCTCTAACACAGTGAGGTATCCCGCCTCTGTCTTCTGATGTCCTCCAGAGCGTTATTTAGAGTGTGGGGAGAGGGATGAAATGTTCACATCTACGAAGTGCTACAAGAATTTGAGAGATGGATGGGGTATTCATTGTTTGTAGTACTTTTTGTGGGCCACAGTCACCGTCTCTTTCTGTTTCTCTGGCACTTCAGAGGAAAAACTACCAGCTGTTTTCAACAAGAGAGGATGTGATGTTGAGAGCCACGAGGCTTCAGCCCAGGCTCTGCCTGGAGACAGATCTGACACATGGATCTGTGTCCCAGCTCCCGGGCTGGTGTCATCTCATTCCAGAGAGTTCTTCAGAGTAAAATCAATGAAGAAAAGTTTCTGGCAGGGAAGATACAGTTGGACTCTAGGGAATTGTGCTTTTGGTACAAATTCAGTTTGGGTTCCCCGACTTTTACCCACCTTTCCCTGACTGAGTCTAAAACATTGCACTAATAGTGAGAACCCCTGGCTTCTAGTTCAGATGCTTCCCCTAATTAGCTAAGAGACTTTCAGTTTTTGTGTTTTTTTTGTTTTTTTGTTTTTTTTTTCTTGAGATGGAGTTTTGCTCTGTCACCGACTAGGGTGCAGATGGTGCGATCTTGGCTCACTGCAGCCTCTACCTCCCAGGTTCAAGTGATCCTCCCACCTCACCCTCCCGAGTAGCTGGGACTACAGGCAGGCATCATCACACCCAGCTAATTTTTAAATTTTTGTATTTTTAGTAGAGATGGGGTTTCACCATGTTGGCCAGGCTGGTCTTGAACTCCTGACCTCAAATGATCCTCCCACCTTAGACTCCCAAAGTGCTAGGATTACAGGTGTGACCCACCACACCCGCCTGAGACTTTTAGTCTTTTCAGGCTTTTATTTTCTTCTCTGTAAAACCCATGAGTTAGATTAGAAGGTCACTGTGGCCTCTTTCTAAAGCTGTGAGCTCTCAGAGCTGACAGGGCCTCATTGAGTTTATGGTGCAGAAACCTAAGGCCCAGAGCGGTGATGTGGCTCACCTGTTTCTGCAGGGCCACCGCTCAGAGAACTGCCCCCTGGGGCTTTGACTCCCACATCGACTAAGTCACAGGAGCAAGAGATGGCTTTTGAGGTGGGAACTTTGTATTGGACAGCAAATAATTTTATTCACTTTAATATGCACACCAGTTTTTCAAACTTCTAAGCTTTCTAAGGCCTAAAAACCCAAGCAAGCATTGCCTAAAGAAATGACCAAGCTATTTCGTCTGTTTTAAAATGCCTTTTCAATTTCAATTTTTAAAATGCCTAAAAACCCAGGCATTGCCTAAAGAAATTGATCAAGCTATTCAGTCCCAGTTTTAAAATGCCTTTTCAATTTCTTAGGGTAGATGCTTTGAGTTAAAATCCCATGTCAGGTAGCTTTCGGGTATTTGATTAGAGAACATAAACAAGGAGTTGGGAGAAGGGGCCCTGGGATTGGTTGTGGAAGTTGATCTAAATAAAATGAAAAACCTCTCCCTCTTAACTAAAGTTTAGAAGACTTAAGGTTTTAATTGACTATTTATTCCTCCACAGATCCTGGTGCTAAGAAACCATGGAGTGGTTGCTCTGGGTGACACCGTAGAGGAAGCATTTTACAAGGTCTTCCACCTGCAGGCTGCATGTGAGATACAGGTGAGCACATTCTCCTGGGAAGTGGGCCCAGGATTGAGCTCTGACAGGGGCCTGTGGGCAAATGTGGTGACCCTGTTGGCTGTGATTCAGGGAGTCTTTTGATCCCAGCCTTCTAAAGGCCTTGCCCTATTTCTCTGCCTGGGCACCATCTTATCCTGAAGTTTCACACTTAGGATTAGTTCTGTGGCTTTGAAAAATGTATCAGCATTGTCCAACAACCAATAAATACCCACTTCTTGGGAGTCAGTGCCCAGTCTGGGGAGCTGCCTGGGCTCCTCAACTGGACAGTGGGCGAAACTGTAATAAGGCACAGAAATTTTTTACCATGCTCATATGTTACATGGGGTATACCTGTTTGCACCTATGCCCAACGGACACACAGGTAGGTTTTTTTTTTTGTTTTTTTTTTTGGGGGGGGGGGGGTTGGTTCGCAAAGGCCAGGAACATGGTCAAGTCCAGAAAGAGAAGCGGAAAGCAGGCCAATTGGAGTGTTGATGTGGCAGCCTTAACAGCCAGGGCAACCCCAAGTGATGTCCAGGAAGCTGTCATGGAATCCCTAACTGGGAAGGGATGGAGATGACAGGAGTGTCAGTGATCAGGGAACCCCCTAGAGGAGTTGGTGGAGAAGCAGTAGGAAAACAGACAAACCTGTAGTTTTTTTTGTTTTTTTGTTTTTTTGAGACGTAGTCTCGCTCTGTCGCCCAGGCTGGAGTGCAGTGGTGTGATCTCGGCTCACTGCAAGCTCTACCTCCCGGGTTCACGCCGTTCTTCTGCCTCAGCCTCCCTAGTAGCTGGGACTACAGGCACCCGCCACCAGGTCCGGCTAATTTTTTGTATTTTTAGTACAGACGGGGTTTCACCATATTAGCCAGGATGGTCTTGATCTCCTGACCTTGTGATCCACCCGCCTCGGCCTCCCAAAGTGCTGGGATTGCAGGCATGAGCCACCGCGCCCGGTCACAAACCTGTAGTTGTATAGACAACAAGGTGGTGTTGGATAAGCCAAGCACACACTTTTCAATGTGGCAAGTTGGTCAGGAGCAGGTAGCGGGCCTTGCACAACCCTGAAAAGACCTCAGTAACCAGACCAGGCTGACTGGGCTCCATTCTCCCCACTCTGGGCTGTGTGCCCTTGGGTAGAGGACTTGCCTTGCTTGAGCCTCTGTCTCCTCAACTGTAGACGTGGGGCCCAGTGGGTCGCTGTGAGGACGCAAAGAGGGGTGTTACTGATGATATTTTTAGGACTCAACTGACATATAGAGGCCCGTTGCTCCTGGATGAGTCAGCTCTTTGCCCAGCCCCTTGGTGTCCCGTCCGCTCTCTCCTGGCCGGCCTAGGCAGAGCACCACCCAGCAGAAGAGGTCTTTCTCTTGGAGGTACTCTGGGGAGCTTGAGATCTGCCTGGAAACGTCACTGGTGGAGGCTCTGCAGTGGGACCTTTTCAATCATTTTTAGAGGATATGTGGTGAGGACAGCTGTGAAGATAATGATGAGGAAGTGTTAGAGGCAGTGGTCAGAACAGGAGCAGGTGGACATAGACCCAGCTGGTGCCTTTCTGATGTGATGTGGTGCCCCCCCTACTGCCCAACCAAAGATCCTGGCCCTGAGCTCTGACCACTGACTGGTGGAAGAATCTGGTGGAGCCTCTGGGATACAGAGAAGCTACTCTCCCTTTCCCACATCTGAACTCCTAAGAGCTCCCTATCTTCCTTCTGGAGAAGAGTCTTCAATAAGAAAACACCTCCTGTAAAAACGTCATCTCTGCAAAGACAGCTCAGCCCTAAAAATGAATGGAGAGGGATGCCCACGTGTCACACCGCCCCATATGGTGAAGTACGCCTCTCCCAGGATGCAGGCCCCCAGAAACAGTTTCTGGACAGTATAAAGGGCAGAGCTGCGGGCTTCTGCACCTGACAGCCCCACTCCCCCAGTTGCTGTCACTTTCTTTTCAGGACTGGTTTGCTGAGACCTTGTTACAGGACCTCAGGCAATGCAGACAGATAACCCCGGGAAAGCTCCAGTGACCTTTTTTTCCTCCTAGCTGGTAGAGCAGAGAGGCTTCTAGAGGCGGGAATAGAGCTGGAAGATGTGGAAGAAAAAAGCAGGAAAACCTAGAGACCTAGAGGAGGTGTGGGCGGATCAGGGCATGAAGAGCCTAGGTAACAGCGACTCCAGGTGCCACTGGGAGCACAGCCCTGGCCAGGTCATTTTTGGGTGAAGCGGCCAGCACTGAAGCTCTGTTTCCATTGTGGGCCAAGTTTTCTCCCTTGGTGACCTTGGCAAACAAGCGAATGTGGCTATGGTCATGTTAGGAGTTCAAGGCTGAGAGCCTATTTATTTCTCCTGGCGATGGTGTTCTCTCTGCTCCCCATCCATTTGGGGTTCCAGGAAACTGGGTCATCCCCCACTGAGAGAGGCAGCTCCCTGCTCTGCCGACAGGCAGATGGGAAGAAGCTCAGGCAGTTCTTCTCCATCTGCTACCCGTCACCATGGAAACCGGGGGAGGAAGAGGGAGGTGGGAAGAGGCAGCTCTTACAAGGTTGTGGGCAGTCTGTCTCTCTCTCCTTCTCCGTTAAGTATGGGTCCCCAGGGAATAGCGCTTCTCAAAATTCATTCATCAGAACATATATACGGCACCCCATATGTCCCAGGTGCTACACTAAGTGCTTTAGATCTATTACCTTAAAGACTTCTCACAAGGTAGGTACTGCTATTTTCACTTTAGAGGAAACTGAGGCACACAGATGGTAAATAGCTGCTAAAAGTCACATAGTTGGTAAGTGGCAGAGCCAGGATTCAAACCCAGGCAGCCTGGTGCCTAGATCTGTGCCCTTAAACATTAGCTGGAGAAGCGCTGCCTCACCCTCACCAGGGCTGTGAGGGGCAGTGGGAGAGGTCTGTCTGTCCTCTGCTAGATGCATGGCTTGGATAAGATAGGCGTAGATAATATTCTTGCTTCCTTCTCTTCACAGGGTGACAGGGGTCACCTGGGAGGGCTGCCTGGCTGACCTCAGAGAAGTATCACAGGGGCATGTGTTAAATGATGAATTTAACACACTCTAAGGTCTGTCCCTGATCCTCTTGGGTTCATAGACCTGTATTTGTCAGAAGGTTAAACTGGATTTTTTCATTTCCAGTAAAAAGTAACTGTCATAAAAGTATTGAAAGTTTGTGTAATTAAAGCAGTTTCTCATAACAAGCAGGCTAACATGGGATATCATATTTTATTCGGAATGCTAACATAATAATGTGCAGTGCAAAACACCTGGCTCACCACCTGGAATATTCACAAGCCATTGTCCCTTTATGTGGCTGGATTTATCATCCAGGAAGCCAAACCCTAACCAATTATATCTGAGTGGTAGATACATGAGGGTAAATAGAATGTACCATTAGATGAGCATGGAATTAAAAAAAATAAGAGGATTTGTTAGATTAATGAGTGTTTTTTAGGATCATTCTAAAATTGCCTACTGTATACACACACCTCTTATCCTAATACTCAGAGTCCATTGCCTACAACCACTTGCATTGCCCTCCCCATGTAGCCTTGACAATGGGACAGACAATCTAAGTCCATGAGTGAGAACTCTCACCCCTGCACAGTGCTTGCCTGTAGGCATTTTATCTGTCTCTTTTTTCTGGGCTTCCTTGACTGACTAACCCCATTGTGGAGAATGTATTCTTCCTTTGGACCTGTGAATTCATCCCATGAGGTTACGAATAAATTTCATTGGCTTGGGAGCCAGCCTATTTCTTTCAAGTGACTGTTGAAAAAATATAGGAGAGGTCAGCCATGGTGGTTCATGGCTGTAATCCCAGCACATTGGGGGGCCAAGGCAGGTGGATTGCTTGAGCCCAGGGGTTTGAGACCAGCCTGGGCAACAGGGCAAGACCCCATCTCTACTAAAAATACAAAAATTAGCTGGGTGTGATGGTGCACATCTGTAGTCCCAGCTACTCAGGAGGCTGAGGTGAGAGGATAGCTTAAGCCTGGGAGGTTAAGGCTACAGTGAGCTGAGATTGTGACACTGCCCTCCAGCCTGGGCAACAGAGACCCTGTCTCAAAATAAAAATAAAAAACATCTGAGATATTTCAAACATACAGAAAAATGCAGAGACTAACATAATAGACACCCATACTTACCACTCAGATCAAACATATTCATAACCTCTGGCTTCAAATCTTGAAGAAACAAAATATTACTAACAAGAACTGAAGTCCCCTTTGAAGTCCTTTCCAGTCTCATCTTCCCTCCCTCCCTAGATATAATCACAATTCTAGGTTAATCTGTATCCCAGGTAACTTTCAGTCCTCTGTTTTGTTTGAGTCTTAAGGTTTAATGCTTGCTATTTCCTTCTTTATAATCTCTAAGAACTGGCATCAGGAAATAAACTAATAGCTCTTTTCTTGGAAATGGGTGCATGCCTATCAAGTGTGGGTGGCTCTTTCTCAGTTTGGCCTCTAAGTTCTCCTCTGTGACTCCCCACTCTCTCATCACATATAGGAGCATACATAAGTGCAGGGTACTCGTGTGCACATGGGCTGAGGGCTCTCTGCTCTTTGCTACAGGTGTCGGCTCTGTCCAGTGCCGGGGGAGTGGAGAACCTCATCCTCCTGGAGCAGGAGAAGCACCGGCCCCATGAGGTGGGCTCTGTGCAGTGGGCCGGGAGCACCTTTGGGCCTATGCAGAAGAGCCGGCTGGGGGAGCACGAGTTTGAGGCCCTCATGAGGATGCTGGACAACCTGGTGAGTCTGCTGACATTGCCCTTCCAGGCCAGTCCATTGAGGCTTAGCCCCCTGGAACCAGAAATTACAAGGCATCGGGTGGGCACAAGAACTGCCAGCATCACAGTTAGGTTGTTGAAGCCTTGTTGATGGGAAATTTGATTTAGAATGTGTGGTTATTCTAATAGTAGTTGAATTTTTGTAAACTGTGGACTTTGCTACCACCAACTAAGTGCTGTGGGTGTTGTCATATTTGCAGAGTCCTCTATGAAAAGTTGTAGTCTAGGCCGGGCGCAGTGGCTTACACCTGTAATCCCAGCACTTTGGGAGGCCGAGGCAGGCAGATCACGAGGTCAGGAGATTGAGACTAGCCTGACTAATGCAGTGAAACCCTGGCTCTACTTAAAAAAAAAAAAAAAAAATTAGCTGGGCTTGGTGGCACACGCTTGTAGTCCCAGCTGCTCGGGAGGCTGAGGCAGGAGAATTGCTTGAACCTGGGAGGCGGAGGTTGCAGTGAGCTGAGATTGTGCCACTGCACTCTAGCCTGGGTGACAGAGTGAGACTCCATCTCAAAAAACAAAAAAGGTCATAGTCCAGTAAAAACCAGGACACAGAGCCTATCTTATACTGGGGCTTTGCTCATATCTTTTGTATAGTTAATTTTGTCTTTCTGTCCATTTCATGACTTTTATTACAGAAAACACATAATACTACTAATTTTCTTAATCCTAGGCAGCACCTTTGTAACAATATCCTATTGTAGTGAATAAATGAACTAATCAATTATGTAACGAATTAAACTAGCATGTGTCTAGGAGTGGGCTGGCTCTTCAAAGGATACAAAAAGAAATTTTAAGACATACTTTCGTCTTCTAAGGGCTAACAATTTAGCTGATAATATGGGATATAAACAGGTGACAATTCAGGAACAAAAGGAAAGCATATGCAATGAGGAGCTAATTGCATAAGAGGCTGTAACTTCTTAGATTGCTCAGAGAAGTGAAAGATGAACTCTGTTTATAACGTTCCGTCTGATTCATTTTTCTCATTCTCACTGCTACCATCTTGGGCCTTCTTTATCATGTCAAGGTTATTGTAATAATGAATACATTTCTCCTTGCCTTCGGTTCCTCCTAATCATCTCTACTTTGTTACTAGGCTGACCATGAGGGCCGCTTTATAATAATGAAAGGTACAATCCACAGTGAAAATACAACTCCCATTAACATTTGTATGCTGAGTAATCTCTGCCTAAAGAAAGCACCACGACTAGATGGTTTCATACAAGAATTCTTTCCAACCTTTAAGACACAGATAATTCTGTTATTTAAACTGTTTCAGAGAGGAGTGAAAAAAGAATACTAAGCCATAATAATTGTAACATAATTAGACCAATTTTTCTTTGAACGTTGATGAAAAATGCTGCATGAAAACTAGTAAATAGTATCAAGCCTAATACTAGAATAATAATATACAATAACTGGTGGCTCATTCTTAGAATTCAGTGATGGCTTAATAATACCAATCTATAAATCTTTTAAATGTATTTCATGATATTGAAGCATCAAAGGATAAAAACTGTTGATCTGTCCAGTATGGTGGCTCACTCCCATAATCTCAGCACCTTGGGAGGCCAAGACAGGTGGATCGCTTGAGCCCAGGAGTTCAAGACCAGCCTGGGCAACATAGCAAGACTCTGTCTCTACAAAAAGTACAAAACATAGCCAGGCATGGTGGCATGTGCCTATTAAACTTTTAAACAAAACAATTATTCTTGGTCATAGCACTATTATTTAATACTATTCTAGAATAATACTGGAATTCAATCCAAGGCAATGAAGTATAAGAGGTATAAATATTTTCACGCCTGTAATCCCAGCACTTTGGGAGGCTGAGGCAGGTGGATCATGAGGTCAGGAGATCGAGACCATACTGGCTAACACGGTGAAACCCCCGTCACTACTAAAAATACAAAAAATTAGCCAGGCGTGGTGGCAGGCACCTGTAGTCCCAGCTACACGGGAGGCTGAGGCAGGAGAATGGTGTGAACCCGGGAGGCGGAGCTTGCAGTGAGCCGAGATCACACCACTGCACTCCAGCCTGGGCAGCAGAGCGAGACTCTGTCTCAAAAAAAAAAAAAAAGAGGTATAAATCTTTTAAAGGAAAGGAAATTATTATTTACAGATAATGTGGTTACATGCCTATAAAGTCCAAAAAAAATCAACTGAAAAAAATATTAGAAATAATGAGAATACTTTTATAACCACCTGATGGGTTCTTCCTGCCCATTACGCAAGCAAAATCATTTCACAGAGACCATGGCATTACAGTAAAGAAAGAGTTTAACTGATGCGAGCCTGGCCACACCATGCGGGAGATAGACTCAAATCAATCTCACTGAAGCCTCAGAGGTTAGGAATTTTTCAAAGGGGGTTTTTCAAAGATTCCTGGTCTTAAACTCTCGGGCTCAAGTGACCCATCTGTCTCAGCCTCCCAAGGTGCTGAAATTACAGGTGTGAGCCACTGTGCCAGGAAGATTCAAAGATAGTTTGGTGGGTAGAGGGCTAAGGTATGGTGCTGCTGATTGGTTGGGGATACAGTCATAGGAGTGTGGAATATGGTACTTGTGCACTGAGTCTGCCTATGGGTGGGGCCACAGGACTGACCAAGTCCCAGGGCCACCCAGTTGTCAGAAATGCAAAAGCCTGAAAAGATATCTCCAAAGGCCAATCTTAGGTTCTACGATAGTGATATTATTTACAGGAGTAACTGGGGAAGTTGTAAATCGTGTGACTTCTGGAATAATGGCTGGTAATTATTTAACTATGCCTACATCTTAGAAAATTCAGGCCCCTTTCCTCTTCCTAACTTGGTGGTCTTTCATTAGTTTTACAAGGGCAGTTTAGTTTTTGGGAAGGGCTGTCATCATTTACACTATAAACTAAATTTCTCCTGAAGTTAGCTTGGCTCACATCCAGGAATGAGCAAAGCCAGCCAGCTTGTGAGGCTAGAAGCAAGACAGAGTCAGCCATGTCATATCTTACTTATCTTACTGTCATAATTTTGCAAAGGTGATTTCAGTTTAAGGTGGTCAATTATGCAAATATATACAAAAATTAGAAGTTTTTGTGTTTTAACATTAACTACTTTGAAAATATAATAATGGGAGAAAATAATCCTATTTGCAAATGGAGTACAATCATAAAATATTAAAAAGCAGAATCCATTTTTTAAAACCATAAAACTTTATTAATAGACATCAGAGAAAACCCGAAGTCAGTGAAGAGATATAATTTATTCTTGGTTAGAAAGTTTCAATAGGGTAAAGACGTTACTTCCCCAAAATTAATCAGTAAACTCAATGGATTTTTTTCAAAAACAGGGGAAGGTACAAGGACTTGACAAAATGCCCTTCCATGTGAAATTCAGGATGGCTAGGACAATGTTACAAAAATAAAAGTAATTAGGAATACTAATTCCACCATGACAAAGTGTGGTAGAACTTTAGCAACTAAATGGCATGGCACTAGCAGAATGGACGTGCAAAACAACGCAACAGCTCAGAGAATCCAGAAATAGATCCAAAATATATGAGAATTTAACACAGGAAAAACAGGCACTTTATAAATCAGTGGGGGAAAGATAGACTATTTGCCATCTGGGAAAGAAAACTGAGGCAGATTGCTACTTCATTTATTTCAACAAGATAAATTCCTGGTTTATCAAAATGGTAAACATAAAAAGTGAACTCATAGGGGTATTAAAAAACATAGATTTATGTTTTTGATACCCTTGTGTTAGGGAAGACCTATCAAGCATGGCAGAAAAGTCTGCAATCATGACAAATATTGATAGATATGATATTAAACAATTCAAAACGTGCATTTCTATAAACCACTCCCCCACCATAAACAAGGTAAAAGACAAAGTATGGAGGCAAATATTTTCACCATCTATGATAGTGAAAAAATTAATATTCTTAATTTACAGAGCTTACAAATCAATGTGAAAAAGAGAAACATCAATAGAAAAAATGGGCTGAGGCCGGGCGCGGTGGCTCAAGCCTGTAATCCCAGCACTTTGGGAGATCAAGGCCATCCTGGCTAACACGGTGAAACCCCGTATCCACTAAAAAAAAAATAAAAAAAACTAGCCGGGTGAGGTGGCGGGCCCCAGCTAGTCAGGAGGCTGAGGCAGGAGAATGGCGTAAACCCGGGAGGCGGAGCTTGCAGTGAGCTGAGATCCAGCCACTGCACTCCAGTCTGGGCGACAAAGCGAGACTCCGTCTCAACAAAAAAAAAGAAAAATGAGCTGAGAACATAAACAATTTACAAAGGAAAATAGTTAAGTAGCCATTATATGTAATTGGAAATAGCCATTTTACTAGTATCAAACATACATGGACACACATGTGTATGCATAGAGATAAGACTGGAAAGGTTTTTAGTGGTTGTCTCTGGGGTGGGAGTTTGCATAAAATTCAGTTTTTTCCTTATTTTTTAATTTCGCTTAATTTTTCTACATGGATCTGTGTTTCCTTTATAATCAGAAAAATACCTTAATGCCATTTTAATTTAAAAATAAAAGAAGACAAGGAGAGTTGAATATTGCTCCAACAGCTGCCAAGATTCCAGAATGTTTGTTCTCTCCAAGAAGCAGTCAGCTCCAGCTTTGAGGGACGTGGCCTTGCTTAGGAGACAGCAATGTTCTTGAGTCTGCTTTTAGGGTTCCTAGAAGGAAATTGTTAAGGAGCTTCAGAGTCAAGGAAAGGAGGGGTGACTGGTAAATCAGCTGGAAGCTTTCAAAGATTCTGTAGCCCAGGCCACGCTGTGATCTGATTCAGTGGGCAACTCTGCCTCAGGGCCCAGGTGTCAGTGTTTGTGTGAAGCTCCCCCAGTGATTCCAGTGTGCGGCCAGGGCTGGGAGCCGCTGGACCAGAGGAAATCTTTGGCTCCATTTGGATGAGGAGCTCTGTCTGTCTGGTCCACAAAGGTCTAGGGATTTTCTCAGCCCAGATCAGAGGACTTGTTGGGGCAGAGAAAGAGAGGGGCTGGGGGACCAGGAGGAGGGAACAGTTCTGAAATATACCAGAAGACTGGAAAGCCTAGATTGTTTAATGGAGATTTGGGTTTACATGAAGAGTCCTTTAAGCAGATGGAAGGAAAGGTGTGTGTGCGTGTATGTGCATGTACAGGCCTTGTTTCTCACCCCATAAGTGGTTCTGTTTTTGTCCTTTTTAGGGCTACAGAACAGGCTACACGTACCGCCACCCCTTTGTTCAAGAGAAAACCAAACACAAAAGTGAGGTGGAGATTCCAGCCACGGTCACAGCCTTCGTGTTTGAGGAGGATGGTGCCCCAGTGCCCGCCCTGCGACAGCATGCCCAGAAGCAGCAGAAGGAGAAGACCCGCTGGCTCAACACGCCCAACACCTACCTGCGGGTCAATGTGGCTGATGAGGTCCAGAGGAGCATGGGCAGCCCCCGACCCAAGACCACGGTAAGGGGGAGCCCAGGATACACCCGGGCAGAGAGGGGCAGGCTGCATTTGCAGGATGAAGCAGCTTTAAAACGGGAACAGAACAAACCTCTCCTGCCCCAGGTTAGTAGCATCCTCTTTGGGCTTCCTGTTTGGCCTCTGGGAGCAGCTGCTCAGGTCCACTGAGCCCCTGACCGCTTCCTCCTTGTCCTCTGCCTGAGTTTTTGGATCTAAGGAGCAGATTTCTCCAGAAGGCAGTTGGACCAGGCACATGACGCAGAACCAGTTGGTTTCTGTTTCTTTCTCCCACATCCACAGGGGGCTTCTGGGAAATTCAAGGGAGGAGCATTTAACATTGAGACTTCAGATCTGATGCAAGTCCAGGAGGCGGGCTGTACAACCACTTCTATGAAGTTACCTTTTCTCTCCCTCTCCACACCCACAGGCTCTCAATTTCTCATTAACATAAAAGTAGCCAATAGCCAAACAGAATAGCTCTTCATAGCTCTCCACGGTGGCTCATGCCTGTAATCCCAGCACTTTGGGAGGCCGAGGCAGGCAGATCACGAAGTCAGGAGATCGAGACCATCCTGGCTAACACGATGAAACCCCATCTCTACTAAAAATACAAAAAAATTAGCCTGTAGTCCCAGATACTCAGGAGACTGAGGCAGGAGAATGGCATGAACCCAGGAGGCGGAGCTTGCAGTGAGCCGAGATCACGCCACTGCACTCCAGCCTGGGCAATAGAGGGAGACTCCGTCTCAAAAAACAAACAAACAAACAAACAATATGAAGCTCTCCAAACTCAAATCAAGTTACCTAATACTGAAGCCCAAATGGTTGCCTGTGTGTCAAAGCTGGTTCCCAAGGTTCTGACCCCGACTCTTGGACATTCTTTATAGCTGACCTTTGGCCTGAGGGCCTTCATTGGTAACTGGGTCATCTGTTGCCTTTCTCTGCTCCTGGAGACAGACATCAAAGATGTCCAAGAAGAGAGAGTGTCTATGAGTAGGCTTGCTGACCTTCCACGCAGGCCGCTGGGCCCACATCTCATGGGTGGACCACCAGGGAGGACGCATGGGCCTGTTCCCTCACCTCAGCCCCATGGCCTTGTGTTTGTGCAGTGGATGAAGGCTGACGAGGTGGAGAAATCCAGCAGTGGCATGCCAATTCGCATCGAAAACCCAAACCAATTTGTGCCTCTCTATACCGACCCCCAGGAAGTGCTGGAGATGAGGAACAAGGTAAGTGGAGGCCGTTTATCCCACTCTCTCTTCTCCTACATTGGGGGTCTCAAGTCCCGCAAACGGGAGCTGAGTTCCCAGGATGTGCCTGACTCGCTGACATCTCACATGCCTCACAGGAGAGGGAAACTACCATTGACTGACCATGGCCCAGGTGTCATGCTAAGTGCTGTACTCATGTGGTCCTGTAACCCTTTACCTAGAGCGGGGCTTGGTTTACACATCCACTGTGTCTGAAAGGCCTGCCCACAAACTGAGTTTTAATGAATTTTATACCATTTTCCTTTTGGTTTATTTGCAATATTTCAAGATCACTGTGTTTGTTTCCGGACCTTTGCCTGACAGTTCACTTGCATATATATATATATATAT
>NC_045448.1:71157950-71340481 GCF_002776525.5 Piliocolobus tephrosceles | reverse complement strand
GAGACTCCGTCGCCCAGGCTGGAGTGCAGTGGCCGGATCTCAGCTCACTGCAAGCTCCGCCTCCCGGGTTCACGCCATTCTCCTGCCTCAGCCTCCCGAGTAGCTGGGACTACAGGCGCCTGCCACCTCGCCTGGCTAATTTTTTGTATTTTTAGTAGAGACGGGGTTTCACTGTGTTAGCCAGGATGGTCTCGATCTCCTGACCTCGTGATCCACCCGTCTCGGCCTCCCGAAGTGCTGGGATTACAGGCTTGAGCCACTGCGCCCGGCCGCGTATATTTTTAATGTTACTTTAAAACTGCAGTTGTAGCAGGCACCTCTAACAGGTCAGATCACTCACAGGATAGTGTTGCAGTGTGTGGGCCTGGATACCCTACAGCACTTGTTGAAACTTTAGATTCATGGGTCACCCTCCTCTACCACCCTCCTTCCCTCTCCCCTCTCCCCAGACATTCAGATTCAATGGTGGGAAGGGGTGGGTGCCTAGAATCTGTATTTAAAACAAATTCCTCATGGGCTTCTTAGGATCAACTATGCCTCATTTTACTTTTCATAGTTTACAGCTCCTTCTGGTTTCATGAAAATCTGGTGCTTTACATAAATTGCTAATTCACCCTGGAACAGACTTGGAGCCCCCCCTTAGACTGCAAGGATTGCATTAGGATAGGAGACGGGCTTCCACACCGCAGGAGGACCTTTCCAGACCCCAGGCACACCAGTATGCCCCCTCCCAAACTCCACGCTGACCCCGAACAGCCAGCTCACCCTCCCTCTCCCCTTTCCACACAGATTCGAGAACAAAACCGACAAGATGTGAAGTCAGCGGGACCTCAGTCCCAGCTCCTGGCGAGTGTCATTGCCGAGAAGAGCCGAAGCCCGGTACAGCAGAGGCTGCCCCTGACTGGCGGGGAAACGTGTTTGCCTTCGGGGTCTTCTGTGCCTGGGGCTGGGCTGCAGGACCCTTGAGTCCTCATACCCACCTTCCCCTGTGATCTTGGGTGCCGGTGCTCTTGCTGCAGAATGGAGGCCCACCTCACGGGGGTGCTGTGAGGACCAGGGAGGACAATGTCTGATGGCCCTGGTGGGCACTGGGCAGGGGAACAGCAGCCCAGCCTGCCCGCAGGAGTGATGCGGCCAGCTTCTGTACCTCCTGCCATGGAACTCCACTCTGTCCTCCCTTACTACCCCATGAAGTGGGGACTCATAGGCTTGGGGCTGGAGACTCCCAGGTGCCCCAGGTGTGCCCACCCCTGAGTGTCTCTGACCTCTGTGCCTGGTATGATGTCATCCAGCCAGAGCTCTGGGAAAATGATCATGTACCCATAGAGAGGGGCATGTAGACAAGACCTATGCTCCTATAGGATGGGAAGGAACAAGATTGCCCACACAAACCCACATTGAGTTAGAAAGTATTGTCATTGTTTTTGTGCTTGAGATAGAACAGTGTTTTGTCTAGTGCTTAGCAAAAGGGGTAAAGTTCAGAATTCTGGCATGTGTTTGAAATCACTGCTGCTCCTTGCAAGGTAGCAATGGACATGACATTTTCCTTAGCAGTAAAACTTGGGGAACTACAGGAAATGTTCCTCTCTACAGGGCAAATTGTGATGATGCAGTGATTTCAGATCAAGACTGCAGCCCACAGGGTGGGTGCCCGTTGGCAGGAGAAGTGCGAAAGTTGCATCGTCACACCTACCTCCCCCCAACCCCAACTCAGCCAAGATGCGGAACACTGAACATCCCATAGGGTCAAGGATAGGAATAGCCATGTTCTGGGGGGAGGTGAGAGTTTAGTACAATAAGCAAAACTTAAAAAACAAACAAAAATCTCTCCTGCCATTTATACCAAGTGCTCTTCTCAGAGTCCCTCTTCTTGGGTTTTTGGTCTTGGATTCTCAGTTGACTCCATGATTCCCTACATTAGGCCTGCTGTGGCCTCCCTTTTGGAAGGGGCCCAGGGGCCAGAAGACCTGGCGGGCCAGGGCAGGGAGGACTGGCAGGCTCCAGGCTCACCTCCCTTTGGCTTCATTCTCTTTGCTCCTCAGCTTCAGAGCGCTGCATCCTCAAAGGCCAAGATGAGGATGCTGAATTAGGAGAAAGGGCTGTGGAGTCTGAATTTTAGTCCCTATCTTGGGCTAGAGGGGTCAAAGAATTCCTGAAGCTTATGCAAGGGCCAGCTGGTCAACTCCTTAGAGCCAGGGGCTCCACAGAGGTGGCAAAACCCAGTGATTTTGCCATTATCCCTGCAGGGACCTGCGGTACAGGCAGGTTGAAGATCTGAGACTCAGGAACCTTGGCCCCTTTGTCACTTACGACTGTGTGCGAAACAGGACTAACAGTTTGGACTGAGAGCACTGAAGCTGCTGTGTGTTGTGCATATAACTTAATGCTGTGTGTTGTGGCTTGCACTGCTGTGGGGGCGGGCGGGGAGGGCAGTGGTGGGGAATGGCTGGCATGAAGCTTGCTTGAGCCAATGCTATGCTTGCTGGGCTTTGGCTGACTGCCTTTGGGCCACCAACTGTATTTGCATAGTGATGGCTTGGAAGTGTCCATAGAAGGGATTGCAATAAAGGTGTGTCTTCCTTCTGCTCGGGAGCATCCTTTGATTTTATTTCAGGGGCAGACTGTGGACCCCCTATATTCATCCAGCCAGTTGCAAAAATCTGGATCTAGGGGTGAGGTAGCAATGGGGAGGAATGAACAACCCCTACCCCAAGGCCCTGAGCTATTTCCAAGGAGCTGCATGCCATGCTGTCCCTAGCAAGACCGCTTGCAGCCACATGAATCTAAAAGGAAGCTGGGGCCTGCGCCCCAACTGCGGCGTTCAGAGAGCGACACACCCTCTGTGGTTAACTTTCAGTCTACAGAGAGCCAGCTGATGTCCAAGGGCGACGAGGATACCAAAGATGATTCAGAGGAGACGGTGCCCAACCCCTTCAGCCAACTCACTGACCAGGAGTTGGAGGAGTACAAGAAAGAGGTGGAGAGGAAGAAACTGGAACTTGATGGTAAATGACCCCGAGGCACCCTTGCTTCTAAGTCCCCAGGGTGGAGGGGAGAGCTCAGGACCACCAAGAGAGGACCTTCCTGCTTATCATCAAAGAATGTATCTACCGTAGTTCCATTGATCGCAAAAATGCCCTTCATTGCTCTGTTCCTGACAGTTACTCAGTTCCTTCATGATGTCACTTGACCCTCTCATAAAGGAGTTAATACTTGTAATGTGCTTAGAGAAGTGCCTAGAAATATGGCTTAGGCCAGTAAACACCAGATCAATTTTAGCTATAATAATGATCATAGTCATCATTATTATTTCCCACCAGGTCTAGTGTAAGCCTTTTAGCCAGGCAATCAAAACCCTCCACCAGCTGACACCTTTATGTCTTTTTCTCACTCCTTTATTTCAGAATCTTGAGTGAAGCCCATCTCTCCGTGTTGACTCCCAAATATTCACTCACAGTAGCTTATGTGCCCTTGTTCCTACCTTTGTCTCTTCCTGGCATGGTTCCCCTTCTTGGCTAGCCTGGTCAGTCATCCACACTTCCAGCTTCCTCTCAAACCCCTCTCTAGCTAGGAAGGCCACCCTCTCACCCTCTCTATTCCACCTAAATTGAGCTGCCCCTTCTCTTTGCTTCCTAACAACTTGGGGTCTGAGACACATAATTCAGCATTTGGTTGTGTCCACTGGGCTAGACTGTCACGCCCTCAGGGCAGGGTCTTCCACCATCTCCCCTCCTCATCCCAAGTCAGCCACCTTCCTGGACACAAAGCAGGCACTTAAAAAAACCCTTGTTGGCCAGGCATGGCCTGTAGTCCCAGCACTTTGGGAGGCTGAGGCGGGTGGATCACTTGAGGTCAGGAGTTCGAGACCAGTCTGGCCAACATGGTAAAACCCCGTCTCTACTAAAAATACAAAAATTAGCCAGGCATGATGTTGCATGCCTGTAATCTCAGCCACTCAGGAGGCTGTGGCAGGAGAATTGCTTGAACCCAGATGGTGGAGGTTACAGTGAGCTGAGATCATACCCACTGCACTCCAGCCTGGGTGACAGAGGGAGTCTCCGTCTCAAACAACAACAACAAAAACCAAAAAATCCCTTGCTGGCTTGCTTGAGGCTCTAATGTGCCAACTGAAAAGCAAATAGAAGAACATGGCACTTTATATCCCTAGGGATTGCTTGGACAGAAAATGTAAATTTGATGAATTAAACAATAGTTACATGCAAAGAAATCATCGGTGTTTTTAAGGGGAGTCAGCAAAAAATAAACAAAGGGAGTTGGTGGTTGTGGGTCCACCTCTTACCTGTTGATGTGCTCTGTGCTCACAACATAAAGCTCCTGGCTGGTTCTCTTCAGAGACAGGACAGGAATGAGAGCCAGGCTCTGGTCCAGCCGTGTGCAAGTTCTCCTGCAGTATTGTCCTCCACATCTGCAGTAACATATTGGTAGGTGTGTTTCGATGAAGGAAACATGACTCCACCCTCTCCCATTGGCCTTCCCAGGGAAGTAGCAGAAATCTAAAAAGGTTAGGGGGAGCAGCTAACTTCAGCCAGAAGGTTCATTATCAGGTTAGGGGGAGCAGCTAACTTCAGCCAGAAGGTTCATTATCAGCCAGAAGGACTGATGACCACATAGAAAACAGTAATTTTTAGAAAGCTTTATTTCCTTGCCCATCTCTTCTCTATTTGACCTCTATCCTGAGGTGGTTTTCTGTTTTTTTTCAGGAGAGAAAGAAACTGCCCCAGAAGAGCCTGGCTCACCTGCAAAGTCTGCACCTGCTTCTCCGGTGCAGAGCCCAGCGAAGGAGGCAGAGACAAAGAGCCCTTTAGTCTCTCCTTCCAAGTCTTTAGAGGGTGAGTCCAGCTGAGCAGGCTGGGAGGGAGGGAGAGGGGTGCATCTGCAGGCTGGGAAGGTGCCCTGCCTTCCGCCCGTGTTGCCCCAATCTGAAAATCTTTCCCCTCTGCTATTTCTAGGGAATCAGAAATAGGGGTTATCGAGTTTCCCGTTGTTTCACTCACAAGCTGTAACACTACACCTTGCGGCTTAAACCCAGCGTAAGCAATGAAGAATAAGTGGCCCCCGGCTCCTTGCCTCAACTCAGACCTGGCTGGGGCTGTTAGGCCTTTCCAGATGCACTAGCCCCTTTCTCAGACTTTAATGTGTATAGGGACCATGTGGGGATCTTGTGAAACTGAAGATTCTGCTCATTAAGTCTGGGATGTGGCCTGAGAGGCTGAATTTCCCAGGTGAAGGTAATGATGTCATACTCAACCTTAGCGGCACATTGGAATCACCTGGAGCTTTAACAGGCTTGATCCCACTCCCAGCTTTTCTGAGTTAAGGAAAACTCAGAAAAGTCTTGAGTCAGGTGGGTTGAGGAGTACAGCCTGGAGTTTTCACATCTCTAAAGTGTGGTCCAGGTTGAAAACAGCTTCAGTAGAGAGATACTAGCTTCAAGAACTGAGTTCTAGGCCCAACTGAGCTGCTGACTAGTAATAACTGCTAATTTTAGCAAATCAGATAGCATCTCTGTGCCTCAGTTTCATTGACTGTCAGATAGGGCTCCTAATATATTCCCTTTTCATACATGTATAAGGGAAATGTAGGTGAAAACATACTTTGAAAGAGTAAAAGCAGGACTTAAATAATTTAAGATGCAATTACAGTTATGGTTAATAATATACATAAAGTGGATAAGAATTATAGTTCCTGGCCACCTAAATCATAAAAGTATCTTTACTGAGCTTCTGGAATCACTCCAGAGCATGAACACTCCATCCCAGGTACCCTGGAGACCCCCACCAGACAGAGCCGTCCTACTATCCAGAGAGCAGCAATATGGTGGCCTATTGGAATCTTCTCCCTCTGGGACAGAATGGCCACACATGTGGATTCCAATAGAATCCCCAACCCTGAGCTCCCTCCACAAGCAAACTACTGCCTCATGTGCAGCGTTGCCAGAGGAAACCCATCTGCTTGAGGCCAGAGCCCAAGCGGATGTCCCCCAACTGTTGTGTTCATTGTGTCTCACCGTGGTGTTGTCAACCTGTCTCCACAACGTCTTCCTTTCTCTTCCCATTTGTGCCTTCATCAAAGGAGTTTCCTCCGATTCTGAATACTTGTCTCTGTAGTAAGTATAGAGAGGCTGTTTACTAACTCACCGCAACCCTTGCAATGGGGGAGGGAGGATTTTTTTTTTTTCTTTCAAAAGAAATAGATTTCTCCCCATGTTTTTCTTTTGCGACTCACAACTCTGCCTTTGGGAAGTTTTCTGGCTGTAAAATTCATGGCCAATTCCACATGCACTATGCATGGATTAGGCTTCTCTATGGGAGATGTGGATATACACACATAGGCCACACACATACACAAACACACAGGCACATACGCCCAGAAGCAACAAGCTCCCAAGAGTTTGCAGGCAGTAGGGCCAGCTCTCAGGCACTCCTGGCGGTAGAGTGCTTATGGCTCTCAGGCGCTCACTCTTCCTAATGCACGGGCACCTTGAAGGAGCCTGTTGCCTCATCTAGGTTTTGGGCTAGAGCCTGAACTGCGTTATAAGGATGCATAGAGGGCCTGGTCTGCTAGGGTCTTCAGGACATGTGTTCCAGCTGCAGGAAGGAAATCCAGGGCTGGAGAGGAGGCTCATGGAGGAGTGGGACAAGGGCCAGGAGGGGCGTGCAGTATGTGGGATAGCTATTTACCCACTGCCTGACATTTTACACCCTATAACAGGATTTTTCATTCTTCCCCTGGAGGGGCCCACTGTTGAGTTGTTAGAAGAGTTGTCTTGAAGACACTTCCCATAACCCACTTCCTGTAACAAACAGAGCTAGGGAGCATGGCACCTTGGAGCAGACCCTGCATGACGAGGACACAAGCTGTAGTTGGGTGGGGAGCCTGGTGTGAAGCCTTGGCCGGGCTCCTCACAGGCTTGCCCAGCTCCTAGGCAGACAGAGCTGACCCGCCATGCAAGTCTCTGCTGTTTCACATCTCGCCCACCCATCAGATCGGGGATGGCTTTTTCCAACCATTTGCTACCATGACCTCAAATCTTCTTATGCTGAGTCACCTCAGTGTCACTCCTCATCTGTCTACCTGACTCCTACCCCATCAGCCTCTCTGAAGGCTTGCCATCAAAGAGATCCTTTGCATCTGGCCATCTGTGCTATCACCTTCTCTTTAGCTCCTGTCGGACCTTGTCCCAGCTCACCTTATCCTCTGCTGAACCCTCAGGGCAACTGGCTATGCCCGCAAAGAAATAGCCCTGTGTTTGACATCACATGATCAGCTCTGCTACTAACTAATGTAGCCATCTCAAAGAAGTCATTTAAAAACACTGCTGGACGGGAATAACATGAATCTTTGCCTTTCCTAACCCACAGCATGTTGTCAGGATAAAATGAGCTACTGAATATAAAGTACTTTGTAACATGCTTTACGTAAGTTAGTCCTTTTTATCTACCATGTTCTCCAAATCGTAAGAGCTAATATAGCACTTGATGTTTTAAGCCACTGTGATGCAGCAATAATATTTGGTTAAGTCATGGTGAAGAATAAGAACTAGTATTGGCCAGGCGTGGTGGCTCAAGCCTGTAATCCCAGCACTTTGGGAGGCCGAGACGGGCGGATCACGAGGTCAGGAGATCGAGACCATCCTGGCTAACACGGTGAAACCCCGTCTCTACTAAAAAATACAAAAAACTAGCCAGGCGAGGTGGCGGGCGCCTGTAGTCCCAGCTACTCGGGAGGCTGAGGCAGGAGAATGGCGTAAACCCGGGAGGCGGAGCTTGCAGTGAGCTGAGATCCGGCCACTGCACTCCAGCCCGGGCGACAGAGCGAGACTTCGTCTCAAAAAAAAAAAAAGAACTAGTATTACGGAAACTGGTTCTTTTGTGGGTTGACTGGGGTTGATGGGGCTTAGCTGGATGATTTCTGATCGATGTGATATCCACGGAGGGCTACAGTCAGTAGGGAACTTGACTAAGCTGGAACTTCCAAGATGGTGCACTTACATGCCTGGTACCTCAGCAGGGGCAGCTAGAAGGCTGGGCTCAGCTGGGACACTGAGATGGCTGGGTGTCTCTCTCTCTCTCTCTCTCTCCCTCTCCCTCTCCCTCTGTGTGATCTCAGGACCCACCCATGTGGCCTCTCTACATGTTTTCCATCAGGGTAGTTGGACTTTATACATGTTTGGTATAAGGCTCCCAAAACTGTGAAAATAGAAGTTGCTAGGCCTTCTTAAGTCTTTGGCCTGAGGCCTGCTCTGTGGCACTTCCACTGCATTCTATTGGTTTTGCCAGCCATAGGGCCAGCCCAGATTCAGTGTGGATACCCGGAGGGATGGTTCATTAGGGTCATATGTGCACACAAGCTGTACCAGCTACTGAAAGTATATTTGGGTACTTAGAGGAACATTTATATCCCAGCTGTGGTGAGTGGATGGGAGGCACAGAGTCCACTGCATCCATTTATGAGAAGCTCTACTTTCTTTTTTATCAGCGGTACTCTCAGTTTTGGGGGGTAAGTAAAAGTCGCAGAAAACATAGCATTCTAAACTTAACGTTTCTCAATATGTGGCCAATGGGCCTTTTGTATCAGAATTACCTGGGGACTTGTTAAAAATATCTATTTCTTGGCCCACCTTCTGTTTCAGTTTATTGTGAGGACAACACTAGGAAGCTGCATTTTCACAAGCTCTCTGGGTGATTCTTTCAGACAGTGATGTTTGAGAATTTAAACCCAGACAGAAACTCTGTTGCAAACCTCTCTGCATGGCCAGCATCCAGCTCAATAGTCAGCCATGGGCAGCTCAGCTTGTTGCTCTTCTTCCTTTGTGCTCTGTTCTTTGAGCACCTTTGGGCCTTTTTGACTGTTGCTGCATGAGTGCTCAACCTTTGTGTCAACATAGAACATGTTTTTTTTTTTTTTCAAGGTCTTTAATGAATCTCTCTATGACCTCTCTATGCAATGGTATGGCACTGCCGTTTCAACAGGGAAATAAAAGCAGTACATGGCAGTGACCAATTCTCCATGCATTTGGAATATAGGTCAGGATATTCTTGACCTTGTGTTCAGAAGTGCATCAGCAAATGCTGTTTCTAGGCCCTCCACTGGTGTTTTCTCTGCTGCAAAGAGAAGACTTCTCAAAGCTGGGGGGCTTGAGGCAAGAGGTCATGTGTTTGAGCCTGAGATGTCAGCAGGCCAGGGAGGAAAGGCAGCCTTGCTCCTTCAGTTACACAAGGTCCATATTCCCTCTCCATGTCTTTACCCCAGTGCACGGCCACAGAAGAGCCCAGCTGCTGAGCTGATGCAAGGCACCCTCTGTTGAGCCTTCAATCTGGCCTCACTTGACAAACAGCAGCAGTAAACGTGGCTTGAACATGTTGTCACTGAGCTGCATGATGATTGTCAGAGAAGTAAAAGACAGAGTTTCTGTCATGAACAGTGTACTTGGGTGATGAATAGACTCTCAAAAGAAAAAAAGATAAATGACACATACAAGTGTAAAATGAATATATGAGCAGTGGGTTTAGAGGAAGGCGAGCTCATTGTCCAATGTCAGGGGAGGCTGTCCAGATACAGTGTGGCTTGAGCCAGACCTTGGATAGGTACATGCTTGGAGCGGCAGAGAGGAGTGGAATGGGTTGTGCAGGGGTGGTGCCTAGGAAGCTGGGGGAGCTGGCATTCCTGGAAGGGGACTGTATTAGGGTTCTCCAGAGAAACAGAACCAACAGGATATGTAGAGGGATAAGAAGAGACTCCCTAGGGGAATTGCCTCATGTGATTATGGAGGCTGAAGAGTATGTTGTCTCTAAGCTGGAGAACAGGACAGTCAGTGGTGTAACTCAGTCTGAGCCTGAGGCCTGAGAACCAGGAGCTCCTGGCCTGAGGGCAGGACAATATGGGTGTCCCGGCTCAAGAACAGAGAGAATTTGCCCTTCTTCCACCTTTTTGTTCTATGTGAGAAGGCCCTAAACAGATTGGATGGTGTCCAACCATGTTGGTGAGGGCAGATCTTCTATACTCAGACTACTGATTCAAATGCTAATCCTGGACGGCGCGGTGGCTCGTGTCTGTAATCCCAGCACTTTGGGAGGCTGAGGCTGGTAGATCGCCTGAGGTCAGGAGTTTGAGATCAGCCTGGCCAACATGGTGAAACTCTGTCTGTACTAAAAATACAAAAATTTGCTGGGCGTGGTGGCATGCACCTATAATCCCAGCTACTCGGGAGGCTGAGGCAGGAGAATCGCTTGAACCTAGGAGGTGGAGTTTGAACGAAATTCCATCCCCCCCCCCAAAAAATGCTAATCTCTTCTAGAAGCACCCTCACAGACACACCCAGAAGTATTGTTTTACCAACTATGTGGGCATCCCTTAGCCAGTCAAGTTGACACATTAAAATTAACCACCACATGTTCATTGGTGGCCAAGAGACAGCCAGTGGTTGGAGGCTGTGGGCTAGTGAGAAATCAAGTTGGAGAGGCAGAGTGTCCAAACCAGCTCTGCGCCTCCCACAGAAGCCCCCCTCCTCTTCCAGCCTCTAGAAGCCTTTTAGTCCTTTGTCTCCTCCCAACTCACAGGGTCTGGGTGTGGGCCCTGACTTCTGAGTCTAGTCTTGCTCCTGCCACCTGTTCTCCCAATGCCTCCTGTCTCTCCCCCAGCTTTCCAGTCACCATCATTGGACACGGCCCCCATTTTCCAGCTTCTGTCCCACTCTACTCCCTCCCAGAATATCCCCTATTCCCAGAGCTCCAAGTTCCCCCTATTCAGGAGACAAAGTCAGAGGTTCTTAGAAGAGGCTAGAAGGTGAGTTCCCATCTGACCCTAGTTCCTGGGGCCTCTCCCAGCCTGGTCTTCAACCTGTTGACAGAGGAGGGGTCTAGGCTGTCAGAGCCTGTCCTCAGTACTTTCCAGGGGCCTAACACATGTTGATTTCTGGAGCCCTGTCCCTTCTCTTGGCCAGTGGAACCCTCCAGTGGTCTCTGACTCTGTAGTTGAGCGAGTAATGACCTTAGTTAGGAACCTGGCTCCTCTAAGCCCCATTTTCCATTTGTCATGACTCCTCAAACAATTCATGATGTGGAACCTCTCTGAATCATGGCAGATGCACTATCTGTCGCCCCCACTTTCTACATGGTGAGAAGAACCTTGAGTGTTGCTCTCCTAAACCAGACACACAACAGGGACTAAGGCTGTTGCTTAGGTTGACAGCAGGGCAGGTATGGGCAAAGGGACATGGATGAGGGGCATGGTTGAAGGATGCCATTGGAGTGAGGATACTTGTTGCTACCAGGCAGGAAATGACACTTGGACAGAAAGTGGGAGCCCCTCTTATCCATAGTTGTCTTCATGGAGCTAGAAAGCAAGTGCCCAAACCATCTCAGAGGAGAGCGCCAAGGGTCAAGCTTGAGAAATGCATCCTAATGTGTCTTTCAAGTGAAGGCCCTGCAGTGAGGGTCTAGGTTGAAGTTGCAGAGCCATGGATGGCCAAGAAAGATGAGAGGGAAGACCAGAGCAGTAGGTAGAGGAGACAAAGGCCAGCACTCAAGGCTGGTGCTCATTTACATGAGTGGATCCAGTTCAGCTTAGAAGGCTCAGGCTGGGATAGACAAGAAAAGATTAGGTGATGGTATTAGCTTGGTTAGAATAAATTCATCCACATATTCATTTATTTCCTCATGCCTTCAACCATTCATGGATTCCACAGACCTTTTCTCTAGTGCCTTCTGTGAGCTAGTAACATAGGTCATTAGACATAGTTTTGCCCTAATTTATTTCAGTTTAGAAGGGGGAGGAGATAGGCATAAAAAACAAGTGTGGGCTGGACGCAGTGACTCATGCGTGTAATCCCAGCACTTTGGGAGGCCGAGGTGGGCAGATCATGAGGTTAGGAGCTCGAGACCGTCCTGGCCAACATGACAAAACCCCATCTCTACTAAAAATACAAAAATTAGCTGGGCATGGTGGTGGGCGCCTGTAATCCCAGCTACTTGGGAGGCTGAGGCAGGAGAACTGCTTGAACCTGGGACGCAGAGATTGCAGTGATCCGAGATCCCGCCATTGCACTCCAGCTCTGGGTGACAGAGCAAGACTCTGTCTCAGGGGAAAAAAAAAAAAATACGTAATCGTTTTGAAGTTGCTAGGATGGAAGTTTAGAAAGCAGAGGCAGAAAGGAAGGAGTAATAAACTCTACCTGGAAGTGGGAATGAGGATCAGGAGAGACTTGAAGGAAGAAGTAACACTCAAGCTGATTCATTATATGGAGTGAAGGCTGGGGACACAGAGGAGAGAGAAGGGCCTTCCAGAGGGGAACGGGCTGGGATGATAGTGAGAGGTCCAGTGACCGGCAGCTTGATATGGCAAAGAGCAGGCGAAGTGGGAATAGGTGAGTGGACAGAGAGATGGTTGTGTCCAGCCTGGTTTATGGCACTCAAGAGTACTGCCAGGTGATGGCCGCAGGATTACGTGGCAGAACGAGAGAGGAGGCTGGATGAGGATGACAGAACATGGGCTGGGCAGTGGGAAGACTGGGAGCAGTGGCCAAAGTCTTTGCTACCAAGAGGGAGCTGGTGCTCCACAGTGATCTGGAGGGGCACTTTGACTTGCCCAGCAGTGTCAGGAGTTATGAAGACTTTGTTACAGGGAGATCTGGCCCAGGTAGTTCACTAGTCCACTCTAACTGTCCACAAGTTACTCTACTCTGTCCCATCCTCCATGTAACCATGCACTTCCCCAGACTTCACCCCTGTTAAGACCCCAGGCTTTTCCTAATACTGAGTCCTTCACTCACTCTCTCACTAACACTGACTATACCTTCCGCATCACCCACGATCTCACACCCCAGCACGCCAGGTTCCTTCTTGTGATGTGGCAACACACACACACTGCATTCATATGTGCCCATCACACATGCACCACACAGGTGTGTGACACGCTCACTCACATTCACATCCTCGCATATGCTCATGTGTACTCACACACACTTGCACACAAAAAGACATTTGTAGACGCTCACTCCCACACTCATATACCACTCACTGTCACACACACTGGTTTGCACATGCCCACACCACACACATCACACACTCATGCTCACTCACACACACTCATGGCAAACAAACTCACTTGCATACTCAAACTTACACACACACACCACACACAACCTGCCCACTCTCACACACACACACTTGCACACCCTCACACACGCTCATTCACACACACTCCTTTCAGTTCCCGTGATGAGAAGAAACTGAATCGGAAGTTGGTAAGCCGAGGTATACCCACCATGGTACTGTGTTCTTCAGCCTTCTTAGCTGTACAGCGAGGAGGAGGGGCATCAGATGATATTTACCTTGCTTTCTACTTTTCAGTCTGTGGTTTTACAATCTCCCTGACTCTCACCCCATCCATGCATCTGAAAGGTTGCGTGGAAGCAAGGTTGAGTGAGAGTGGCGAGGGGGAGAAAGGGCGGAAGGAGGGTTTGGTTTCTGGGGCCTGAGCAACTCTGGCCTTGAATATGCCAGCGATCCCGACAGATTCCCAGGTGGAATAAAGACCTGGGGGCCCCAGTGGCTGCTAGAATGGGCTGACCAGGGGTCTTCCTATTTGGACTAACATGTCTGGGAAATACGGGGTCCATGTTATATAAGGAATTCCACTCTCCCTCTGCCTACTGGGAAGATATTCTCCATATTTCTTGGAATTCCTCACTGGTGTAGAAAATGAAATGGGTTTGAGAACATATAATTTCCATATTTTTATTGGTGAATCTGAACTGGTTACAGCAAGTCTTAGATGTCTCCACCAAGCTGTACACCTTATGCCTTCCCCTTCCTCTGTGTCTGTTTCTTCTTTCTTGCCTACAAAAACTGAGCTGGACCCCAGCTGGGCCCCCTGCCACATTCAGACATTAATATCCATCTAAATTTGTAGACAAGAGCCCAGAGCTGCCGGCCTGCAAGGGGGTGTTCCCAGGACAGGCCACATGGAAAGGGGTGCAGATCAGAACGCAGTCCTTCCATCTGTCTCTGGAAGCCATCCCTCAACATCAGGCTGACCCTCCCCTCGCTCTGGATTGACTTTATAGAATTCTCTAGAAATGGTTCTGTTAGCCCCAGGTGGAAGCTGTCACCTGAATGAAATCTTACGATCATATCTTCTGATTTTTTTCTAGAAGGTACTAAGAAGACAGAAACAAGCAAAGCCGCCACCACAGAGCCCGAAACAACCCAGCCGGAAGGGGTAGTGGTCAACGGGAGGGAGGAGGAGCAGACGGCAGAGGAAATCCTCAGCAAAGGCCTGAGCCAGATGACCACCAGTGCTGACACAGATGTTGATACCTCTAAGGACAAAACCGAGTCGGTCACCAGCGGCCCCATGTCCCCAGAGGGCTCACCTTCCAAGTCTCCCTCAAAGAAGAAAAAGAAATTCCGAACCCCCTCCTTTCTGAAAAAGAGCAAAAAGAAGGAGAAAGTGGAGTCCTGATTCACGACACTCACGGGCTCCCTCCTGCCTCCTCTCTCTCCTCCCCTTCCCTTCTCCCATCCCTGTCCCTGCAAGCACAGGGCCAAGGAGGGATAGAGTAGGACCCTGGACCACACTCGGAAGGGGAACTTAGAGATCGCCCGACCAACCCTTCGTTTTACAGTTGCCCCAGAGAAATCAGGTGACTTGCCAAAGGTCACACAGCTAGTTAGCGGCAGAGCCTGCACTCGAATTCAGGTCTCCTGACTTCCAGTCCAGTGCTCCTTCTGCTACACAACACTGCCTAGTTGTGGGCCACCTTTGTTTAGATGCTGCCCACCAATCTGAGCCTAGGGCAAGAAGGCCAGAAATGGGCCGTGATCTCTCACAGGCACAGACTGAATCAGACAGGTCGAGGCTTCCCCTGAGTAAGGTCCATTTCTTCGCAGGAATCCAATCTCCTGCAGATGGAGCTATCTCTACATTTAAAAATCTCTTCTCTTTTCCACTTTGGGTCCCTGCCCTGCTGCTCAAAGCAACCAGCCAAATTGACCCCTCCAACAGAAAGTAATATTTGTTCCCAAGGGCTAATGGCTTAGCTTGTACTTCCCCAAACATTAACCCTGAGCTTTCTTCATGGAACCTCTTGAATGATGGATGGAAGAGCTGTAAGAGATGGCAGGCATAAGGGCAAGCCATGTAAGCTGAGGACTGGGGATGGTTTCATCAACATACAAGGCCAGGAACCTGACCCGTTTGTATGGTGCGTCTCAGGCACTTCAAAACTAAAACCAAATTTAGCATAGGAAAAAGTTGTTTAATGCTCAGGGTAGAAATTTGGGGAAGTTGAAATCCTCTGTTGGCTTTGGGTTGTATAAGGAGGATCAAAACAACAGAGGGAATGCTATGACTTTCTAGCTTTGCATGACACCTGGAGCAGTGTACTGTACCTGCCTCACTCCTGTCCAGCAGTAAGGTGTCCTCTGACCTTCCCTCACCCCCAGAAACACTTGCTTACAGACCGAAACTGGCATCTTACTCTTGGCACCTTGATTTGCACCCTCTGAGGTTCCAATTCTGAGTCACTCTAGGTCCAGCAGAGGAGAATCAGAAATGAGCCCTTCAGGATTAATCTTCTTGCACCAGCTCTCGGAGAAATGCTGGGTCCCTGTCCCTGTCCCTATCTGTCCATCCTGGGGCCTGGTAATGGCCACAGTTATCGTTTTAAATGCCACCACTCTCTTCTCATGTTCTTCCATGGGGCATTGATTAATGAGCATTGTTGGCTCCTAAAAATTAGACAATCCATTCTCTTAAAAGCACAGTGTCTTGAAAGAATATTTTTCCTTTTCATCTGACTATTGTGAAGCTATTTTTGAGAGTTCTTAATCATAGTTTCCCACTTTTGAGCACTTACTATCTATAGACACTGTGCAGGCTTCACATACATTACATCCTTTAACCCTCACAGTAATCCTTTGAGGTGGGTAAGATCATTCCCATTTTGTGGGTGAGGAAATTGACCCCCTAAAAAGATAATTGACTTGTCCCAGCTGACTTGGCTAGAAAGATCTGGATTCTGGATTTGAATCCAGGTCAATCTGAGTCCAGAGCCTTTGCTCTTAACAACTATGGTGACCAGACAACTTTAATCCTCAGGGGTGGTGGTTTTCATCCAGGACTTGTCTCTATGACTGGTCTCCATTGCATAATGTTAGCACTTGAAGCAAAGGTAGGGAACTCCCCTGTGCTCATCGTCATCAGTGCACGTGAAGTTCCCGGTCAGTGTGGACTGTGGTGATGCTACTGTGTGCCTCTGACAAAGGATAGGCAAGAGCCTTCTGGTTGGGGCAGGAAATACCATCCATAGTTGGCTATTTCTTGAGAAGGAAGGAAACTGACCTAGTACCAAGGTAAACCCGACACTGTGTCTCTCTAGTGCAGATTCCTAACTGCTACCCCAGGCTCCATCTGTGTTCTACTTCCTGATTGGGTCAAATTTTAGGAGGGACAACCCACTGATGCCTCAGAAAAATCTGTCATGTGGGAAACGCCTTTAAAAGCCAATCCCTTGATGCCTTCTTTTAAAAAGTATATTTCACATTCATTTATCCTCTCGTGGCATTTGTTAAGGATCCACCGAGCACCAGGCATTATGCTGACATTGAAAGAGAGCCATCATTATGACTAGAATAATAAGTGGCAAACAATGTTGTGAGAATGGTGAACACAACCTCTGATGCACCCTTTCCTGTGCGAGTTGTACTTCAGGGGTGATGTTGATTGCTTCTGCATTCAACACACTCTCTTTATTCCCTTGACAATGAGGCCTCACTTAGGTGAAGATGTTGGATGGAGTCTTGCTGCAGCATTATTTTTGGAATTTATGCCATGGCCCACTTTCTATTGATAGATGAAACCTATCAGTTGGTTTATTCCTCATGCATTCCAAAAACATGCATTGAGCTTGGGTCAAGGGCCAGGCATGAGGATAGGCATAGTTCCTGCCCTCAAGAAGTTCATGAGCATAGGAGGTGTATAGACAAATTGCAAAACAGGCAAGGGTACCAAGGTGGCATAAGGAAGCAGCTCTTAACTATCTTGGGTACCAGAGAAACCCTGAGAGAAGCAATGGCTGTTAGGGTTTTAAAACAAAGAGAAATTTTCCAGTAGAATGAAAGGGTTGGCAGGGCATGCCATTATGAGGGAAGAATGTGTGCAAAGGTGTGGATGCATGAAATGCCATGATGGGTTCCACTGAGCAATGTGGCATTGCCAGAGCATGACGTGGAAGCTCGGGGGTTGAGGGGTCCCTTCACAGGTAGGCAGGGTTGAATCCTAAGGAAACTGGTAGGAAGTGTGGAGGAGTTAGACTTGTCATGGAAGGGGTTTGGAGCCCCTGAAGCCTTTAAATCAGGATAGAGTCAGCATCAGAATTGCATTTTAGGAAAATCCCTTTGGTGGCTGAATGGAGACTGGATGGGTGTGGGATGGTGGCATGGGAGCTCTGAGGCCTTTTTGAAATGTCAGTACTGAAACATAGTTGATGGCCTGCTTTACACAGTGTTTCCTCTACAGCAAATAGTAAGTTTCCAACACAAAATTTATTTCCATAAAAATCTTTGGATAAAGCACCTTAAGAGAGATTTTCAATAAGGAGAGGGGAGCATTCAAAGAGCTAATGTTTCCAGTTTTATTTTGTCTTGGTGCGGAATTGCTGGGAGAAGTGTCCAGCCATCCTGCCATTTCTTCCCTTGCGTAGAATGTGTCACACTTAGCTCCAGGCTTGAGAACATGCACCAAATGCTACAGAAACAGACATGTGGTCCAAACAAATCTACAGGCTATTAGAAAGGAAAGGCCATTTTCTTCGGCTCTGGATAAAAGTTGGCTGAAAACTTTGACCAGTATCTGACTGGAGAAAATACGTATTCAAGAACTCAGATTTGGCGGGCAGTAGGTTCATGTCTGGTTGAGCTACTGTGCCTGGATATGCCGGAGAAAAGGGTAACATTTGAACCAATGTGCTGCTCTGTGGCTGGCTGAGCTGGGAAGTGGAGAGGTTTCTGAGCTTATTTCCATCGGAAGGCAGGCAGGAGGAGAGAGGACAAGAAGGATTAGTGGTTTCACAGAGACAGGCTTGGCTCCAACGACTCCCTGCACAGTGTTGGCTGCACCCAACAGTGGCATGGGAGAACTATCCATACCATGTGACCTTCCCCCCAAACGGCAGAAAGAGACACCTTCTAGCCCAGATCTGAACTCCCTAAGAGCCTCCTGGCCTGCATGCGATCCAAGTAACTGTCCTACTTTGGCCAGTTGACCCCCCTCAACTCTCCTATAACTAAAACAGGGTTCTTCCTCTGTGAACAGATAAGCTCTTTGTAAAGGACTTGGGGGAAATTGGATGAAGAGCAGTAAGTTCTTATAGTAAGAACCCCACTGTAAAGCACTGTGCTCTGCCACTGGTGCATGTAGACTGAACTTGAATCCCATTCCCTGTGGATGACACTGTCACTTGCTTATGGTGACATGGCAAGACAGTCATTCAGATGTTTGGCATTGTTGTAGCAGGGCTACTGTCCGTGTGGGGGAAAATGCTATAAATCCACTTCTTTGATTGCCATGGATTTGAAAGAACCATTTCCCTAACAGCATGATTCGCCTCTGAAAGTCTAAAAATAATTTTCAGTTTTTCCGTGAAGGTATGTGGAGGATAGACACACAGCCTTACCCATAGGTCTGCATGACATGTTTTTTCTTTTTTTTTTTTTTTTTTTTGAGACGGAGCTTTGCTCTTTGTTGCCCAGGCTGGAATGCAGTGGTGCAGTCTCAGCTCACTGCAACCTCTGCCTCCCGGTTTTTCAAGCAATTCTCCTGTCTCAGCCTCCTGAGTAGCTGGGATTACAGGCACCTGCCACCACACCCAGATGATTTTTGTATTTTTAATAGAGACGGAGTTTCACCATGTTGGCCAGGCTGGTCTTGAACTCCTGACCTCAGGTGATCTGTCTGCCTCGGCCTCCCAAAGTGCTGGGATTACAGGTGTGAGCCACCATGCTGGCTAACATGTTTTTTCTTATGTGTGAATTTTATGTTCTAGTTTTGGGACAAGGGTAATCAGTTCTTGACTACTGAACAAATGAGAGAACATTTGCCCCTTATTCATTTTACACATGCGGGTCAGCAGAAACTCTAGAGTTGGTTGGCACAGTTGCAGTTGACTCTGAGCGTAGAGGAAACAGGTCTTTTTACATTCTCTCTCATCACTTGAGCTCAGTTGAACTCCCTAAGACCTTAGCACTCAAAGAGTCTGAGAAGAAATGAGGGAGAGGCTCAATTTAAGTTCTCCACTCCCACAGAAAGGACAGGGCACCCTACAATTTAAAAGCCAATGGGGCAGCCTATCATTTGTTTCACATCTGTTCTGAAAGGGATAGTTTAATGCAAGAAGTAAGAGGCCTGTGAGTGACTCTAAACTCATGAAATGTGCACATTGGTTATCTGTGTACATTTCCACTTGCAGCATAATATAAGAAAGCATACACGGAGTGTAATTACTTCCAGAAGCTGTGTCTCACTAACCTATTCAGATGTGGCACACTTTCTGTCATCAATGAGAGACCACACAGAGCTCGGTCACCAAGGCATGCCCAACATCCCTTTACCACTCACAGCAGCCACACTCACCGGGAAGCAGTGTGGGGACTTCAGTGGGGTGTCCTTTAGTGGAGAACACCTTTCATCATTTTTATAGAGACAGTTCCCTTGAGAATGTAGGCTTTTCGTCGTAGGAACAATTAGGAAGAATCTCCAGTTGGGAGTGTTCTTATATACACAGAAATAATGGGCCGCATTGGTTCATTCTTAGGTGATAATTAGGTTTGGCTATATTGATGTTTGGTGCCGCTTACCTTCTAGATTTTCCCAAAAGCTGCGTCATTGCTACGGGAAATTGTGGCCTGAAGATGGGGGAGAAATGATCACTACTGATGCAGGGGAGGCGTTCACGCAGAGCTGGAGTCCGAGGCTCAGTGTGAGAAAGCACTGGCGGTTTTCTGATAGAGTCGAGTCCTGGGCTCCTCTCCTCACCCACTGTGTCCCGAACTGAGGCCAGCTGTAATTGGCAAATTACTTATCTCTAGGTAGTTTAAAGAAAATGTAAGAGTTTGGGGGTTGGTGGGAGAATAACTGTAGAAAGACCCTAAACTCTTCTCTCCCCCAGCAAATTATCTTATATAATGTTTAAAAACCCAAAGGCCAGATCTCCCCTTTTAAAGTGAATCGGAAGGAGGACGGCAATTGGACCGGGGCAGAGGGGCCACACTTAAAACACATTATAAAATGGGAATCTATTTCAGGGAACCCCACCCCCACACTTCCACTCCACCTCACACCTGTTGGTCCTGCTTTGTGGGTGATTGATTGATACCCGAGGACTGCTCCACCTTTAAATTCCTACAATTTATGCTGCAACCAACATCCCAGTGTTTGCCCTCTCTGGGAAGAGGCCAAGTGGGGGAGAACATAAGTTCCAGAGCCTGAGATTGCCTGGCTGGGGTGTAGACTAGCAGGAACCCAGTCTAGATAGAGTGCAGTGTTCTCTAAAGCTATGGATGGTTTCAGTGAAATGTCTGTGTCTGACAATCGTCACGCAAGAGTACTACTTACTGTCTTCCCTTGTACATACATTGTCTGTGTTTAGCTTTTCCTAGTATTGTGAAGTTTCAAATAGGGGTTCCATGTAAATACTCTTTCTGCTACTGAAATGCTGTCCCCCTGGAGTATGCATCACCCCCACAAATGGTTTTGCCTTTCTCTATGCTAACACTTTTTGAGCCACTGACATGCAGATTGATGGCTAGTTTCTTGGGCTTTTATTTTGCAATTTTATATATATACACATATAATATATATATATTTAAGGGTTGGTTTTGTATAGTTTTCTGTTTGAATCTCTGAGCACCAAAGCTGCCCTTTGATTTTTCACGAGAACTTTCCAAAGCCACTTCCTGAGCCCTCCTGCTGCTTTGGTGTCTGACGGTGATGCTGGGGTGGCATCTCTGCCCGTGAATTTCTGTATGTGTGTACTGTTACCTCACCTGCAGATATGACCCGAGTAAATCTAACGTGCTTGGCTTCCCAGTGTGTGTGCCCCGTCTCTGTCGGCTCCTCAGCTCTCCTGGCTTCCAGGGGAGAAGTCAGAAAGGGGGCCCTGTGGAAACATGGACCGTGCAAGAAAATTGTACCCTTGAGGCCATTTCTCACATGTGGAAAGCTGAACATGTGTCTACTTGTGTTCTGATTTGGGAAGGGTGGTTATAAAATACTAGACTCCGCTGAAAAGGAAAAGGCCATGTGAATTTGAAACAGCTCTGTGGAGGAAGCTAAGTTTAGGTGGGTTAGGATAGGGGAGGAGCATTGTACAAACACACACGTGGATGGCCCTGCAGGGCAGCAGCCGTGGCAGATCTATAGGCTGGAATGGAAAAGGGTGTTGAGCCAGAGCGAGAGTCTTGGAGAGGGCTAAGAAGTCACCCCAAGGGGTGAAAGGGGAATACAGAGACTAGGTGGGGAGAAAGGAAGAGAGAAAAAAGGAAAGAGAGCATTTGGCTCCTCTTTATTCAAAAACTACTTTGGGAGCTCAGTATTCCTTGAGCATCCACACATACGTGGCAGGTGCTGTTTAAGTATTTCATGCATCGCACCCCACTGAACCCCCATAAAACCCAGAGGGTGATTCTTTTATTACTACTTACTTTACAGATGAAGTAAGGAGACTTTTCTTGGCCACAGGTTAATATGTGGTGAAGCCCAAGTTCAGCTAAAGTCTTGCAGGTAGCCAGGCCCTGGCTCTTTCCACTGCTGCTCACTGCCAGGTGCCCTGAGCCCAAGAGCAGTCCCTGCCAGCACTCTGAGGCCCACTGTTCTGGGCAGGTCTGCTTTCCAGACTGCCTGGATCCAAGGGTAGAGCCTCTCTTCCTCCTCTTGCATCCAGGTATCCTGACGTTTCCAAGGCTCCTGTAAACTTGGAAACAAGGAACCCAGCCCCTCGGGTGCCCCCAAGCCATCAGTTTCTCCCTTGCTGCAGTCACCCAGGAATCCACTGTAAGAAACATGACTTCTCTGTGCTGTCACAGCTGTGTGCATTGCTCAGCTACATAAACCCCGTCTCTATTTAAAATACAAAATTAGCCGGGTGTGGTGGTAGGTGCCTGTAATCCCAGCTACTTGGGAGGCTGAGGCAGGAGAATTGCTTGAACCCAGGAGGCGGAGGTTACAGTGAGCCGAGATCGCGCTGTTCACACAAACCCACAAGTTGAACTCGAGTTTGCACTATGATTAAAGGCAAACAAACATAGGAGCAGAGTGCCCTCTATCTACCAGAAACATTAAGAAATTTCTCCAGCTCATATACAGCAGTCCCCCCATATCTGCTGGGGATACTTTCCAAGACCCCCCGTGGGTGCCTGAAACCTTAAATAGCACTGACCCCTATACACACTATGATTTTTCCTATACATATATACCTCTGAGAAAGTTTATGAATTAGGAACAGTAAGAGATTCACAATAATAATAAATTAGAACAATTATAACAATGTGCTGTAATAAAAGTACAATAAGCATTACTTGAACACAAGCATGGTGATACTGTTACAGCCAATCTGATAACCAAGATGGCTACTGAGTGACTAATGGGCAGGTAGTGTAGACAGCATGAATACACTGACAAAGGGTTATTCATGCCCCAGGTGGATAGCACTGAACAAAGTGGGATGATGAGAGATTGCAACACACTACTCAGAACAAACACGCAATTTAAGGCGCGGTGACTTACGCCTGTAATCCCAGCACTTTGGGAGGCTGAGGTGAGTGGATCACCTGAGGTCAGGAGTTCAAGACCAGCCTGACCAATATGGTGAAACCCCATCTCTACTAAAAATACAAAAACTAGCCAGGTGTGGCGGTGGGTGCCTGTAGTCTTGGGAGGTTACTCAGGAGGCTGAGGCAGGAGAATTGCTTGAACCTGCAAGGCAGAGGTTGTCGTGAACTGAGATTGTGCCACTGCACTCCAGCCTGCGTGACAGAGTGAGACCCCATCTCAAAAACAACAACAACAACAAAGGCTTATGAATTGTTTATTTCTGGAATTTTCCATTTAATTTTCTTGGACCCCGGTTGGCCACAGGTAACGGAAACTGCAGGAAGTGAAACCCGCAATTCACTACATGTGAAAGGGAAGTCGGGCTGGAGAAGAAGTGGGAAGGACCCATAGCTGAGCCAGCTCCTACTTGGAGGGAGCAGTGAGGGTGGCAGAGAGACCATCAGGAAAATGTGGTGGAGGCCCCTCCTGGTTTCAAGAACAGTGAGCAAAGTGCTGGGGTTCACACTGCCAGACCCTGTTTGTAAGATCTAAGTAATGAGGAAGTGAGGAAGAGTCAGCGATATGAAGCACCAGAATCCAGATAGGATCAAGGAAGGGCTCTGTGGCCCCCCTAATCCCGGCTACCTGGATAAACATGAAAAAAGAAACTTTCAGCCAAGCTATTGTGGTTTCCACCACTGCCACCCAGATAACTAGGTCTCAAATCTGGCAAAATGTAATCATAAGAAATAGAAAATGTTCCTTTTCTCTTCATTTGTGCCTTTGCACAGGGGGATGCACATCTCTGACAGGAGCCAACTCTAATCTGGATAGGGATCGCATTGTGTTAAGAGTAAGCATGGAGAAAAATCACATCACAATTTAGTAGCTTAAAAGAAGACCAAGCTGAGAAAGTAGAACACATTGTCCTCAATGCCACAGAGTTACTACAGGAAGCAGGAGAAAGGTTAAGGAAATCTCTATTAATATACCATTTATCAAAAAGATCAGTCAGTTATGAAAAGGGAGCACTTTAAGTCAAGAAATCTTTTTTGTTAGTGATGAAAAACACTGCCATATGTAAACACGAGGCATAAGCCATCAATAGCAGGTTGAATGTTATTTATCATAGATGAGAACATAAAGACATGTCTAAACATGGAAGGATCCCAAGCCCACCCCTTGAAAAAAATTAGACAATCATGTGTCCAGTGGATTGGAAAATGTATGTAAGTGAATAACTCAAGAAGGAGAAAGACATGTGACTAGAATAAGGTAGCAAGCAATGAAACCAAATAAATGTATTGCTAAGTCTAATTTTTCATTAATTTAACCAACTCAATGCAAATGTTTAAAAAGTAGTTATTAGAATATAGGTATATTATAAATAATAATTTGGAGCAGCAGGAAGTTAAACATGCTAAGTTTCTTGTTATTGGCAAAAGAGATTTAATAGATTATTTTTTAAATTGTTTGAAGAATATTGGCTCAATTACATATAAAACTGTTGTATTAGTTCAGGCTGCTATAACAAATGGCCAGGGATGGGGTGGGTCAGACACAAAACATTTATTTTTCATAGTTCTGGAGACTCAAAATTCAAGATCAGGACGTCAGCGTGGTTGGGTTCTGGTGAGGGTCATTTTCCAGGCTGTAGATTACCGGTTTCTCCTTGTATCTCCACGTAGTGGAATGATAGTGAGAGAGTTCTCGCCATCTTTTGTAGGCACTAATCCCATTCATGAGGGCTCCATGCTCATAATTTAACTTCCTCCCAAATTAGGAGGTCCCACCTCCTAATTCAATCACATTGGGGATTAGGATTTCAACATAGGAATTTGACAAGGCATAAACATTCAGTCCACAGCAATTGTGAACTTAGAGATGGTTCATAAGAATTTAAAAGATAATCTTTATTAAAAGGCTCTATATCTTCCAAATCACTAAAGAGAAAAATAACAATAGGAATTCAGCTAAGATAGAGTAATGGACTAAATTTACCATCCTGCCTACAATAACCAAAAAATGAATAAAATATATGAAACAATGGTCTTCAAACCACTTCACATCTAGTAGTAAAGAACAATGATGCTGGAGAGTTGAGAAATCCATGAAGTGACCCCTATCTATGATTGTTCCAGCTTACTGCCTTAACAGAATTTCTAGGCCATGGCACAGGAAAGGTGAATCCAGGCAGAGCCTGGCAAACTCAGTTAAGGAGATGGAGCTGAGGGTCCTGGGAGAACAAGCTAGCTAGAGTTTGCAGGATAGGGTAGCAGAAAGGAGAGACCAAACATAGATGCAGATGTGCCCCTCTGAGTGTTCAGATGAATACCAATCAGTATATGTATGTGAGGAAACTACCCAAGACTAAAAACCAAAACAAAACCAAACAGCCTACCCAAAGGATTAGAGGTAACAGTGCCTAGTGCCAACGTGGGGTCAGGAATAGTGTCTGTCCCTTCCAGGATGACTGAAAAACTTCATGATTCATGGGTCATTGGATGGAATACACTTGAGAGAACTCAGTCTTGCCTCAGTAGTGGGAAATACTCAGCACTAGAATAAAGACTGCTCTGGTCCTGTCTAGCAAATCTTAAACACAAGACCTGAAAGGATCAAACTGTTTCTAAATAATTGCATGCCAGAACTAAGGTCAAGATTATTGACAAGAATACAGAAATATGTAGCATCCAACAAGAAAAATGTACAACATTTGGTATCTAATAAGAAATTACCAGACTTGCAAAGAGACAGGAAAACGTGACTAATAATGAAGACAAAATATATATCAATCAAAGCTGACCTAGAACTAATTCAGATGTTGGATTTGGCAGACATATTATTATAGCTGTGTTCCATATGTTCAAAAAGTTAAGTAGAGACATGGAAGATATTCAAAAAACACAAACTTCTGGAGATGAAAACTACAATATGTGAGATGAAAAATACACTCATTGGAATTAACAGCAGATTAGACATTGCAGAAGAAAAGGTTAGTGAACTTGAAGACATAGCAATACAAACTATCCAAAATGAAACACAGAGAAAGAGAATTTTAAAAAATTAACAGAGCATCAGTGAGTTCTTGGACAATTTCAAGCCACATAATATATGTGTGCTTTCAGTTTCTGAAAGAGAAAAGAAGGCAGAGAAACAAAGTGAAGAAACAATGGCCAACATTTCCCCAAATTTCATTAAAACTATAAAACTACAGATCCAGGAAGCTCAATGAACCCAAGCACAAGAAACATGAAGATAATCATACCAAGGCACGTCATTAACAAATTGCTCAAAACGGGTGATAATGAGAAAATGTTAAAAGCAATCAAAAGAAAAAACTATGCACAGAGGAACAAATACAAAGATAAAAGCGGATTTCTTCTCAGAAACACTGCAAGTGAGAAGACAATAGAATGACACCTTTAAAGTACTGAACAAAGAAACTGTCAATGTAGAATTCCACGTCCAGTACAAATCTCTTTCAAAAGTGAAGATGATTACACAGCTGGGCTTTTAACAACAACAAAAAGTGAAGATGAAATACTTTTTCAGATTTATAAAAGCCAAAAAAAATCCATCATCAGAAGAAGCACCTTCAAGAAATCTTAATGTTCTTCATGTAGAAGAAAAATATTCAATGGAAATGTGAATCCGCACAAAGGAGGAAGAACATCAGAAATGGTAACTACAGGGGGAAAGATGTAAGATTTGGGGGGCTATTTACATTTCTCTCTCTCTCCTTTTTTTCTTTTCTTTTCTTTCTTTCTTTTTTGACAGAGTCTTACTCTGTTGCCCAGGCTGGAATGCAGTGGCACCATCATGGCTCACTGCAGCCTCAATCTCCTGGGTTCAAGCGATTCTTCCACCTCAGCCTCCTAAGTAGGTGGGACTACAGGTGCACACCACCGTACCTGGGTAATTTTTGTTTTTGTTTTTTTTTTGTAAAGACAGCATCCCATATGTTGCCCAAGATGGTTTTGAACTCCTGGGCTCAAGTGATCCTCCCATCTTGGCCTCCCAAAGTGTGGGGGTTACAGGTGTGAGCCACCATGCCCACTTTAAATTTATTTAAAGAACAACTGACTGTATAAACAAAAATTACATTGTGGCATGGAGTTTATAACTTGTAAAAACAAAATGTCTGACAACAATAGTATAAATATTGGGAGAGGGAAATTGAAATGTTCTGCTATACATGAAGTAATGTCAGTTGAAGGTGAAGGTATGTTGTGATAAGTTAAAGGTATAAATCCTATAAACCCTAAAATTGTCAGTAAAATTATAAAACAGTTACAGCAAAGTTTTTCATACTCAGCACTATTAATATTTTGGGCTGAATATTTCAGACTGGGAGAAAATATTTGCAAAGCATATATCTGATAAATAACTTGTATCCAGAATGTATAATAGACTCTGAACCTGGGATACTCAATTATATCACAATAAAAACCCAATTAAAATGGCAAAAGATTTTAATATACACTTTACTAAAAAAGACAGATGAATAGCAAATAAGCACATGAAAGGATTATCAAATGAAAATGAAAGCCACATGGGATACCACTACCCAACCATTAAAATGGCTAAACTTAAAAGCAAAGACTATACTAAGTGTTGGCAAGGATGTGGGGAAACTGGAAGTCTCATACACTGCTATTAGTAACGTAGACAGTACAACTTTGAAAAACAGTTTACTAGTTTCTTAAAAAAAATTAAGCCTATATCTACTAAATGATCTAGCCATTCCACTTGTAGGTGTTTACCCAAGGGAAATAAAAGCATATGTTCATACAAAGACTTGTGCACAAATGTTCATAGCAGTTTTATTTGTAATAACTAAAAACTTGAAGCAACTCAAATTCCCATCAACTGGTGAATAAACTGTGATATACCTATACATTGGAATAACACTCCATAATAGAAGGAATACATTCTTGATACATGCTACAATATAGGTGAATCTCAAAATAATAATGCTCAGAGAAAGAAGCCAAAGAAAAGTGTATACTGTATGGTTCCATTTACATAAAATCCTAGAAAATGTAGGCTAATCTAGAGTGACAGAAAATAGATCAGTGATGACAGGGGTGGGTGTCGTGTGGGTCGGAAGGATTACTAAGGGACACACGAAAGCCTTTGCAGGTGATGGAGATGTGCGTTACCTGTGGTGATAGTTTCATGGGTGTATACATATATCAGAAATTGTTATATACATTGATATACATAAATATGTGCTATTTATTGCATGTCAACTGTACCTCCATAAAGCTCTTAAAAATTAATTTATACACCAAAAGTTCGAAAAAAGGGGGGAAAGCAAGGGAACATTTTAAAAATGAAAAGCAGAACACCAAATAGAAGCATGACTAGGCTGAGCATGGTGGCTCACGCCTGTAATCCCAGTACTTTGGGAGGCCAAGGCAGGAGGATCACTTGAGGTCAGGAGTTAGAGGCCAGCCTCACCAACATGATGAAATCCCGTCTGTACTAAAAATACAAAATTAGCTGAGTGTGGTGGCATGCTTCTGTAATCCAAGCTACTCTGGAGGCTGAGGCAGGAGAATCACTTGAACCCAGGAGGCGGAGGTTGCAGTGAGCCAAGGTGGTGCCATTGCACAACAGCGAAACTCCGTCTTGAAAAAAAAAAAATGAAGTATGACTAAATATATGTTTTCAGCATAAATATGAATGGACTAAACTATTATAATTTTTAAGGGAGGGTTTCAGATTGGGTCAGAAAATGAAACCCACTGTCTGCTGTACAAAAGATACATATCAAATAGCAGAAATGTAAATGATAAAGGAATGAATGTGCAAAGAAACAATTAAGCAAATGTAACGGAAGGAAGAACAGGAGATGTTATATGATATATCAGATATCAGGGTCAAAGGTTTAGGGGCCTGGTTTACACAAAAGCCCAATCCACATTGAAGACATCACAGTAGAAAACTTTTTTGTGTGTTGAGTAACATACTGTACACTGCAAACAGTAACACCGTATTTGGGAATGTATTTAAGTGTCTAAAGCAAAAACAGCTGGGGGACTCTTAGTTTGTTTTTTCTGCTAAACAGATTACATGAGACTGGGTCATTTATAATGAACACAGATTTATTTCTCTCACGTCTGGAAGCTGGGAAGTCCAAGATCAAGGCACCAGCATTTGGTGAAGTCTTCTTTCTGCATCATCCCATGGCAGAAGATAGAAGGGCAAGAGAGGGTGAGAGAGAAAAGGGGGTCTTTCTTCACCCTTCTATAGCGAAACTATTCCCATGATAGCAGCACTAATCCATTCGAGACAATGGAGTCCTCATGGCCTAATTATCTCTTAAAGATTCCACCTCTTAGTACTGTTACAATGGCAATTAAATTTCAACATGGGTTTTGGAGGGGATACTCAAACCATGGCAGTGTATGAAGGAAAATAGACAAATAACAATTATAGCCAGGAGATTTTAACATGTCTCTCTGACCCCTCATAATTGACACAAGAAATACATACATATATGAATATAGACTATATATATGAATTTAGACTATATATTCATATATTTTAATATGCATGAATTTATATATGAATATAGAGGATTTGAAGAATGTAACAATAAAAACATCTTGATTTAATAGACGCATATATATCCTTTAGGCAGAATACACATTCCTTTTAAATGGCCATGGGATAGTTACAACATGATCATTCACCAGGACGTGAGAAACCTCCCTTGCCTTAACACCGTCCTCATACCTAACGCTGGTCAACTTCCTACTGCCGCTACCAACGATGCCCACCAGGGGACGACGTTTCCTTTTTCGCCTTCCTCTGCAGAAACCAGTCCAAGCGGGATGCCTTCCTTTCTCTGGCAGGCAGTCCCCAGCAGTACCATCACAAACCTTGGTCTCTTCTTGTCACCAGCAAAGGGATGAAGGATAAGTGGTGAGTCTCCTTACATTCAAGACCTTAGAACTCATTTGATTACTATGTCTGAGCAGCTATTGACATCTATTAATAATATCTAGTGCTCGCTGCCCAACTTCCTAAGTCCTCATCTTCTGGGCATCCAGAGTGATGGCCCCAGTCCACCTGGGTCTGTTCTCCAGGCCAAGAGATCATACAGAATAGTGTACAGGAGCCAGGGGCCCCAGAGCCACACTGTTTGGTGTGAACCCTGATTCCAGTTCATGAGCTCTGTGCCCCTGGGTCTCCAAGCCACTGTTTTCTCATCTGCAAAACAGGGAAATAATCAATACGGAAAAAATCAGAATCTAGGAGATTAATTTTTGATGATTTAAGGTTATTGTAATTTTGAATTTTTCAGTGGGGACGTCATAAAATTCTGCACTGATTCAGACCTCTAGGCATTGGTTTCTACTGTTCTTAAAACTAATGCATGCACATACACACAAACACATGTGCACACACACACATAGACACACAACCACACACATCCAAATATGCATGCACACACACAGCCACACTCACATCACTGGCATCATTCTAAAATAAAATTGATTATCTCAGTTTACATTGTTTTACCTGTTCAAAATATCCTGACTTCAGAGCTAGGAACAGGAGTGCTTTTCTAGAGATGGGTCTTTGCTTTGTACAATCTTAGCATACAACAAAGATCATTTCTGACCAACACAACTGCTCTGAACCTTTGGTGGTACAGGGTTTGCATATCATTGGAGGTTTAATACTCTAGACACCGAAGAGTTTTACATCAAGCTAAACATTTTAAGTATATTCTATCCTCCTACTTTTACAAATTCATCATGAGCTAGAAAGCTAGGTTCAAATGTAGAGTTCAGACTTGCTGGAGCTCCCCAGAGGAAAATAGCAATGTGGGGAGAGGACCATTATCCTTCTGTTCCCAATGCTATGTCCATCCCATGCCACAGGTGGCCTTGTGTGCACCCATGTGGACACCCAGAGCTTCATCCATACCCCCAGGGCAAATGGCTGCTTTCTGGACACGCTGTGAGTCCCTGGGAAAATGAACTCTTGGAAGAACCTGTGTAGACCCTAGAAGTAGGCTGCAGCTGTTTGGGCAGGGAGTTTGGGGTCCTAGATCACCGGGGCACAGTGTAGCACCAGGTGAGTGTGTCTCCTTGGCCCTGCTCACTCTACCCTCATGAAAGCCATGACCAAAGAAAGGGTCAGGCAGGGCCCTCTGAGGCACAGGATCCAAGCCCCTTTTATTGGGGTCTAAGGTCAGTATTGCTGCCTGAAGTCCCAAGGAGAGGTCAGGAAACAGTGGTGACTCTCTGTGACGTTCATGAGAAGGCAGTGCAATATCCTCGTTCCCATTCATTAAAAAACAAAACCTGACCACAGGCTTGGGTGGGAAATGTTTTGTTATAAACAAGGCAAGACAAACACTTGCCAAGATTTGTCGGAGACAGCTGGTTGATTTGTCAGGTTAATGAGGGCTGGAAAAAGCAAAGCCTCCTTTTGCCTTCCCCGGGGTCTAAAGGCTACAAGAATTTCCTCACGGTGCGGTGATACTGATATGCAGCGACACCAGGAACCCTCTCGTGGTGTTAAAATCTTAATGATGAGCCATAGCAAACCTCTCCCTCCCATTCTTGGGCACTGGAGCGTGATACACACTGGCAGGAAGTGTGCTGGCCTATTGTTAGGTCACTGTCATTCTGGCTTTCCCCCTTGTAGGGCTAGAAAACTGACTTTATCAGATCACCCAGAGGTGATCCGGCTCAGGATGACAACTTATTTTCCACAGATTGCACTTTTGGGTGGCTACTTCCTTAATGCATTTAGGGAAGTACCTTCATCGTATCTGTTAGCCATCTCCCAAACACTGCCACTCCTGGGAGAAAACCGTAGGTCTTGAATCCCAGCCTCTGTGTGACACTTCTTGTCACTGTCACTAGAGGTAGCAGCATTTGCTGACCTGGCCTTTTTCTCTGGGCTTTATCCTAGCTGTATTTTCTATAAATATCACCCATAACCCACGAACCAGCTTGGGAGGCAGATGGGATCATGTCTCTTATTTTCCTTCCACTCACTGTTCCGGCTCCACACAGCCATGGTGACGGAACAGCAAGCACTTCCCTCTTGAGGCCTCCCCCAGAGGCATCTAGAGTTGTACTAATACCCAGCGTCCAAAACCCAGCTCACAGCAACCTGAGGCCAAGGTCTCTACCACTCACTGGCTTTGTAGCTCCCATTGTCCCAAGGGGGTGCTACCTCCATCATCACCCCAGGGTGCTATCCCAACATCATGGTGCTGTTTCCTCTCTCAGCCCCCAGCTGTCCTTGAAGGAGACAAGACCTGGTGGCTGTTTTCCTGGACGAGAAGGCAAGCTCCTCTGAGGGGCAGGGTGCTCTTTTTCCTCCTTGTCACTCCAGGACCTAGCAAAGTGCCTTGGCTTGTGCAGGGTAGAGGCTCAGACATTTATAGAACTAATTCAGAGCTATAGAACATTAGAGCTGGAAGAAGTTGTTGAGATCACATAATTTACTGCTCCTCCTCCATTCTACAGATGAGGAGACTGAAGCACGAGGTGAAGCAGCTTGCCCAAGGTCACATTGCTGCTTAGTGATAGAGCCAGGGCTAGACTGACCCCGGGGCTCCCAACTGTTACTGTTGGAGGCTCTTAACCCATTGGGATCAAGAAGGTGCCAAGAGCTAGACTATCTCTCCAGGAAAATGAACACAGACACAAAACCTTGCATATATGCTTCCGGGTAAAGAACCAACCTGCATTTTGGTACCACTACCTGCTGGCCTGTCCTGGGCATGTTATACTATGAGAGGGCAGTTAAGTGGAGCTCTGGAGCCAGGCTACTTGTGTTCAAGTCTCAGCTCTGCCACTGCTAGCTGTGTGGTTATTTAATGCCCTCACCTGTGGGATGCTCACGCCTGTAATCCCAGCACTTTGAGAGACCAAGGTGGGCGGATCACCTGAGGTCAGGAGTTCGAGACCAGCCTGGCCAACATGGCAAAACCCCGTCTCTACTAAAAATACAAAAATTAACTGGGCATGGTGGTAGGCACCTGTAATCCCAGTTACTTGGGAGGCTGAGGCAGGACAATCACTTGAACCTGGGAGGCGGAGGCTGCAGTGAGCCAAAATCGCACCACTACACTCCAGCCTGGGTGACACAGCAAGACTCTGCCTCATAAAACAAAACAAAACAAAACAAACAAACAAACAAACAAACAAAAAACCACTCGTGATGCCCAGCTCTTTGGGTTGTGGTAAACATGAAACAATTTGATCTGTTTAAAGCTCCTAGACTGGGCATAGTGACCTACAATCTCAGAATTTTGGGAGGCCAAAGTGGGAGGATTGCTGGAGCCCAGGAATCTGAGAACAGCCTGGGCAACATAGTGAAACCCCGTCTCTACAAAAAAAATAAAATAAAAATTAATTGGGCATGATGGCGTGCACTTGTGGTTCCAACTACTCGGGAGGCTGATGTGGGAAGATGACCTGAGCCCAGAAGGTCAAGGCTGCAGTAAGCCAAGATCGCACTACTGCACTCCAGCCTGGGGGACAGAGCAAGACCCTGTCTAAAATAAATAAGTAAAGCCCCTAGAACCCAGCAGGACATGGAAGAAGTGCTCTGTGTCAGCTGTCACTATTATTATTATAACCACCAAGTAAGTCCCTAAATGAAGAACAACAAGCAGCCACAATGTGAAATAAGAAAAGGATTTGAAATCCTGTGATGAATGTTTAATTTCATCTCCTCAAGTTCATACTCCAGCCCTGGACGGCAATCACAAAACAATGACTATCTTTTGAGGAAATCTTGCTTTATGTCTTAAATTCTCACTAGCTACATAGAATATTCAATAGACAGTGGTTTCTTTTGCAGAAAGTTGAACAGAAAGCTTAAATATAACACATCTATGTCTTCAGGGAATTGGGTGAGGCCCAGACATTCATGTCTGGTGAATTGGCAGCACCCTCCCAGCCTTGCTGTCCTGCCACGAGGCCTCCCGGGGGTGCTCTTCTCCAGGTTTTCTACATTCTTCTACATTCTTGCCTCAAATCCTTCTAGATTTAGCCTGGACCACATAGTGAAACCCTGTCTTAGCCAGGTGTGGTGGCCTGTACCTGTGGCTACTCAGAGGCTGAGGCAGAAAGATCACTTGAACCCAGGAGGTCAAGACCAGCCTGGCCAACATGGCAAAACCCCATCTCTACAAAAAATACTAAAATTAGCTGTGCTTGGTGGTGCACACCTGTAGTCCCAGCTACTTGGGAGGCAGAAAGATCACTTAAACCCAGAAGGTCAGGACCAGCCTGGCCAACATGGCAAAACCCCATCTCTACAAAAAATACTAAAATTAGCTGTGCTTGGTGGTGCACACCTGCAGTCCCAGCTGAGGTGGTGGGAGGACTGCTTGAGCCAGGAAGGTCAAGGTTGCAGTGAGCCGAGATCGTGCCACTGCACTCCAGCCTGGGAAACAGAATGAGACCTTATCTGAAAAAAAAAAAAAAAAAAGAGAAAAAAAAATTCTTCAAGATTGCCCATTCCTCACTGGGAACGCCACTCATTCAACATGACTTGCAAGGATACCTTTTGGATCTGGCCCTAACTATGCCTCCAGGCTCACCTGCTGGACTTAAGGACACCATCCCGTGTCCTGACCATCCTGCGTTCCTGTGCCTGCCTCACCTACTCCTCACCTGGCCCTTCAGTGCAAGTGTGGTCCCCCATGGCTCACGGCCAGCAGGGGTGGTCTCACCATCCTCCACCCAGTGTAACTGCGGTGCTCAGCCCGGTGCACAGCGAACCTGCGTAGGGGGAGAAAGCTCTGAAGCCACAGGCACTCTGAGGGGCTGCCTTTCCTGGTGCAGAGGGCACAAGGCCCTGGAGGGCTTTCTCTCCTGGCTGGTCATTCACAGGTACTAGAGCAAGGATCAGGCCATGGTGCTGTGGAATCTTGATGGCATTAATTTAAAGTGCATCATTGTTCATTACAAAATCAATCTCCTTTTCAATAGCAAAAGGAGAAAAGACACTTCCCCTCTCCACCCCCAATTTCTTTTCCACCATCAAATAATGTTCCTCAAGCCCCGGGGAAGAATGTTGTTAAAATTTTCTTCCCCCTCTGGTGATTGCGTTCCCAGAACTGATTAAGGCTAGAATGGTTTGGTTTTCCTAGGCTGAAGGTTTAAGAAGCCATGTGAGGGGTTTGAAAGGAACAAGACAACATTTTAGTCTAGGACATTCTATGCTGTTCCTTCCACATCATCAAGTCCCTAGAAATCTGACTAAATCTTGTACAAGCACCAGCAGCAGGGAAGTTGGCCCTGAGATGCCACAGCCTGACCTGGTGTGGAAGGCAGGATGGGCCCAGACTCTGGTCCCTCTCCTGCCTCTGACTTCTGTGTAAGGCAGAACTTTCTGAAGAACCTCCACTTATTAGACTTTCTTTTCAGCCATCAGCCCTGCCTTTGCAGCCAGCAGACTTGCATTCATACACCAGCATCTCTACTTACTAGCAAGGTCAATCACTCTCTCAAGGACTTGGCTTTTTGATCTGCAGAATGGGTTCCATGGCCACCCTGGTCTCCTGAGGTACTGTGTGGGCCTCCCAGGATAAGGCAGGTGCCGCCCTCATACAAGGCCTGGAGCCAACTGCTTCCCAAAGGTTCCTGTTTATTATTATTATTTCCATTTTTTAATACAACAAAACCAAAACTCAGGTTAAGGAATTTGCCTAAGAACCACTGCACTGACAGGGCTGAGGCTGGAAGCCCATGAAACTCCTGGCTCCAGCCCAGGGCTCTTTCCCAGGGACCTGAGATGTCCTGCCCCAGTGATAGCTGTGTAATTCCTCCTCCATTCAAAGGGAGGAAGGTGTAATGAATGTTTTCAGGATTCCAGATGCTGAGATGAAAGGAAGCTCCAGGATGTCATTACCCAGAGTGTCTGTCTTATCATTGCCTTTGAAGTTTATTTTGGTGGCAGCGCATGACGGTTTCCCTGCATCTGGTCTCTGTGGCCACTTCACTGGGCCCTCGACCCGCCTTCGCCCTTGCCAGGCCCTGAGCCTCGCCCTTCAGGCCCTCCTCCAGCTGGCAGATGGGGCTCCTGGCAGGAAAGCCCACCACCCACATCAGTTCCGAGCAGAGATAGTGGAGGCCAGACTGGAAGCCATCCAACCTCAACCCCATCCCCAAATGGCCCTCTTCATACAAAAGGCACTGTCCTTCAGTGTCCCCTCACTGCTTTACTCTTTAACAGTGTGAAGACTCCTGGGAGGGGTGACACATTACCACAAAGGTGTGGGCCATTGCCTTTAGGATTGGTGCAACTTATGGCAATGGAGGGGAGAAGGGTAGGTAACCAGGAGGGAGACGTGGAGGCCACAAGACAAACCCCTCCTCCCTCACAATCACAGGGAAGGCTGAATCATTAAAGACATGAATCAGACTGATTCTCGTGGCTTTAAAAACAAACACCACAGAACCAGCGTGACCCGACAGCCTGTTCTTATCCACAGAGGCTTGTGGTCTCTGTTGAAAAAAAGCAAAGACAGCACGTCCCAACTCAAAAGACTGTGTCATCCTGAAGGGTGAGACCATCATCCTTGTTCTTCCATATGAGAAAGAGACCCATGATCCTGGGCTCCTGTTTTCCTGTCACTGTGGGCTTGGTTGGGTCACTGTGGCACCTGGAGGGGAGCAGGCCATTGAACATGGCAGGAGAGGCACAGACTCAAAGTGACGGGGGCAAGGTGAGTGTTACGGGAGCATTCTGTTTCACCTCCTTTTTCCAACCTTCCAGCCATTGCTGGGAGTCCCAGGGTAAGGAGGATGCTTAGTTATGGGAAGCAGAAGAGGACAGTGGTCCTGACATTGCATCCTCTCAGAGGCAGGGTGAGCCTTCCTCTGCCAGAATGCCCTCTGTCATGTCTGGGCTCATGAGAAGAGGGCAAAACTCAGGAAGTGGGCTGGAGGGATGCCAGGAAGGACACGTTTTCAAATATCTCCCACACTGCCTTTTATCAAGTTTGAAATTATGTCTCTCACTTATCATGTATTTCACTTATTTAGTTCTCCATGGAACCTCTGATTTTTTTTTTTTTTTTTTTGAGATGAAGTCTCACTCTGTCACCCAGGCTGGAGTGCAATGGCGCAATCTCGGCTCACTGCAACCTCTGCCTCCCAGGTTCAAGCGATTCTCCTGCCTCAATCTCCCGAGTAGCTGGGACTACAGGTGTGTGCCACCATGCCCGGCTAATTTTTTATATTTTTACTAGATACAGGGTTTCCCCGTATTAGTCAGGTTGGTTTCAATCTCCTGATCTGGAACCTCTGGTTTTTAAGAGCTCCCTTTAAAATGCAAACTCACCTTTAAGCGGTAACATTAAAGTATTCCTATCAGCAAGCTGGAAGAACCATCTTTACAGGGAGGGATGGAGATAGGCCACTTAACTCAGAGAGAAGGGCAGCCAGGTGACCTAGTGGTAAACCTGCCAAGCCAGGAACAGAAAATCTGTTTTCCATATTGTTATAGGTTGAATTAGTATTTGCAAATAGGGTCATTGCAGATATAGTTAGTTAAGATCAAGTCATACTGGAGTAGCATGAACCTTTAATCCAGCATGACTGGTGTCCTTATAGAAAGATGATGTGAAGATACAAAAGGAGGATGCCATGGGAAGTCACACAGACACCCAGACAAAGAGGGAAGACAGCCACATGAAAGTAGAGGCAGAAATTGGAGTCAGGCTGCCATGATCCAAGTAACTCCTGAAGCTACCAGAAGCTGGAAGAGGCAAAGCAGGATCCCCCTCTAAAGCTTTTGGAGGGAGCCTGGCCATGCCCACACCTTGATTTTGGATTTCTGATGTAAAGGCACCCAGTTTGTGGTGCTCTGTTACAGCAGCCACAGGAAATGAATATCTCTAGCTCAGCATCTAACTCACAATGTGGCCTGAACCAGTGCTGGCTCCTATCTGAGCTTCTGCAAAATAAGGTGATTGGACTAGGTACACTAGGATCCCTTCACCTCTAACGGCCACTTCAGGGTTGGTCTGAGGTTAGGAAAGCAGTTCGTTCTTTCAACTAATAATTTTTGGGCATTTTCTGTACCAGGTTCAGAGTGGTGAGCAGGTCTCTGTCCCCAGGGAGGGTATGTTCTTGCCTGTCAAGTGGAAGATGAGCCAGTTAAGAAAGAACTGGACATAGGACCCATGCACTGTTGCGTGTGCCTGATACCCCTGCTATTCAGGAGGCTGAGGCAGGAGGATCCCTGGAGGCCAGGAGTTCAAGGCGACAGTAGTTATGATGATCATGCCTGTGAATAGCCACTACACTCTAGCCTGGGCAACATAGCAGGACACAGTCTTTTAACATTTTTTTAAAAAACAAAATAAAAATCTTCTTAAAACTCACTATTATAAGAAAAAAAAGAAAAAGAACTGCACACAGGCTGAAGCCAGGAGGAGCCTGAGTCCCTGGAGCTCCCCCAGAGCAGGTCCCAAGGAGCTAAAAGGCCATCAACAGGCCAAGAGTTGAACCAGAAAACACAGGAATGGGGGGAAACCTAAAGATTTCCCAACAAGTCAAAAAGAAAATTAGCTACATGATAAATTACAATGGTTGAAGTTTAGGAAGGTGTTTAACTTGCATTTAAGCATTTCCTGTTTTGTTGTAATTCTCTTCCCAGTGAATAACTTTCTTCGTCTCCAAGATATTTGATGTGGGTATAATTCTTTGAAATAATAACATACTTTAAGAAATACACAGCTACAGAAAAATAAGAGACTGGGTTTTTGGGGGAGGGGCAGAATTGTCATTATTTTCTAAGCCTTACCTTTGAGCCAGGGCAGCCATGAGACACCTCTTGCTAAGAGAAATTAATTGATTTTTCAAATTAGTTTTTTTTTCAGTACACACGGTTCCGAACATCAAATTGAGCTAATATACTTATAACAAAACATGATTCCCTGTCCCATCCTTCCCCACCACGCCTGTTCCCCTCCCTCAATGCTATTGAGAAGCCCAAAGCCATTCAGATTCAACTGTTTTTTTCCTGGGTTTACATATCTTCGTATTTCCAAACAACATGTATATTCTGTTATCTTTTACTTTATGAATTTGAGATATTATCTACTGAGTTCTTATTATGCTAGATGAGGATCTAGTTCTCTTACAGCATCATTTCCATCCGTCTGCTTCCTGTCCCCCCTCCTCCCCATGCAATTAGATTATAGTTTTTGGTCAGATTAATATTATCTGTTTATATAACTATGCCTGGACAAATATTATTCACAGCTGAGCATTGCAGTGCACTATGATTATGTTTCCTTTCTTACCTTTTGTTTTATCTGTAGTTAATAATTGCCTTCTTTTTATTTACTTAATTTTCTGTACTTCCTGCTAACTTATCTTGCAACTTCTGAAAGTCTCTCAGACACTTTTCTATAAAGCCAACAACATCAAGCAATCTGACTGTTTTTTTGTTTTGTTTTGTTTTTATTTTCTGTTAGAAACATCTCTCATGAAGATTTGCCTTCTCCTATCTAGGCTGGTTTTTCTCTAGGCTTGCAAGGCTGCTGTATACTTGTCTTTCTGGGACTGATTTCTTTTTGCTGCCATCCTTTTTTTTTTTTTTTTTTGCCTTTCTCTTTGAGTTGGATTCTCTGTTTCTTTGATGTCTTCCTCTTTTTAGTTTAATACCTTGTTTTAATGGAATACATGCCCCAATAGTCTGATCAGGTTAAAATGATGGTTCAACAGTGCTGGGCACAGTGATGATCTTCCTCATTGTGGCTGTCCCTTGAGGACACTGCTTCAGTCTGAACCAGGTGCCCTGTACATCATCAGATGTCACTCTGGGATCTTTGTTCACTGTATTCTTGGTGATTTCCTTCACTTCTCTCCTGGGTTGAAATTCTTTTTTAAATTTTATTATTATTATTATTATTATTATTATTATTATTATTATTTTGAGATGGAGTCTCACTCTGTCACCCAGGCTGGAGTGCAGTGGTGCAATCTCAGCTCGCTGCAAGCTCTGCCTCCTGGGTTCATGCCATTCTCCTGCCTCAGCCTCCTGAGTAGTTGGGACTACAGGCCCCCACCACCATGCCCAGCTAATTTTTTATATTTTTAGTAGAGATGGGGTTTCACTGTGTTAGCCAGGATGGTCTTGATCTCCTGACCTTGCCTGCCTTGGCTTCCCGAAGTGTTGGGATTACAGGCGTGAGCCACTGCATCTGGCTGATATTCATTTTCTTTGTCCTATGTCCCATGTCCTTCTCTTTCTTGCTTTACTTCCAGCAACTTCTAATAGTTTCCTGAGAAAGCAGACATGGGAGGCAGATCTTTCGAGACTTTGTGTGTCCAAAGATGTCTTTATTATGCCCATATGCTTCCTTGATTATTGGCTAACTATAGAACCATAGCTTGAAAAAAATTACATTTCCTAGGTTGGAAAATTTTTAAGTAATTTTTTGTAATTTGGGAGGCATTGGTCTTCTTGCTTTTAGTGATGCTATTGAGAAGCCCAAATCCATTCAGATTCCTTCTCCTTTTTATATGGTATAGTTTTTCTCTTTGGAAGCTTTAAAATCTTCTCTTTGTCCTCAGGTTTCCTAAATATCACGATGGTATGCCTTCACATAGGTTTAGTTTTAATCAATTTGCAGGATTCTCACTGAGCCGTTTAAATCTAGAAAGTCATATAAGAATATGAAATTTTCTTCAGCTGTTGTTGATGATTTATTCCCTACAGCCTTCTCTGTTCTCCTTTGCAATTCCAATTGGTTGGATTTTGGATCTGTTGTACTCACCCTCTAATGTTCTTATATTGTCTATCCTACTTCCCATTTCTTTGTCTTTCTGCTCCGTTCTTCGGGAAATTTCTTCCAGTTTGGTTTCCAGTTCTACTGAGTTTTTTTCTATCATCACATTTTAAGTTTAAAGAGCTTTTGTTGTTGCTATTGTTTATCAAATGTTTTATTTCTTTTTAAGATAACATCCTGTTCTTCCTTCATTGATGCAATCTCTCCTGTTCTCCAGGAATATTAATGACTTTTTAAAAAAGTTTTCTTCTTTCTGCATTGACTGTTTTCTCTGGGTTGCTTTCCACTTTTATTTGTTTGGGTCTCTTTATTTCACATTAGAGAACTTTGTCAGTGTTTGGCCGTCTGTTCTTGACTAAGATTGGGGTATACAAAGCTGTTCTAAGAAGTTCTCAGTGTATGAAGGCCTTGACAGATTAGAGCTTCATGGTGGAGTGGTTTCAGGGTTCTGTGCTGGGAACCTCCAAGGATCTTTCTTCTTAGGCTGTTTCAGTGGTTTCAGGGTTGTGTGCTGGGAACCTCCAGGATCTTTCTTCTTAGGCTGTTTAGATTCTTCAAGAAAGACTCTTCTCCAGCTTCTGGATCCTGACATTTTGAGAGATGAATGTGGAAAGTAGACTGGGGGTCTTGGAATTCAGTTGTACGTGCTGACTAACTATCCTTGTTTTCTGTACAGTGCTCAAGCCTTTGTTTCCCCTCTTTACAGAGAAACTCCTAGTCTTCTGAGAGGGTGGGAGAAGGGCAGTCACCAGGAGTATGGAGTAAAGAAGGGAACTTGGGAATCTAATCACTTCTCAATGGATTTCACTTCCTGTTCTTGAGTCCCCCTTCGCCCACAGTTCTGGAGGTGCCCAATGCTGCCCATTTCTGAGCCCTTTGAGGGCTCTGAAATAAATCCAGTTGGTTCTTCACTTTCTCTATAGGTGACTTAAGATTCAGCTTTATCAGATCTGCTAATTCAGTTACCACTCACACTTCTGCTTTCTAGCTTCAAATATTTTGTAGATGTTCTCTCCTCTTGCCAGTGTGAGTTTATGTTTTCGGTTTGTTTTAAAATGTCTTTACTGGCGAGAGACATCAGATATATATTCACATAGGCATCTTTTTAAAATTGATTTTTATTTGTATTTTTAAGTTTTGTTTTATTTTAATTGACATATAATAATTACACATATTTATGGTGTAAAATGTGTTGTTTCAATACATGTATGCACTGTAAAATGATCACATCAGGTGAATTAGCATATTCATCACCTCAAATATTTATCATTCCTTGTTGGCAAGAACATTTAAAATCCTCTTTTAGCTATTTTGAAATATATATTATTATTAACTATAGTCACTGTGCTGTGCAGTAGAACACCGGAGCTTTTTCCTCTTATCTAACTGAAACTTCAAACCCATTGACCAGTGTCTCCTATTTCCCTTTCAACCTTCACACCTGCTACCCAGCCTCTGGTAACCATCATTCTACTCTCTTCTTCTATGAGATTGACTTTTGAGATTCCTCATATAAATGAAATCACACAGTATTTGTCTCCCTGTGCCTGGCTTATTTCACTGAACTGTCCTTTAGGTTTATCCTTGTTGTCACAAGTGACAGAATTTCCAGGGTTATTTTAAGGCTGAAGAGTATTCCATTTACATATACACCACATTAAAAAATCCATTCATCCATTAATGAGCACTTAGGTTGTTTCCATATCTTGGCTATTGTGAATAGTGCTGTGATGAACATGGAAGTGCAGACATGTCTTCAATATACGGATTTCAATTCCTTTGGGTATATACCCAGGAGTGGGATTGCTGGATCATATGGTAATTCTATTTTTAGTTTTTTTAGTTTTTTTTTTTTTTTTTTTGAGGAACCTCTGCAATTTTCCAAAATGGTTGTACTGATTTACATTCCTACCAATAGTGCATAAGGGTTCTCTTTTCTCCACATCCTCACCAACACTTATCTTTCCTCTTTTTGATAACAACAAATCTAACAAGTGTAAGGTGATATCGCATGGCGGTTTAATTTGCATTACTCTTATGACTAGAGATGTTGAACATTTTTGGATATATCTGTTGTCCACTCATATGTCTTCTTTTGAGAAATGTCTATTCAAATCATTCGCCCATTTTTTAATAGGTTATTTGTTTTCTTGTTATTGAGTAGCTTGAGTTCCTTGTTTATTTTGTATATGAGCCTCTGATTTGATGTATGATTTGAAAATATTTTCACCCAATCTGTGGTTTGCCTTTTCTTTCTATTAATTGATTCCTTTGTCATGTAGAAGCTTTTTAGTTTAATGCAATTCCATTTGTCTGTTTTTGCTTTTGTTGCCTCAACTGGACATCTTAACCCGGAGGCCCTCAAGGCTAATTTTCCAAACCCAATGACAGCCAACATTTATTCACTTGTCACTTAATGCTGAGGATACTTTCTGAGAAATACAGTGTTAGCTGATTTCATTCTTGTGTGAAGATAATAGAGTGTACTTATACAAACCTGTATGGTATAACCTACTACACAGCTATGTTGTATGGCTTCAAATCAGTACAGCATGTTACTGTACTGAATGCTGTAGGCAATTGTAACACAGTGGTATTTGTGTATTTGAATATATCTAAATGTGGAAAAGTTAGAGTAAAAGTACTGTATTATAACCTGTTGGTTGACAGAAAGGCTGCTAGGTGACACATGCCTGTATTTATTACCATCCAAGAGGTCATCTAACTACTTTATATATATTGACTCATTGAATTCTCATACTGGTCCTAGTAGATGAGCACTATTGTTATCTGATGAAGAAACTGAGGCACAGAGAGGTTATGTAACTTGTCTAAGATCTCCCAACTAGTAAAAGGTGGAGCTGGGATTCAAGCCCAGGAATTTGGCACCACATCTATACACTGTCTAGCCTAAGGAATGTTACTATTCTCTCTTATCTTCTAAGACTTAGTTACCAAAAGACAAAAAGGGATCTGGTTAAGATTCCTTTCAATGGCTCTCTTCTAGTTAAATGATCTCTTTGTTTACCCTGCCGGCTATGTTTCAGGCACTGTGCGTAATTCTCATTTAATTCTCACAGCACCTTACATAGTAGGTATTAATGGGTGCATTATACAGATGAGAATACTGGGGTCCAGAGCTGTTAAATAACTTGCTGGAGCTTCTTGTAGCAACTTGAAGAGCCAAGATTCAAATCCAAGTCCATGTAGCTTCAAAGCCAAGGAAGACTCTGAGGCATGCTGAGAATTTTGAAAGGCCTCTGTCCAAAAGGGGAGACCAGAGCATATACTTTCACTCCCTTTCACCATATCCAAATATTTAGCAAAGTAAATATTTGTGGTTCATTATTTTGATTTTCTTTATCAGGGGTTCCAATTATGTGTATGTTGGATCTCTTTTGTCTGTATCTACCTCTAATTTTCCTCTGTAATCCTTTTTAATATTTTGATTATTTTACTTAATATTGCTTGATTTTCTAATTTCAATATTTTATGTCTCTCTTATTCGTTTTTCACAATGTTTCTTTTCCTTCATTTCAATCATGGCTTCATTTATTTCTTTTACTGCTTTTTTGAGTTCTGCCAGTTTACTTTTTGTCTTCTCCTACTGTTTTATTGTCTCTTCCACAGTTCTTGCATCTCTTCTTTGTCCTCTTACTTTAGAAAAATAATTTCTTATTGCATATATTTTTAATCCATGGTGAAATATTTGTGGTCAAAATTTCATCTGCTCCATGACAGCATTTTCAGGCTCTCTGTCTTTTGTTTTCTCTGTTTGCTTCTTTTCCTTTTCTTTTATCATTTTTGTAAAAGTTATATGCTGCTTTGTTTTACATTACTCAACATTGCAGAAAATGAGATATTTCTGAAGCACCTCTTCGAATGAGATTCATGCGTTAGTGGGGCTAGGGCCATGTTCCAGACTAACTGGAATTTGTGTGTGTGCTGGTTTCACTTTATTGTTCCCCAGTTAATGAGGAAAGGCCAGTGTGCCATTTGTGTGTTTGTTTTAATGCAAGAGCTCTTTTTCCCCTCACTGCCAAAGAGATAGACCACTTTCCATTACTATGGCTTAACAGTATGATTTCTGGTTCTATTTCATTTGTATTTTGGAACCAAACTAGATTCAGGGTCACTTTTCCTGATAGAGTGCTCCTCAACACAATTAGAAAAACAAGGTTTTGATTTTGCCTGCCAAGAATGCCCTTCATCTTTAAGATCGGTGATTTTGCTGGCTTTTTCTGAGATCTGTGGCCACGACACCTTCTCTCTGCAGCATCCTTTCTGTGCAAAAACACCCCCGTCAAGCTCCCTGTTTACGGCAGTTCTTCCACTTATCATATAGACTGGTGTTTTAGTCATCTCTAAGCTTCTTTTAAAGTGAAGTTTGCAGTTTTGTGTCTCATTTTCCTTGTTGCTTTTGGATAAATTCCAGGAAGAGAGAGGGAGAAAGGTAACTTTGAATGGCTGTATTCAAACCAGACATCCACTCTAATTTCTTTTTCAGACCTGTTGCACAACTTCCTATTTACTGAACTCTGGTTAGGTTTGCCATTTATATCTCATGTCTTGCTCATTCTGTTTGTTTTTTTCCCCCTTTTCACCCTTGTTTTTGCAGGTTTTTCCTCAAGAAGTTCCATAAGAGATAAACTTTCTATTAGTCTGGGTCCCCTGAAAAGTAACTTTCAAGCCATGAGTAAAAATAGAGAAAGATCTGGGTAAGGCTTAGAGAGATAACACAGCATGATGCAGGTTTGACCCTGAGTGATGGAGAGAGTGAGAGAAGGTTGGGTAGAAGTGTTTTGGATTCCATTCAGTCAAAGGAAGGGTTTGACAGAGACGTTGGAGAGTCCCCTGTCTCCCAGGAATGGATCTGGGTTAGTATCTCTGCTACTTTCAGTCTTTGGCTGGGAGCAGCCATGACACAAATGTGTCAATAGATTTCAGGCACAAAAGTGGGGCCCATGGTCAGTCACACTCCTGTAATCAGAGATCTGCAAGGCACATTCTGATAGCAGCCACACTTCCTTTGCTTTGCATTTCTGAAAATATTTTATTTCAGCCTGACATTTGATTAATAATTTAGCAAGATATAGAATTCTATATTCAAAATAATTTTCCCTGAGAACCTGGAAGAAATGAGATCCATTATCTTCTAGAATCTAGTTGCTGATGAGAAGTTTGATGTCAATCTGACTTCTGATTTTTAAGGCATTTCTGTTTCTCTCCCCTACTGGCCACTTTCTCTCCCTCTCTCCCTCCCCGAGTCTCTCTCTGCTTTTAGATGTACCCCATCTTCAGTGTGCAGAAAGGTGCTAAAGAGTGCGTGATTGTCAGCACTATATGAACTTTTTAAGGCTAAAAACTGCCTCTTTTCAGTCCTGGGAAAATTTCTTATATTATTTGTTTGATCCACTTTCTCTGTTTTCTCGCTCTGGAACTTCTAATAGTCTGATAATTGACTTTCTAAATAGATCCTTTCTCTCTGGTTCCATCTCTTTGCCTTATGTTCTGGGAAATTTCTTTGACTTTATCCTTCAATTGTTCTATTAATTTTTCCTAATTAATTTTTTTATTGTTCTTTTTAAATAGCATTCTGCTTGTGTTTTTGTCCATATTCATACAACAACTCAAAAATTCCGAGGCTATTCGTTAGAGGGGTCTTTTTTTTTTTTTTAATGTTTTAACCTTTCTTCACTGAGTTACCTATTTCTTTTGGAGGGATGTGTTCTGTTTGCATTAGCCTTGTCATTTTATGCTTAGGTGTTTGTCTTCTCTCTGATGATTGGTTCTTCTTAATAATGGGGAATGGTGTTGATTTTTCTCCAGAACTGCCGTGGGTTTCCTTGCTTACACAAGGTGTGTCTATTTTTCTTCCTAGCTCTCTCATAGGAATGCATATGCTGACTGGAAGCTCTGCAGTGTGGGCAGGGATCAGCTGTAGGCCCAATGCTCTTTTAGATAAACTGTAGAAAGTCAGCCTCCAAACTGGGACTTCCCAATTGCATAAAGGGAGGGCTTTACTCTCAAGGATTTTACCGACTCTAGGAGTCCTATTTGGCCCCTGGAAGTAAGTTAAGTATCTTTAGAGAAGCGTCCTGTAATTTTTGGCCTGAAGGAAATGCTGGGCTTCCTACAATGTATTTCTTGGCAATAGGGCTAAAAAGAAGTGAGAGGAATCCACTTTGAGTTAACTCCTTTCTTTTAGGACTCTCCTTCTCACCCCTGCCTTCCTTTGTAACTGCCAACTGGGGCCTGGTCCTGAAGCCTTCTGGAGTTTCCTGGGGCCGTTGGCTTTCTCCTTTGCTGCAGTTTCCTCCTGCATATTCTGAGATGCTTTGTTTCACCCTGTTTATTCACGAAATGTCTTATATTCTCTTTTCATCTGTAAGAAATTCATTGAAATCCCTTACCTGCCAATGATCTCTTTCTCACTTCATTTAGAATAGGAGTTTATTCCTTCACCGTCATTTTACTGGAGTCTCAGGTGGAAAGGAAAAAGAATTGTGTGCTTAGCCTTCCAATTTAAACTTTAAAATCCTCATGCTACTTTACCTGTTTAACAGTAAGGAAAGAATTAGAATGCTGCCTGATTCTCTTTGAGAAGCTCACATTCTTTTAAGGACATTGCTTCTTCTGTCTGTAGTCTTCCTCTGGGAAGGTGTTTTTCTCTTGCTTCCTAGCACCATTGAGCCTGGCAGGGCATTAGGTGCCTCCTTGATGTTCATTGCTGGTATTAGACGGGTCTTCTCTTCCTACTAATAACATCTCATGTCATCAGACTACATACTACCCACTGCCCATCTTGTGGCAGACATCTACCACCGCCCAGTCATTTCCCTTCAGTCTTCAAAGATTTTAGCTCTTATTTCACAATCACGTTCTTCAAAGCTGCTCCTTTCACAATTGGTGATGTTTCATTAGCCACATGGATGACATTTCCAGTACCCAGCATCTTAGTTCCTCAACTCTGTCTCTTTCAGTGAGCATGGTCTCCATTGTACCTCAGTTACACATTCCTATGGTTATACCTCTGACCTTGGCTTTACCAATAGTATCTACTTCAAGCATCCACTCTTTGACCATCATCATGTAAACAGCCAGCTTGCTTTTTCTGATACTCAAACATCAATAATTATTATCAGATCTTCCAGCCCTTTGATCCTAGTATATTTTTTCAATGCTCCTCATATTCTTATTTTGTGTCTTACCTAACTTAAATTCCATTATCCAATCCTATAATCACTTTCTTAAAACTCCTTTACCTACTCCCTCTTTACACCAGCTCACATGGAAAAATCCCAAACCTAGTTAAATCCGACTCTTGCCTACGTTGTACCTAAACCCACACAAATGATTCAGGGTGGATATAAGTGTAAAAACATTCTGACCATTAGTACCTTGTACTTTTAATTCTCTTACATTTGTTGCAGTTTGTTCTGTGGTTCAAAATATGATGGATCTATTTTGATGAACATTCCCTGTGCACTCAAAATGAATGTGTATTCTGCTGTTACCAGGTGAAGTGTTCTAGCATTGTCAATTAGGTCAAGTTGGTTGTTCATGTTCTTCAGGTCTTCTATACTGCCACTGATACTCTATTTACTTTTTCTGTCAGTTAATGAAAACAGAGTTTTGAAGTCTTCAACTGTAATTATGGATTTGTCTTTCTCCTTTCAGTACTTCAGTTTTAATTTAATTTAATATAATTATTTATTTATTTATTTTTGAGATGGAGTCTCACTCTATTGCCCAGGCTGGAGTGTATTGGTATAATCTGGGTGCACTGCAACCTCCGCTTCCCAGGTTCAAGCGATTCTGCTGCCTCAGCCTCCCAAGTAGCTGGCATTACAGGCGTGTGTCACCATGCCAGCTAATTTTTGTATCTTTAGTAGAGATGGGGTTTCACCATGTTGGCCAGGCTGATCTCCAACTCCTGGCCTCAAGTGATCCACCCGCCTCCACCTCCTAAGGTGCTGGGATTACAGGCATGAGCCGCCATACCCAGCCTTCATTTACTTTAAAATTCTGTTCTTAGACACATACACATTTAGGATTGTTAAGGCTTTGTTGTGAAATGATCATTATGTAATGTTGCTTTTTATTATCCCTAGTAATATTCTTTCCTTTGAACTCTTTCATATGAATATAGCCACTTCAGCTTTCTTTTGATTAATATTTGCATCATATATCTTCTATCTTTTAACTTTTATCCCATCTGTGTGTTCATATTAAAGCATATTAAGGGTTTCTCGCTTACACACTGTTGGTAGGAGTATAAATTAGTTCAAGCATTGTGGAAAGCTGTGTGGTGATTCCTCAACGGACTAAAAGCAGAACTACCATTTGACCCAGCAATCCTATTACTGGGCATATACCCAAAGGAATGTAAATCATGCTACCATAAAGATGTACACACAAATGTTCACTGCAGCACTATTCACAGTAGCAAAGACATAGAATCAACCTAAATGTCCATCAGTGACAGACCGTATAAAGAAAATGTGGTACATACATATACACCATGGAATACTATGTAGCCATAAAACGGAACAAATCATGTCCTTTGCAGGATGGAGCTGGAGGCCATTATCCTTAGCAAACTAACACAGCAACAGAAAACCAAATACCACATGTTCTCACTTGTAAGTGGGAGCTAAATAATGAGAACACATGGACACAAAGAAGGGAACAACAGACACTGGGGCTTTCTTGAGGGTGGAAGGTAGGAGGAGGGACAGGATCAGAGAAAATAAGTATTGGGTACCAGGCTTAGTGCCTGAGTGATGAACTATTATCTGTACAACAAACCCCCATGACACAAGTGTGTCTATCTAACAAACCTGCATATGTGCCCCTGAACCTAAAATAAGTTTTGAAAAAGCGAGTTTCTTCTAGACAGCATATGGTTGAGCCTTTTAAAATACAATTTTGACAATTTCTGTCTTTTAATAGGAGTATTTAGACTATTTACATCTAATTAGTGGCATAGTTGGGTTTAACTCTACCATCTTGCTAGTTGTTTTCAATTTGTCCCATCTGTTCTTCGTTCCTTCTTTTCCCTCTTTTTCTGTCTGCTTTGGGATTGAGTACTTTTTATGATATAATTGTATCTCCACTACTGGCTTATTCTTACGCCTCTTTTAAAAAAATATTTAATGGCTGCCCTAGAGTTTACAAGGTATATTTTAAACTTATTACAGTATGCCTCTAAATAATATTGTAACGCTCACAATGGTGTAGGAACCTTACAACAGTATACTTCCAATTTGTTTCTCTGATCCTTGGTGCTATTTTTGTCTTACATTTTACTTTAAAATTTTTTTAAATCCCACAATGCATTTGTATAATTTTTGCTTTAGGCCAGAGGCCAGCAAACCATGACCATCAGGTCAGCCAAACATTTTTATAAATAAAGTTTACTGGCACATAGCCACGTCCATTTGTTTACACACATCCTGGCTGCTTTCCCACTACAGTAGCAGATCTGACTAGCTGCAACTGAGACTGTATGTCCTGCAAGCCTAAAATATTTATTACTAATATCTGGCCCTTTCACAAAATGATGCCTTCACTTTAGAAAATTATCTTTTAGTGCAATTAAAAAGAATTAATTTACCTTCATTTTTAGCATTTCTAGCACTCTTGATTTCTTTTTACAGATCCAAGTTTCTGTCTGGTGCCATATTCCCCCTGCCTGGAGAATTTCCTCTAACATTTCTTGTGGCATAAGTCTATTGGCAACGAATTCTCTTGGTTGTTTTTCTGGAAAAAGTTGTTATTTTGCCTTCACTTTTGAAAGCTCTTCTCACTGGAAGGAGAATTCTGGATGGAGAACTTTTTTGCTCTTAGTATTTGAATGGTGTTGCCCCACTATCTTCTGCTTGTGTCGTTTCTGAGGAGCTTCTACTGCGATTCTTTTTTCCTTTGTATGTCATGTGCCTTTTCCTCCCTTCCTCCCCACTGGCTGCCCTCAGGATTCTCTCTTTAACACTGGTTTTCCAGGGAGACTGTGTTGTGTCCAGGTGTTTTTCTGTTTTGGTTTGGTTTATCTGTATCTTTTGGTGTTTACCCTTCTTGGTTCTCCGAGTTTTTTGGATCTGTCATTGGATGTATTTCATTATTTTTATAAAATTACTAAGTACTATCTCTTAAAATATGTTTTTGCCCTGTCCTCTCACTCTTCTTCTTCTCCTGTCCAAGAGCAGGATCTGGGGAACTGTTTGGCCTGCCTGTGCCTCGGAGGGAAGGGCTCTCTGATTTCCCGCCCTGCCCATGGAAGCCGGTGGGAAGGAGCTTGTACGGGAGCCCGAACGCCCCTGGGTCACAGCTCTGGGGGACTCTGGACGGACACACTAGCTCACACTTGGCCTCTGGTGGCTGGCCAGTGCTTTAGCTTATTTCTTCTTACCCACTTGTCTGTCCTGGAGCTCCTTCCTCCCTGGCTTTGCCACAAGTGATACAGTTAGTGAGTCCCATCTCTCCTCAGGAAACCTTACCTCTCTTTGAAATTCAAGTAGTTTGTTGCTTTGTAACCTCAGCTCTCTGATGGTTTTCCAGAGAAATTGTGATTGTGTAGCAGCTTAGGATGGGATAACATATTTTCGTTTGCAGCTTTCTACATCTTAAGCAGAAACGGAGTCTCCTCCGTGGATCACACTTTTGATTCCTGACTGCATGCCCTTTACTGCTGGTGGGCAATCTTACTGTGTCTCCCTGGTGTAATCAGCCTCCTAGGTCCTAGGTAGTGATGAAGTGGCATTGTTTGTCTGGGGTAATACCTGAGGTTCGTGGCCTCACACCAAGGAAATCAAGGACGTGGACCACAAGGAGTGAGGTTAAGAATGAAGGTTTAATAGGCAAAAGAAGGAGAGAAGCTCTCTCTCCGGCAAAGAGAGAGGGGCTCTGGAGTGCATCTTCAGGTTCTGAGGTGAAATGCACGGCTATCAAAGACTAGCCTGAGGAGGCAGTGTCTGATTTACATAGGACCCAAAAGATTGGTCAGACCAGGTGTGCCATTTACATAGCTTGGGAAGAAGCTGGCCACCCCACCCTAATCTTTTATCATGCAGATGAATCCTCTGCCTGGCTGGCCCCTAGTTGTCTGCTTCTTTACTGCACACATGTCGACAAAAAAAAGGGAAGAAGGAGCCTCCATGTTGAACATGCCTGGCTTCCAGGTGATTTGTTTTTCTAAGACCAGCGGAGAGCGGGCACAAAAGAACCAGTGGGTAGGCAAGTGTAGGAGCAAAACTGCACATTTATTTTTGGTAACCTAAGGTGTGGGGGAGAAGTCTGTCGGCCTCCGGCGAAGGAGGCCGGCAGAGTGTCCCCGTGGGGCTCTCAGACGGAGTTCCTGCTGTCCCGACATCCCGACAGGAGTGAGAGACTCAGGAGGGCCGCGTGGCTCACTGGCCGAGAGTGGCTTTTCTAGGAGTGGGAGGGCAATAGGCAGGGCAGGGGCGTGTCGAGGGGGCGTTCCACAGGTGCGACCAGGTAAATCTTAGTCTCTTCGGATTGACGTCACCTGGCGCATGCCCAGTTGATCTGCACCTTCCCGGGTCGCCGGCGGCCTGCTGCGGGGGCGGGAAGGGTGGGGGGTGGGGGGGGATGAAGAACCCGGAAGTGCACCATCCTGCCTCCATTCCTCCAAACACCAGGTATCGCTTTTCTATTGGCGCAGCTGCTGGCATTTGCTGTGCAAGCTTCTAGCTTGCTTTTCTATGTCTGCAGCTTGATTTTTCAGGCTGCTCTTTGTTAAAAAAGAAATGATCTTGGGGCTGCTTTTTATTAAAAGGGAAACCTTACTGAGGACTCTCTTACCCTCACTGATTGCCTAAATAATTTCTTTTGGGCTTCTGTACCAGTGATTTCAAACTTTTCCCTCTCTCCTCCTACAAGCTCTCCTGTCAGCTGATGAATTTTCTTTCAGTTTCACTGATAAAATTAAAGAAACATTCCATCATCTCTCACTCTGTGTCTACTCCTTGCCTTCCATCTTATTCCTTGGATGAGTGGATCCTGATCCTAGCAGAGGACAACACCCTCATTTGTCCATCAGATCCCAGCCTCTCTCCTATACTCAGGGGTCTCACTTAGCATTTCTCCCTCCCCCTCTTATCACAAACTTTCTTCTGTGAGCTGCATCATTCCCATCAGCAAATAAACATTGATGTCTTTTTTCCATTACAAAAGGCCAGATACTGTTTTCACATCTCCCTTTGGCTATTGCCCCCTTCACTTTTCTCATTTACAGCAACGTTTCTCAGAAAAGTTGCCTATGCTCACACTCTTACCACCTTTTCTTGAACTCAATCCAACTGGACTAAACTCAACCCTCTAGGTCACCAAAACTGCTCTTGGGGAGATTATCAGAGACTTTTTAGTTGCTCAATCTGAGTTCAAACCTCAGATCTTACTTTACTTGACCGTACATCTCAGTTCGCCCAGAACATCCCTAGCTTATTGTTGTCCTGCCAAAGTTGAGTGCCCTTTTTTTGACTTTAAAAGTGCCATACTTTGTACAGTAAAGTATATGGTCACTCTCTTATCTGTAGCATTTGATACATGACGTCCTGCTGTCTTCTTTAACATTCTGTCTTCATTTGACCTCTAGACACCACTCTCCTGGTTTTCTTCCTCCATTACTGGCTACAAGACCTTATAAATCTGCCCTTCACCCCATTAACTGTATGATCTCATCTGCTACTACAATAGGATGATTATTAGATTAATGTGTTTGTCAGCTATTGCTATAATAATGCTGCATAACAAGTGGTCTTACAATTTCAGTGACTTACAACCCTGATAATTTATTTCCATGCTCCTAGGTCTATAGATTGGCCGTGATTTGGATGGGGTAGGCTAGGCCAGACTGGACTCCCAGCTTCTGGTTGGACTCAAGACTGCTCCACGTGTCCAGGTTGAAAGGTCCCCACTCACTCCACTATAGGCAGACTGGCTCCCTGCTCCTCCTTAGGATGCCAGGAACACTCCCTCCTTATCAGCTTTCCATTTCTATGCTCTCTGACTTGTGCAGCTTCCCCTCTGATATTTGCACGGCTCGCTTCCTCCCCTTTTGAATGAATTGGTTCAGAGATTAATTTATTTATGTACAGGTTGGCTACTCTTGATGTTTGGCTATTCATCTATTGTCTAGCAATTGTTAGCTACTTACTTAGTGGATTATGCCTGTATTGACAGTTCTCTCAACTTCATAACCTCTTTAGGGCTGGTAGCACACCAAAAAATGTTTTGAAGCCACTAAATTCGACATTGATGAAAATTAATGCAAGCATAATTTATTGCTCTGCCAAATCCAGTGTAGACATTTTCAATTGGTCAACATACCTTAATTAAGAGACATCTATCTGTTAAATAGAATTAGATAAAGCATAGGTCCTGACTGAGCTACAATTTATAAATCTGCCATTGTTACTGCAAGATGACTAGCTGCAAAAAGCAACCTCTGCTTCTTTCTGAAGTTTCCAGGTATACTACATCGCACAGGCCTATATTTGTATATTTTACTTTCCCATAATGGTTATGTTGGACTTTATTGCCATTTATAGAAATGTGGGTAGGTCTAATAATTTTTTTGAGGCAGAGTCTTGCTCTGTCTCCCAGGCTGGAGTGCAGTGGCACAATCTCGGCTCACCACAACCTCTGCCTCCCAGGTTCAAGTGATTCTCCTGCCTCAGCTTCCCAAGTAGCTGGGATTACCCAAGTAGCTGGGATTACAGGTATGCGCCACCAGGCCCAACTAATTAGTAGAGACAGGGTTTCACCATGCTGGCCAGGCTGGTCTCGATCACCTCAGGTGATCCACCCACCTCGGCCTCCTAGAGTGCTGGGGTTACAGGCGTGAAGCCCGGCCAATTCTCTCAAATTCTGTTCTGCAGACACTTGCACGTGGGCTTGCAAATCACAGAAAATACACCTTGGTGCCAGCAGGTGGCACCCTCCTCATGCCCAGGCTCCTCCCAGGAACTGCATTCTGGAGTCCAGGGAGCTTTGGTTTGGGAAACATTTGCAAGGGTTTCTGGTTATGGTCTTTCCCCAACAGGCACTTGTTAGACTGGCATTTCCTGGCATGCACCCATCTGAGCATATTTCTTTGTCGGTAGAGTTTGGCTTGAAGGGAGGTTTCAGTAATTGATTACTTCACACCACCAGGTAAGTTTAGACTTCCTTAGCTTAGAAACCAAACTACACAGAGTGGTGAAAATAAACACAGTCTTGAGTAACTCAACATGGATATAGCTGTTATACTAATAGGGTGTTAATTAGTAAAGAGTGCTTAACTTTTTTACTGCCAACCTAAACAAGCTGGCTATGTTTTTGGCTGTGGGCCCTACAACTGCATCTCAAAGTGCTTTGCAAACATTAATTAAATACTTCAGTGCACATCCAAGTAGTAGGTATCATCAAACCCTTTTCCAAGATGTGGAAAACAGATTCCCTAAGCCAGTCCTTGCTTAAGGTTAGGCGCAAACTGGGACTGGGTTTAGAATGCTGTGAACAGTTCTGACACTCTCTGCGCCCAGTTCCCTGGAGTGTTCCAGCAAGTCAGCCTTTCAGCCAGACCATGGATGCCTTTTTCTTTGCCAACAACTGCAGGGTCTGAATTTTTCCAGGCTGAGGTTGATTCCTCCTACCCTGTCTGTCTGTCCTTATAGGTACATTACAACCTGTCACCTCCCTGTCACTTAATTTCTGTTTCAGCAACTGTGATCTTCAAGAGGGTGGCTTACAACCTTTGATGCACAGACTTAGGCTGGCTGGATGCAACATTTCTCAGGAACTACCAAGCACCATTCCACAGTCATCTGAGGTCCTCTTTGAAAAGATGAGCTTTATCTTTCTATCATGGTAGGACTCAGGTTCTGGGCCACAGGGCTTGGTGGGCTTGAAACACTCAGGCCCTATGAGGAGTAAAGGGTTTCTTCCCTGAGTCTTCTGCTCCCAGAGTGTTCTTTTCCTTGAAGATGCAGGAGAACAAAACACACAGGGCACCCAGAAGCATTCCATGCTGGTGTGTCCAAGGTGCACTGTTTATGCTCTGCCCTGCCTGGGGAGCAGTGGCTCTCAGGCAGGCTAGGCTGGTGTGACAGCAAAGGGGGTGAGACCCCCTGTCATGCCCAGAGGCTGGCCTGGCTCTCAGGAGTGAGCCCTGTGGAGTATCAGGCTCAGCGCTTCCGTTCTGTCTACCTTGGACACGTGCTGTGGTTATAAACCAAGGTTGCAACACGCCCTGGGCTTTACTACCTGCCTTCTAGATGTGATGTCAGGTTGACCTGTCAAGCTGTGACAGGCACCTGGGAGCAGGTTACTCACTCCACTCTGCTGAGTTAGGAGAATATTCCCAGAAGAGGTTTCACACCAGATGAATTGTCTGAACTCAGGATGTGGCTAGCCATAAGTGGCTCACACCTGGCGGCTCCTCCAGAAAAGCTCTCCAGGAGGAACCCTGCTGCCTTTAGTGAGCTGAGCAAGGGGATATTCCAAGGAATCCTGATCTCCAGCCAGATACCCTGCAAGGGCTACCTAACTGCAATAGGAGATTCTCCTGCAAAGACAGCTGGAGGGGCTACTGTTAGCTTCCTGTCACCTGCTTTCCTTGCTTTCTTTACTTTCCAAGGCAGAGCAGAACTCCACAAGTAATTAACCCTTTACAAGCTGAGTCGCCGGTCTTGGGCTATACAGGACTAGAGGGTTTAGCTGAAGCAGTTCATGTTGTAAACATAGTGCTTTATGGATCTCTGGAACCTTTGGCAGTACTGTATATGGATTTCCTGAACCATCAGCAGAACATACAGTTAAGCAAGAGGCTCTTGGGTTGTTTACAACCTCTGGATCTCCTAGCCTTGCTGGAGATGTGAGGTCATTGGCACACACTGTGTCTATCTAAGCAGAGGGTGGACTGGAGTTTACAGTATGAATTATTGAGTGGGACTCATTTGTGGATGCAATAAACTGGATGTTTGTGTTCTCCTAAATTCATATATTGACACCCTAACCCCCAATGTAATGATATTAGGAGGTGGGGTCTTTGGGAGGTGATTCAGTCTTGAGGATGGAGGCTTCATAGGGTCTTAGTAACCTTATAAGAGACTCCAGAACACTCTCTCCCTCCTCCTGCCATGTGAGGACACAGCTAGAAGACATCTGTCTTTGGGCCAGGAAACAGATCCTCACCAGACACCAAATCTGCCAGCATCTTGATTTGGGACTTCCAGCTTCCAGGAGTGTGAGAACCAATTTCTGTCGCTGATAGGCCATCCAGACTGTGGCAGTCTGTTACAGCACCCCCTGTAGACCAAGACAGTGGAGGTCTTTGGCCACCAGCTTAATGACCAGACACCTTCCTCCTGCACAAAGAAAGAGCAAGTTTTGGTAACATTGTGCTGTTACATGGTGGTCCCCTAACTGCTCCTGGAGTCAGGGGTTCTATGAGTGCTATACAGAGGGGTGGAATGTTCTACTCCACTAATGTGTGTTCAGCCAGAAGGAAGAAGGAAGGAGGGGAAAGAGAAGTAGGAAAGGAAAAGAAAAGATGACTTGTAATTGTGAACCCTTCCATAAAAACAATTTATTAACTGTGCAAATAGATAGGTTTCAGTTGTTACTCCTTTTATACACACGTTTATAAATAATAAACAGGCTTTGGTTAGACTATGTGTTCTGACTTTTGGATCCCAAAAAACCAACACCTCAACTCCCCATTGCAGAAATGATGAAGCAACTGAAGTCTGGTCTCCCAGGATGTACCTGCATCAGGATATAAACAAGTATAAAATGAGTGCTCTAGGCGGGGAGAAACATCAAATTCAAAGACATTGAGTTGTGCCTTTTCCAAAATCCAAATGACCCTCCAACCCTCTAGGCCACTGGGCAAATGCCCACTTGCCCTCTGAGGTCATTCAATCTTGAGCTACAAATTCTTAGGATGCCTAAATAGGCACCTTGAACAGAAAGAAACACAGAGATTACTTTACTGGTTTCTTTGGATAAAAGGGGAAGAGTATTTGTAAGCTTCTATGTCACAAAACCTGGGTCCTAATCCCAGTCCCACCACTCATATTTATTTGTCAGTAGGTAAGTTTCTTAACCCCCTTCCACTCCTCACTCTCCTCTACTATAAAAGGTAAGTGCTTATCTTTGCTTTACAGGTTGTTGTGAAGATTAAGGAAGGCCTATTCAAGAAGGTGAACCACAAAAGGTATTCAATAAATGCCCGTTTTTGTTCTTTCTTTAGTGAAAGGAAGAGATGATACAAGCCAATTTAGGACCAATAGCAGACTCTTCACACTGCCTGGGGATAGAGGGACCATCCTGGACTCCTCTTACTTCTGGATTTACTTGGATGACCAGGCTCAGGACTTCATTTAAATATAATTTGGTTTCATAATGAAACCTTCAGCTTGAAATATAAATTTGTTTGTCTCCCGCTGCCATCTCAGCCTTTCTTGGCCACCTCCTGAATAATGCATGAACTGAACTCCTTAGAGGGCTCAGCTTCACTGCCCCTCCAGCTTTAGCCGTGCTCTAGCAGAGAGAAGGACATATATCTTCTCTCCACAGAAACTGTCATGTCCTAGAACACAGCCTGCCTTCTCTGGGTCCGGGCCTCTCACCTCCCAGGCTGACGTCAGCCCTGTTCTCCCTGGGGCTCTGCGTGGACTGAATAGAGGTTCTCCAGTGAGTCTTCACCTTGGGGTTTTCAATGGCTATCGTGTGGCAACAAGACAACGGATGTGTCCGTGGCACCGGCTGTCTCTGAGGATGTGGCCTGAGAACTCTCGGGTCACCAAGCCAAGTGCTGAGTTGGCAGGAGTTCCTACAATCACAGAGGCTAGGCCTCCATGTGGCATAAAGAGGAGCATTGTCTTGGCAGCATAAGAGATGATTCAATGAATAAGGCTGGTAGCAAGACTGCTTATTATTACCTGACCTCAGTTGATTCGGTGCCCAAGCAGTGAAATATAGGCAATTCATGGAATTCCTTTCTTTCTTTCACGCTAATTACACAACACAAATCATACAAATCTGTTACCAGTGGTATTTACAAATGAATGTCTTGTAGACCAAATTTCACATTAGCATTTTTTTCTGCATTGAAAAACCATCAGTAAGATGTCTTATTCATTTTTTTCTGTTGCCAAGAACGTATCCATTCTGGCCCACATTACACAGATTAAAATATGGTTACGGCCGACTTGTGTACTCGATTGGAAAACCACCTTAGTCCTTAACAGTGGGGCTGCCACTGCAGGGTCCATGTGTCCAACCTGAGCTGAGTCCTCAGACCCAACTGACAAGCCCTTTCCTTGTCCTTGGGCAGCACCTTCTCTCTTTTCAAGTCCTAAGCATCATGTCCAAGCTCCCCCTCGCTATTATCCCAGGAGAGGACCTACCACCCACTTCATTAAGATAATTGGAGTGGGCATCTATAAACGACTTCCCTTTCCTGCTCCCTATCTGAAGATGTATCTATATCCACCGCATCTTCACCTCCATTTCTCCAGACTCAAAGGATCTAGTAACTGGGCTTGGGCTTAAAGCCAGTCCTTCCTCTATATCCCCAATTGGTTGCTTGCCCCTTGGTCCACCAGTCAGCCCCTCTCTCCTATATCTTCAACTTCCTCCCTACCATATGTTTTTCTTCTTCCTATAAGCATAGTGAAAAATTAATACTAATCCTCACTATGTAGCTGCTTTCCTGCCATTATCCTTCCCTGTGAACCAAACTATGAGAAGCAGGTCTACACTTGCTCTCTCCACTCTCTCCCCTCCCTCTTATTCCTCCACATTCAAGCTCCTGCTCCTTGGCGCACTGCTATTCCTTCTCTATTCTTACCCAAGTAATCTCTCTTTCTCATGGTTTTACTACCATGTTGTGCTGAGGACATTCAAACAAGTAGAACCAGCTCTGGCCTCTCCCCTATACTTCTTTACATTGGTGTATATAAATGCTTGATAGGCAACTCCACTTGGATGATCTGTGAGCCTCTCAAACTTGACATATCTAAAACCAAACATATCTTTCTTCCTTCTCCTCTTTATGAGACCTACTCCTCCTCCTGCGTTCCCAGCCTTATAATGAACTCACCATATTGGATCCCAAGACATAAACCCAATAGTTTAGCCTCTTTCCTTTCATGCATTCCCTATATTCAAAAAATCACTTAGTCCTATCTGTTTTGTCTCCTTAATACAGCCATACATTGATTAACACTGGGGATATGCCTGATAAATGTGTCAGGTGATTTTGTTGTTGTGCAAACATCATAGAGCATACTTCCACAAGCCTAGATGGCATAGCCTACTACACCCCTAGGCTATATGGTATAGCCTATTGCTCCTAGGCTGCAAACCTGTACAGCATGTTACTGTATTAAATACTGGAGACAATTGTAACACAACAGTAAGTATTTGTGTATGTAAACAGAGAAAAGGTATAGTAAAAATATGACATTGTAATCTTATGGGACCACTGTCCCATATGTGGCCCCTAATTGACTGAAACATCATTATGCAGCACATTATGGTATTCCTAGAATTCTCCCTTTCTCTCCATCCACCCTACCACTATCTCTTTCCATTTCTGTCAGTAACTTCAAAATTTATCAGATTCCATTTGGGTTATCCTCAGATCCACCTGCTATATAGCCCCTAGAACAGTTTGTATAAAACAAAAATATTATTTTGATTTGATGTGTGACAAAGACAATAACTTACATGTAATAGTTTTAAATTATTGCCTTACTTCTACTTCTGGCCAGGCATGATGGCTCACACCTGTAATCCTAGCACTTTGGGAGGCTGAGGTGGGCAGATCCCTTGAGCCCAGGAGTTCAAAACCAACTTGGGCAACATGGCAAAACCCCATCTCTACCAAAAAAAAAAAATACAAAAAATAGGTGGGTTTGGTGACACTCACCTGTAGCCTCAGTTACTAGAGAGGCTGAGGTGGGAGAATCACTTGAGCCTGGGAAGTGGAGGTTGCACTGAGCCAAGATTGTGCCACTGCACTCCAGCCTGAGTGACTGAGCTATACCCTGTCTCAAACAAACAACCAACCAAACAAACACTTCTGGGAAGATGGAATAGATGTATTTTTTCTTATTTCTCCTGCAAATCATAGCTAAAAATCCTGGACATTATATGTAAAATAAGCATAAGAAAATTCTAAAAGCGGGGAGAGAAGAAGGCAGACTAGCCAGGGACCTGGGACCTAAGGAACCTGCCATAGCAGTGTCAGAGAAAGCCAGCTAAAAGAGAACATCCAGAGTTATAGAATGCAAAACAAAAATGTCCAGATTTTAACTGAAAATCATTCACCTGATTTGCAAGAACAAAGAAGATCTCAAACTGAATTATAAAAAAGCCAATACACACCACCATCAAGAGGTCAGAGATGTTAGAAGTATTTGACAATGATTTAAAAGCATCTACGATAAAAATATTTCAATACAAAATTACAAATATACTTCAAACATGAAAAAACAGAACACCTCAGCAAAGAAACAGAAAATCTCAGGAAGAAAAGAGAAGATAGGCCTGGGTAGTGGCTCACACCTATAATCCCAGCACTTTGGGAGGCCAAGGGGGGCGGATCACAAGGTCAGGAGATGGAGATCATCTTGACCAACATGGTAAAACCCCATCTCTACTAAAAATACAAAAATTAGCTGGGTGTGGTGGCACATGCCTGTAATCCCAGCTACTCAGGAGGCTGAGGCGGGAGAATCACTTGAACCTGGGAGACAGAGATTGTGGTCAGCCAAGATATAGCCACTGCACTCTAGCCTGTGACAGAGTGAAACTCCATCTAAAAAGGAGAAAAAAAGAATATAAAGGCAACCAAACATAAACTTTGGAAATGAAAAATATAATAACTGAAATAAAAAACTCAGTAGATGGACTCAGCTGCAGAAAGGAGGGATGTAGGAAAGAATTCATGATCTGGACGATAGAACAATGAAACTGGCCAATATGAGTAAAAGAGAGAAAATTAACCTTAAAAATATACAGAGCTTTAAGGATCTATGGAACTGTAACAAAAGATCTAACATTCATGTTACTGAAGTCCTGGAAGGAGAGAAGAAAAAGGATAGGACTGAAAAAGTAGTTAAAGACAAAAATTCCTTCAATTTGCCAAGTAACATAAACCTACAGATTTAGAAAGCTGAATAAACCCCCAAACAGGATAAAACCAAAGAAATCTATACCAAGACACATTATAATTAAACTTTTGAAAACTAAAGACAAAAAAATCTTAAAGACAACCAGATGAAAACTTGCCAATAGAGGAAAAACTACTCTAATGAGAGAGGATTTCTTATCAGAAACCACAGAGGCCTGAAGGAAGTGGCACAATATTTTTCAAGTGCTGAAAGAGAAAAAAACTGCCAATCCAGAAAGGAAGACATTCTTAGATAGAGGAAAACTAAGACAATTTGACACCAACAAACCTACCCTAAAAGAATGGCTAAAGGAAATTCTATAAACAGAAATGAAGCTATAAAAGAAGAAATACTGGGACATCAAAAAGAGAGAGAAAGAAAGATTACTATAAGCAAAAATATGGCTAAATATATATTAGGCTTTCCTTTTCCTCTTGAGTTTACTAAATTATGTTTGATGATTGAAGCAAAAATTGTAAAACTGTCTGATGTGGGAGAGGATAAAGATGTGCAAAGGTAGATAAAGCTTCTATACTTCACTCAAACCGGTAAAATGAAAACACCAGCACACTGTGCTAAGTTATGTATACATAATGTAACACCTAGGACAACCACTAAAAAAAAAAAGCTATACAAAAATAGATGTTCAAAAACAGCATAGATAAATCAAAATGGAATTCTAAAAAATTGCTTAAGTAACACACAAGAAGGCAAGAAAAAACTCAAAATATCAAAGAAGAGAATGAACTTAAAACAAAAAATAAAATGGGAAACTTAAGCCTTATCATATCAACAACAATATTAAAAGGTTTAAATACACCTAATAAAAGAAAGATTAGCAAAGTAAACTTTAAAACACGCTATAACTGCTGTCAAGAAATAAACTCATTTCAAATATAACGACATAGGCAGATTAAAAGTTAAAGATATATCATGTAAATTGCAAAATAAAAATAAGCAAAATTGTCTGTATTAATATCAGATAAAGTGGACATCAAAACAAACAAATCTGCCAGAGAAAAGTGGGACATTTTATAATGATAAAAGGGTAAATCCATCAAGAAGACCTAACAATCCTAAATATATATGCACCAAACAACAGAGCTACAAAACATTTGAAGCAAAAACTGATAAAACTGAAATGAGAAATAGGCAAATTCATAATTATAGTTGGAGACTTCAACACTATCACCCCTCAAAATTGTATAAAACTAGGCAGAAAATCAGCAAAGATATAGAAGAACTTAACAGAACCATCTACCAAAAGTATCAAATTGGCATTTATAGAATACGCCACCCTAGAACAGCAGAATATACACTCTTTTCAAGTGCTCACAGAGAACATACACCAAGATAGACCATATCCTGGACCATAAAACAAACCTCAATAGATATAAAAAGTAAAACCATACAGAGCATGTTCTCTGACCACAATGAAATCAAACCAGAAATCAATAACAAGAAGGTAACAGGAAAATCTTCAAACACTTGGAAACAAAATAACATACTTCTAAATAATACATGGGTCAAAGATACAGTCTCAAGAGAAATTTTAAAAATACCCTGAACCGAATGAAAATGAAAATATTACATATTAAATTTATGGCACATAGCTAAAGCTGCTGAGAGGGAAATGTGTAGCACTAAGTGTATATAATTGGGAAAAAAGGAAAGACTTGAATAAAAACGCAAGCTCCATTTTTAAGAACTTAGCATAAAAAAAGAACAAAATAAACTGTAGCAGACAGAAGAAAAAATAGCAAAGAACACAAATCAATAAACTTGAAAACAGGAAAACAATAGATAAAATCAATGGAAGGAAGAGCTGGTTCTTTCAAAAATATCAATAAAATGGACAAACTTCTAACAAGACTGACAAATAAAAAGAAAACACAAATTACCAATACTAGGAATAAACAGAGGATATCACTGCAGACTCTACAGACATAAAAATGAGAGAATACTGGCTGGATGCAGTGGCTCATGCCTGTAGACCCAGCACTTTGGGAGGACGAAGCTGGTGGATCACTTGAGTCTAGGAGTTTGAGACCAGCCTGGGCAACATGGCAAAACCCTGTGTCCACAAAAAATGCTTGAACCTAGGAGGTCATGGCTATCATGAGTCATGATTGTGCCACCACACCCTAGCCTACATGACAGAGTAAGACCCTGTCTCAAAAGAAAACAAACAAAAAAAAAGAATTTCATTCTCAGAAATTCTCAGAAAAACCATTCCTTACAGAAACCAAACTATCACAGTTCACCCAATACAAAACATATTTGAATAGCCTTTTACCCATCAAGAACATTTAATGCGTAGTTATAAAACTCCTACAAAAGAAATTCCTGGCCGGGTGTGGTGGCTCAAGCCTGTAATCCCAGCACTTTGGGAGGCCGAGGCGGGTGGATCACGAGTTCAGGAGATCGAGACCATCCTGGCTAACACAGTGAAACTCCGTCTCTACTAAAAATACAAAAAATTAGCCTGGTGTGGTGGCGGGCGCCTGTAGTCCCAGTTACTCGGGAGGCTGAGGCAGGAGAATGGCGTGAACCTGGGAGGCTGAGGTTGCAGTGAGCCGAGATCGTGCCACTGCATTCCAGCCTGGGCGACAGAGCAAGACTCCCTCTCAAAAAAAAAGAAATTCCTAAGCCTTGATTATTTTAGTACCAAACATTGTATAAGAATTAACACCAATTCTACACAATATCTTCCAGAAAGTAGAAGAGGAAAAAACATTTCCCAACTCATTTTATGAAGTTAATATTACCCTGTTACCAAAACCAGAAAAAGACAGTATAAATTTTAAAAACTGAAGACCAATAGTCCTCAGGACTACAGATGCAAAAATTCTAAACAAAATATTAGCAAGTAGAATTCACCAATCCATGAAAAGATTTATATAACATGACCAAGTGAGGAAGTTTATTCCAGGGATGCAGGCAAGGCTGGCTCACTATTTGAAGTCAACCAATGTAATCTATCATATTAACAGGCTAAAGAAGAAACATCACATGATTAGTCTTTGCAGAAAACACATTTGACAATATTTGACAGTGATTCATGATAAAAGCTCTCAGAAAAAACGAACAAACAAAAAACAAAAAACAAACAAACAAAAAAGCAAGAATAGACAGAAATTCCCTCAACTTGATGAAGAACATCTACAAAAAAACTCTACAGCTAACAGTATACTTAGTTGAGAAAGACTGAATGCTTTCCTCCTAAGTTTGGGAACAAGGCAAGGATGTCTGCTCTACTCTTACTTAGCAAGTGCTGAAAGTTCTAGCCAATGTAATGGGGAGCTGGGAGGAATGAAGAGCGTACAGATTAGAAAGGAGAAAATAGAACTGTCCCAATTTGCACATAGACAATTCTAAGGAATATATTTTTTAAAAACCTTCATATAACTAATAAGTGACTTCAGCAAGGCCACAGAATACAAGATAAACATACAAAATAGTGTATTTCTATATTCTAGCAATGAACACACAGCCACTGAAATGAAAAATATAATATCATTTATAATCACTAAAAAAGAAATAGATGTATATCTAACAAAACATATAGGACTTCTATGCTGAATACTATATAATACTGATGAAAGAAACCAAAGATATAAATAATAGGAGAGATATAATGTTGAAGAAATATAATATTGAAATATGAATGGAAGACTTCCAATATGAATTGAAAGACTCAACATAGTAACAAATTCAATTCTCCCCAAATTGATATACACTTTTAACACAATTCCTATCAAAATCTCAGCAAGGTTTTTAAAGACAGACAAGATTATTATAAAATTTATATGGGCAGTCAAAATAACTAGAATAGCTCAAACAACTGTGAAAAAGAAGAATAAAGTAGAAGCCGTCTACCCAATTCCTAGACTTCTTATATAGCTACAGTAATCAAAACAGTATGATATTGGCAAATATCACAAAGGCCACACGATCAATGAAACAGAACACAGAACCCAGAAATAGACCCACACGAATATGCCCATTTCATTTTTGACAAAGATGCAAAACAATTTAATACAGGAAAGACAGCTTTTCAACATTTTCAAATGGTGCTGGGACACTGGACATGATGAACCTCTGAGTCTCACATCTTTACACAAAAACTAACTCAACAGTGGATCATGGATTTAAATGTATAATGTAAAACTATAAAACTTTTACAGAAAAAAAGCACACAAAAAGTGTTTGACATCTAGGGTTAGGCAAAGAATTCTTAGATTTGATCCCAAAAGCATGGTCCATAAAAGGAAAAATTGATAAATTAGACTTCATCAAACTTAAAAATGTTTGTTTGGTGAAAGACCCTCTTAAGTGGGTGAAAAGATAAGAAAGGGCGTTGGAGAAAATATTTTCAAACCATGCATCTATCAAAGAACTAGTATTGAGAATATATAAAGAACTCTCAAAATTCAACAGTCAAAAAGCAAACAATCCACTTAGAAAATGGGCAAAAGATATGGAAAGTCACATACAGATAGCAAAAAGGCACATGAAAAGATACTTCATATCATTAGCTATCAAGACAATGCAAATTAAAACCACAATGAAATACACTACACTACACTCTTACCAGAATGGCTAAAATTGAAAAATAGTGACACCAACCAAATGTGGGCAAGGATGGAAAGGTCATTCTGGAAAAAAATTTGGCAGTTTCTTTAAAAAAATTAAACATATAGCTACCAAAAGACACAGCAATTGCACTCCTGGGTATGTATCTAGATCTAGATCTAGATATATATCCCAGAGAAATGACAACCTAGGTTTACACAAAAACTTGTGCATGAATAGCAGCTTAATTCCAATAGCCAAAAATTGGAAACAAACCAGATGTCTTTCAAGGAGTAAATGGTTAAATAAACTGTGGTATATGCTTACTGTAGAATACTACTCAGCAATGAAAAAGAATTATTAATATGATACAGGCACCAATCTGGATGAATCCAGAGAATTGCACTCAGTGAAAAAGCCACTCTCAAAAGGTTATCTACTGTATTATTCCATTTATATAACAGTCTTGAAATGACACAACTACCAAAATGGAGAACAGATTAGTAATTGCTAGGGGCTAAGGAGGGTGACAGAGAGGGAAGTAAATGTGCCCATAAAATGGCAACATGAGGGATCTTTATGGTGATAGAAATGGTCTGTACTTGACTATATTGATGACAATATCAAATTGTGCTATAGTTTGGCAACATGTTACCATTGGGGAAACACACAGGGGACTATTCTGTATTATTTCTTACAACTGCATGTGAGCCTACATTTATCTCAAAATAAAAAGTTTAATTACGAAATAGCTGCAGAAAAAAATTATCCCTCTAGTACTTTTGAGAAGGGTGGGCTTCAAAGGAGATGGTTTTGTTTTGCTGACCAGAGACGTAGATGCAATGAAACACTAAGGAAATGTAATAACAGGACAGAAGGAGAGAGGGAAAAAGAGAGAAAGAAAGAAAGGAACAGAGAGGCAAAGCAATGGAGGAAATACTGAAGGGATTTAGGTATAGGGCACTCACCGTCAGACACTGATGAGAAATCAAAGTTCGGGCATAACAAGAATTGCTTGAAAAGGGTTTTAAGAGATAGTTTTGTCTGACATGCTATCTAATCCTCTCTCCTGGGTTTAAAAGAAGTAAAGACCTGCATTACTTATCAATCTTTCTTTTTTTCTTTTGAAGTGGGATTGTGTTTATTGGGATGTGATACCATAGCAAAGGTCTACAAGGCAGCCTGGAACGTTCAGGTCATATTTGGTAAGGTTTGTCTGGGGTCTCAACCTGAGTATCCTTCAGGTAACTGATCTCCCCAGAACTGTGACAAGAATGAGCTTTCGGGGTGACCATCTAGTTGTTATGTTCATGGTACAAGGGAAAGGAAGTTGGCCCAACAGGAGTTATGTGATCCTTGCAAAGTCACCTTCAAAAAGAGGGAAATGGTGGGGTCTGTCCCAAAATCAGAATTAGAACCATGAGGACATGGAGTGTTAAGGCCCTGATGTGTGAAATGGAGAATCACACTTATGGTGCTTTACGTAAGCCAGACTGAGAAGCTGAGGAAGCTTTTCTGCAGTACAGGCTGGGAATCAGTATTTATTATAGAATCAACATGTACAAATACACAATTTCTGCAGATATTGGGAATTTCATGGATGAGGATGCCAGGAGCAGACATGCTTGGGCATGTTCCGAATCCCTGTCTGGCCACTGGAGAGCAGAGGGGTCACTGAAGGACCAGCAATCAAGCAGACCACCTGCTACCACGCACATCCGGTCTGTGGTTAGACACCCTCCAAACGCCGCAGGGGTGGCAGATCCTGGAGGCTGTAAATTGAAGAGGTTAGAGGGTTGCATGGCCCAGCCCTAGTAATTACTGTGGGCATAAAGCCACAAAGACCAGCTCTGTGGCAGAATGTCTGCCAGCCTTAGAAAGGCTCTACAGCAGAGTGGAGACGTGCTGGAATTCAGAGTTCACCACAGCATGTCAAGGGGAAGGGAAGCTGGGAACAGCATGTGTGATCAGGACCTAAGGACTTCTGCCCCAGTTCATTCAAGGGCACAGCTGAGTGCAGTTTGAAAAGGCAGAAAGAGCTGGGCTCAGGTAACTGAGCAACAATGAATGGTCAAGTTCATGAGCAAAATTGGATTTGTCCAGGAAGCCTGATGTCTTGCTTCTGGGGATCTAATTCAGAAAAAGGGAGAGAAAACAGCCTCCTTGGTGTGCCCCAGAGAACCTGATGGAGCTAACAGCGGGGCTGGGGCCGGAAGCGCAATGTAGACCTGGGCCCCAACAAGGATGATGCAGGTGTGACTCAGTCTGCTGAGGTCAGGTCCTGGCAAGACAGGTTCCGGTGAGTGAATGAACCGATGGCAGTAGTAGATTGCTTTGCGTAAGAAAATGCAGTCAGGAAAAATATTTAAGAGGTGGTGGAAGAGGGTAGGATTTGAGCAGTGGCTGGGAGGAGAAAGAGATTCAAAGGAGAATTTTAAGGAAGTACTGCTGTGTTCCAAGTCCTGTAGTGAACTCCCTCCTTGGCGTCCTCAATTAGCCACCAACAAATGCCAAGGCTCAGAAGGCTCAGCCCATTGGAGGCATAGACATGAAGGGTTTTCTTTCTTTTCTTTTTTTTTCACGTATTTAAAGTATATATTTAAAGTGTACAACATGAAGATTTGATATAGGTGTGTATTGTAAAATAATTACCACAATCAAATTAATTAACATGTCCATCCCTCAAGTCACATAGTTTCCCTTTTTAATTTTTGTTGTTTTGGTGAGAACTCTTAAGATAAGCTCTCTCTTAGCTAATTCCAAGTATATAATACAACAGTATTAACTGTTGTCACCATGCTGCCCATTAGATCCCTAGATCTTTTTTTTTTTTTAATTTTACTTTAAGTTCTGGATACGTGTGCAGAACATGCAGGTTTGTTACATAGATACACGTGTGCCATGGTGGTTTGCTGCACCTATTAACCTGTCATCCAAGTTTTAAGCCCTGCATGCATTAGGTATTTGTCCTAATGTTCTCCCCTTGCCCCCCACCCCCCAACAGGCCCCGGTATGTGATGCTCTCCTCCCTGTGTCCATGAGTTCTCATTGTTCAACTCTCACTTATGAGTGAGACCATGCAGTGTTTGGTTTTCTGTTCCTGTGTTAGTTTACTGAGGATGATGGTTTCCAGCTTCATCCATGTCCCTGCAAAAGACATGAACTCATTCTTTTTTATGGTTGCATAGTATTCCATTGTGTATATGTGCCACATTTTCTTTATCCAGTGTCACTGATGGGCATTCAGGTTGGTTCCAAGTCTTTGCTATTGTGAATAGTGCTGCAATAAGCATACATGTGCATGTGTCTTTATAGTAAAATGATTTCTAATCCTTTGGGTATATACCCAGTAATGGGATTGTTGAGTCAAATGGTATTTCTGGTTCTAGATCCTTGAGGAATCACCACACTCTTCCACAATGGTAGAACTAATTTACTCCCACCAACAGTGTAAAAGCGTACCTGTTTCTCCACATCCTCTCCAGCACCTGTTGTTTCCTTCTTTCTTTTCAAAAGGTCCCTCTTGTGGTCACTCTGTTTGGCATTGATACTTCTCTGGCTAATACCAGTGGGTCCTCAGCCATCCAAATGCTGTCCTCTCTTGGCCCAGCGAGGCCTCCCCCTATGCAAGTTTCCTGACACAGGTGGTCCTCCCTTCAGAAAATGCCTCAGGAGCCCCTTAACCTAAAGGCCACTCAAGCCTTGCCACCTTCTCTGGTGTCTACTGAACTGCGGGGAAGGTCATGTCTTCACTGAGCCAGAAGCAGGGTGCATCTTTCAGCACCCTTCTCTCAGCTCCACTATCTCTCTGTTCCTCCCCTCCCACCTCTTCTCTAGGCTCCAGCAGTGTTAGAAGCTCTGTGGGTCCAAAGACTCAGTAAATTTCAGAGAGAGAGAGAATCAGCAGGCTCCAATGTGGCTGGGGTAGGGATGGCCGTGTTCTACTGGGTCCGCTTCCGCTGGTCATCTAACGTGAAGTGGCCCCATCTACCTCTCCAGCCCCAGCTCTCTGGTTCTGCCTATGTGGGTGACACTTGTCCTGGTGACAGCAAAGTGCATATATTTTCTGTGCGCCATGTGGTTCCACATATCCGAGTGCTTGTGTCTTTCTCCCCTACCCTGAACACCTGGAAAATTATCCTCTTTTGAGATCAGATCAGACTCATCCTCTCCCACTCAGACAGAGCTAAGCATCTTTCCTCTGCTCCAATCCTACCCTGTGAACATACATGCTTCTAGTATGTATCCCATCACAGTAAAACAGCATCTTTAAGTATCTAACTCTCTCCCGTACCAAGCTATATATGCCTTGCAGACAGGAACTGGCCTTTTGATTTACATAATTTGTGCCTATGACAATTTCTGGTTCATACAAAGTAGTCAATAAATGCTTGTTGATCAGACCGAAAAAGAAGAAGGGAAAACAGACTAAATTTCTCGTCTTTTACAATGAGGGGATATGTACCGTGGACACTTCAATTTTTGGGGTACAGCACCTGACACCTTCCTAGGTTCGAGGAGTCAGCCACTGTGTGAGTCTTGGTGGAACGTGGGGCCAGCCTTTTAGTCCCAGTACTTTGGGAGGCTGAGGCAGGCAGATCACGAGGTCAGGAGTTCAAGACCAGTCTGACCAACATGGAAAAACCCCGTCTGTACTAATAATACAAAATTAGCTGGGCGTGGTGACACATGCCTGTAATCCCAGCTACTCAGGAGGCTGAGGCAGGAGAATCGCTTGAACCAGGGAGGCAGAGGTTGCAGTGAGCCGAGATCGTGCCATTGCACTCCAGCCTGGGTGACAGAGTGAGACTCCATCTCAAAAAAATAACAACAACAACAACAACAAAAAGTACTTTTTTCCTCTCACACCCCTAACAACTAGAGCCCAGGTGGATGACCTAAATTCAGCTAATTGGAAGCCCTGTCCAGGGTCTGAACCTAGAGGAAGGGAGGTAAGGAGTGGGAGTGGCAGCAGCAGGACTCTAAACAACTTGTTCCTGGGTGGGGCTTGGTCTAGCTTCCTGCCACCTGCCCACTCCCCCAGCCTGGCTCTCCAGGCCTCCCACTGAGTCTATGATCCACCAAGTATCCTTTCACTGAAATCATCGTCTATTCAGATTCACAGAAGTCTTCTCTTTTTTGCCAGCACGAGCCCCCTGACTAGGATATCCGGTAGACGGGTTGACAGATACTAATTCATGCTTGACCTTGAAAAAGGTATGAAAGTATATGCTTAACCTAAAGATATACATAATCTAAATATATATTTATTTATGGCTACTTCAACTAAAAATAATCAATAGTAGAATAAAATGGAATACAAAACTTGCAAATTACTTTAGAAAATCAGTTAGTTAATATGACAAAAGATTAAAAAGAAAAGTAGAAATGCACATAAACGTAAGAATAAAGAAGTTAGATCAATATTATCTATAATGAATGTGGCTGGGCTACACTCTCCATTTGAAACAGAAGGATTCTCAGAATTCAAAAGGCTAACTTCAACACCATATGGTAGATTCTTGGATTGGCTTTCCTAACTTCCATTCCATCCGCCTACTTGGAGGGGTCATAAAACTAAAAATTACCTTTTTCAAAGGGCTTCCAAATGAGGGTGCTAGGTGCAAATTGAGTTGGGCCCATAAGATGGGTTCAAAGGAGCTTTAGCAGGTGGAGGTGAAGTGGAGGCCACCTTGCTGCTGCTGGTTGACAGGAAACAGGTTTGGACAGACAGGACTACTGGTAGCAGCCAGACCTGCATTCCAGTGCCTGGTAACCAGCTTCATGGGCTAAGAGGCAGTTGTGCTGGCAGCAGCAGCAATAACTTCTCGCATGGGCAGCGGATGTGGTGCTGTGAACTTGAAATCAGTAGTCTACTGGGGGCCGCCAACCTCTTCCTTCCTTCAGCCTAGCCTCATGCTTCTGTAAGCACCTAATTCCTTATATTAAATCCCTTTCCACTTAAAACACATAAGGGTTTTCTATTTCCTCTACAGAAATCTGAGTCATATACAGTGTTTACAAATGGCAAGCCTAAAATAAAGTGACCCACAAAGCTCTTCTTTAAAAGGATGTACAAAAATATGGGACATAAATGAAAATAAGACAAAGCAACAACCAAAGCAGGAATGACAACGTTAATATCGAACAAAGAATTCAAGAAAAAAACATATGGAATAGTATACCAATACAAGATGCAAATCACAAAGAAGATAAGCTCATGAATGTTTATGTCCTGCATAAAAGAGCAGCTAAATATTAAAAATTAGATCTTAAAACTCAAGTAGAAATTGATAAGACTATAATCTTATCAATAACATGTATCATTTCTTATCATCATGGACAACGATGCATTACATTGACACATAAAGGAATTAAATAATCAATAAGTTTTTCAACATTTATAGTTCACAAGTACCTAATTAATATTCCTTTTAAATGGCCAGTTTATAAACTGAGATAATATATTAGGCCATGAAGAAATGTCAATAAATTCTTAAAAATGTGAACTCTCTTTGACTGTAATCACAACACAAGTAATTAGTGAGAAAAATATTAAATAGTAAAATCAAAATACCAAGAAATTAAGCAATATTCTTCTAAATAACTCTTCAGTAAGAAAGGAAATAAAACATATAATTAAATACTGTTCTGAAAATAGCAATAATAAAACACCAGATTTCAAAACTTTTGGCAGATGACAAAGCTATAGTCAGAAAAAAAAATCATATTCTAAAATGCTATTATTATTTTTAAAAAGAAATAATGAAAATAAATGAACTGTTTATCTCAAAAGGAAAGTTTTTTAATGTAAAATAAAGCTGTTAAAAAGTATTCATATAATGAAAGCAGAAATTGATTAGTCGAAAAACAGAAAAGTGCCATTAATAATTCAATCCAGTCTGGTTTTTATGAAAAGAAAAAAAAACTTCAAAACCAAAACCCAGCACTTTGGGAGGCCAAGTCGGATCACTTGAGGCCAGGAGTTCAAAACCAACCTGGCCAACATGGCAAAACCCCGTCTCTACTAAAAATAAAAAAAAAATTAGCCAAGCGTAGTGGGACATGCCTGCAATCCCAGCTACTAGGGAGGCTGAGGTAGGAGAATTGTTTGAACCCGGCAAGCAGAGGTTGCAGTGAGCCAAGATCGCGTGCCACTGCACTTCAGCCTAGGAGATAGAGTGAGATTCCTTCTAAAAAAAAAAAAAAAAAAAACAAATAACACTAATTTAGGCAGCCCCTTAAAAGTGTGCTGAAAGAGAGGGAGACAGAGAGAAAATCATGCTAGCATATTTGAAGATCTTAATGAAATGAAATGATTTTCAAAGGAAGATGTAAGTTACCAAAATGAACTCAACAGGAGATAGAAAGCCTCATTACATTACTAATTCTGGTTTTGTTTTTTTGTTTGTCTGTTTGTTTGAGATGGAGTCTCACTCTGTTGCCCAGGCTGGAGTGCAGTGGTGAGATCTCAGCTTACTGCAACCTCTGCCTCCTGGGTTCAAGCGATTCTCCTGCCTCAGCCTCCTGAGTAGCTGGGACTACAGGTGTGCACCACCACTCCTGGCTAATTTTTGTACTTTTAGTAGAAACAGGGTTTCACCGTGTTGGCCAGGCTGGTCTCAAACTCCTGACCTCAAGTGATCTGCAGACCTCAGACATTTTAAAAGTTGTAACAGAAAACTCCTAATCACAGTGTTTAGTTCCAGAGGACTAAAAGTAGTGCCCAAACTGTGGGTACCCAAACTGTGGGTACTATAATTAGTCCTCTGGGCCTCAGCTCTTATTTCACCCACAACTATGGCTACCAGCTCTGCTCTGGCTTTGAACAGCCTCCAGCAGGTGCAATCCAACAGCACTTTGTTTCACCCTGCGCAAGGCCTTCTCTGACACTCCTCAGTGCAAGATGTTAGTGGTTCCCTGCCTGCTCAACCAAGATGAAAAGTAGTTAATGTCCTTTGAGGCAACCTTCAACCAGGAATTGGGAGAAATGGGAGCCAGTGGATAAATGCTTTCCCCTCTCTTTTCCCAGGAGCAAGACCTTGAACCACATGTCATAACCTGTCTCAGATTGTCCACTGGGATTGAGCACCCTGTAGCAGTTGTTCAACTTGATAACACATCCTTCTTGTGATTTTCCCTCTTCCCCTGTTTATTTCTTTTATTCTTCCCTTGCTCCTGTCCTAATCCCTAGATCCACACTTTCAAACGAACAATCATGCCTAAGCTTTGGTCTCAGACTCTGCTTTAAGGTGAACTCAGGATATAACTGTTGGTAGTAAGAGCAGTCCTAGAAAGTGGACCTTCAGGGTGGGACTTCAGATGGGTCACTCTTGGGTCAGATGGCCATCAGTCTCCATAACTGGTGGTAAGTAGGGTGACAAGAACTTCTAACATGCATTGACATCAAAATTACTAGAGGTCTTACCTGGGGTTATCTGGGATGAGACACAGCAGGAAGGGAATGTGTTGGGTTAAGTGGTAGGTATAGTGTTTGGACAGTTGGATGGCAATGGCAGTTACAAGGATTATGGAGTTGTCCAGCTTTTGTTAACTGCATTGAAAGTCTTAAAACAAAGAAAATGGTGGAATCAGGACAGCCAACTCTGAACACACAAAGCATGCTATGTAAGCCAAATTGCTTCTATAGAAGCGTTTAATGAGATCCCTCATTTCTAGCAGCTATAAGGCTGACCATGTCAAAAGTCAGGCCCCGTATCCAACTGTAAAGGTAGCAAAATAGAAAAAGAGACTACCTGTATTCATCGTAAGTCTCACATGTTCGAGTGATACCCAAAGAGTGAATCTGTGAGAACGAAGATGCGGAAATTTGGATATATGAACCTAATAATCTTGAACTCCCAGATTCCCCTGAATTGTCTGCACCAGCAGGAGTGGCCATCTCCCCGTTATCAGAGAGAGCATCTCCCCTTGCCTGGAGGCACTTCAGAGACTTCACCTGAAGCAGGTACCTTGTGATATCCATCCTCATCACTCATGGACGAGGGCTGGCAACAACGTCACTCATGTCTGCGGGCTGGCAACAACGATCATGTGCCAAACCAGCCTGAGGACAGAAATACGGTTTTTGCTCCAGGAAGAGTTGTAGGACCTCACCCATAGATACTGGAAGGAGCCAGGGAGCACATCTGAGAATGGACCTTGAAGATACAGACCAGGGAATGTGGAAGATAAGGAGAGAGAAAGAGAACACGTTGACGATGGGCACTCGTCGATGACTTGGGAGGCAACGTTCTGAAAGGGCAGATTCAAACACTTTATGGAAGAGTTATTTCAAGTGTCTAAGAAAAAAATAATTAAGGGAGAGGCTTTTAAAAATTGCTCTAGAGAATACAAAAATGTAAAAGGCTTTCTGATTTATCAAGTAAAATTCAATTTGTAAAATAAAGCTAACATAGCCCTGAATGCAAAAATGACAACAAAAGTTACAGACCATTTTATTTTATCAACACAGGGAAAATTTCTAAATACAATGTTAGAGAATCTTTTTGAGTAGTATAGTTTAAATAATATACCACACAGTGTATACTGTCAACGTTTATTCCAGATAGAGTAGTTTATTCCAGAACAAAATTCTGGCTCAACAATGGAAAATCTATTATTATAATTTACCATATAAATAGTTTAGAAAAATAACAAAGGGACATTTATCAAATCCTTTTTTTTTTTTTTTTTTTTTGAGACAGAGTTTTGCTCTTGTTGCCCAGGCTGGGGGTGCAATGGCACGATCTCAGTTCACCGCAACCTCCACCTCCCAGGTTCAAGTGATTCTCCTGCCTCATCCTCCTGAGTAGCTGGATTACAGACATGCGCTACCATGCCCGGCTAATTTTGTATTTTTATTAGAGACAGGGTTTCACCATGTTGGTCAGGCTGGTCTCAAACTCCTGACCTCAGGTGATCCACCTGTCTCGGCCTCCCAAAGTACTGGGATTACAGGCCTGAACCACCATGCCTGGCTAATTCTTTTTTTAAGAAGAGAATTCTTGGTGAATAAGGACAGGAAAGAAATGTCTTAGTATAATTAACATATTATTTTAGGAACAAACTGCCAACAATATACTTAGCAGTGAAAAGTTAGAAGCATTCCAGTGGTTTATAATAGGGTAAAGATAAGTCTGTCTTGTGTGCTTGTTGTTTATTCATTGGTCTAAAATGGCTAGTCAATTTCATATACCCCATAAATATACACAGCTACTATGTACCCATAAAAAATAAAAATTAAAAAAAATTTAAATGGCTAGTCAATGTAGTAAAACCCCAAAAAAAGATAAAGAAGAGAAAGACATATATCGGAAACAGATTAAATCTTCATCAACTGCAGATATTATTATCTAGCAGGACATATGAGGGAACCAATTTTTTAAATATCAGAACTGCAAAGGAAGTAAAGTGCATCAGCAGGTTCAGAGGTGGCAACTATGGTGGTAGCCTTGGTGTACAAAAACCTCACAGCGCTTTCACTGGGTAAATGTGTTCTTGGGCCTTGGTCCCCTGGTTGATCCCAGGGGTACTCACTGGGAAGCTCTCATCACCATTCTGACAACCTGGTTAGTTTGCTGCCATCTCCTTTGACTAATTGCAATTCCAGCCCACCTCAACCCTCTCCTTGGACCACAACTAAAATATGAAATGGAAGCATCCTTGGCCTCGAGGAAGAGGACACACTGCTCAGTGCTTTGTTATCTTGGTGACAGAGGCATTCATTTATCTGCAAGAGCGCCTCCTACTCCTGACTGCCTTCCTCAACACATCTGCTTGGCTCTCAGATGTCTTGAAAATTTGAATAGCTTATTCTGAAGTTCAGTATTGTGTTCCCTTCTGACATATGAGAGAAATACGTTAAATCTCTTTTAGGGAATCTGTGCATCTGAAGATGGCTCCTGTCCATTCGCAACATGACAGCAAGCCATGTGTTTGAGACGTGTGCAGAGGCTGCTGCGGTGCCGAAGCCCCCAGTGGGACAATCAGAAAGAGAAAGTGCGCAGAAGAAACATCTGCTCCCATGTGATGGAATTACACCAAAGTCTGTTTTCAGGATTGCTCTGTCATTTTTTAGAATAAGTTATTTTTCTGCTTTCTATGGAACAATACTCAAACTAATAAAAACAATTTAGTTAGTTGTGGCATGCTAAAGCATATAGTTAAAAAGCAGTAACTAGTTACAAATATCTAATGGAAAAACAGTTTCCAATAACCATAGCTACAGAAATTGTCAAATATGTAGAATAAACTTCTATGAAATCAGCAGCCATTTATCCTACCACATATTACAACATATAACAAAATGGATAAGAAGTAATATTAGTTGAGATAGTCTGGGAGCAACATAGGCTAAGGCTGGCGAATTGATGAAAATGAATTACAAGTCCAAAAACAGATCAAAATATACATGAAATTGTAATGCATGATAAAGGTGGCCCTTCAAACTAGATAAATGAGAGTAAATTTTTCAATAATTGGTCAAATGCCTAACCATTTGGAAAAAAATGAAATTTCTACTTCACACAATAAATCCACATCAATACCAGGTAACATAAAGATGTGAATGTAAACAGTGAAATTATAAAAACTCCAAAGAAAAATAGTTATATACATTTTGGGTAGGAAAGTACTTTCTAAGAATTGTACCAAAGACAGAAATTGTAAAAGAATAAAATCATTAGATTTTGACAATGCAAAGAAATTTGTATATCAAAAAAATCTTAAATAAAAATAACAGGCCATTCTGGAAGGGTAAGGGGGAGGGAAGGATAAAGGGAAAAAATATATAAATGTGTTTATTACTGTGACCTGTACACCTAAAAAGGGTAAAGATGGTAAATTATGTATGTATATTTTACTGCAATAAAAAATTTTTTAAAAGAATAAATGTATCTTTCCCTCCAAAAAATATTAATAGGCAAACAACAACTTGGGAGGAAATATTTGCAACTTATAAAGGAAGCAATGATTTGCTATCCATAATACATATAAATCAACAGAAAAAAAGATGAATTGTCCAACAAAAAATGAACAAAAGACATGAGCATGCAATTCACAAAAGGAAAAATATTAACAAATGTTGATGTTGAATAGTCAAGCTCAATAATGACCAGAAAAATGCAAATTTAAAAAAATGAGATACCGTTGAATACATACCTACAAAACTGGCATATTTAATCATGATAATAACTAGAATTAAAGAAGATATGGAGAAATGCCCTGATGGCTTGTGTATAATAGACACAAACTCTTTGAAGGACCTTTTAGAATTAAATAACAAAAATCTGAATAATGTTTATGTTTTGAACCAGAAATTACACATCTGGGGTCTATGTCCGGAGCATTTATAAAAATATGCGTATTTTTAGTCGGGCGCAGTGGCTCACGCCTGTAATCCCAGCACTTTGGGAGGCCAAGGTGGGCAGATCACCTGAGGTCGGGAGTTCGAGACAAGCCTGACCAACATGGTGAAACCTCGTCTCTACTAAAAATACAAAATTTGCCAGGCATAGTGGTGCATGCCTGTAATCCCAGCTACTGGGGAGGCTGAGGCATAAGAATTTCTTGAACCCGGGGGGCAAAGGTTGCAGTGAGCCAAGATCACGCCATTGCACTCCAGCCTGAGCAACAAGAGTGAAACTCTGTCTCAAAAAGAAAAAATGCCTATTTTTATATGCACAAAATCTTGATCTAAAAAATGTTATTGCCAATATCAGAAACAGTTGGAAGTAACCTAAAGCTACAATAATAAGAAATAGATTAAATATATTAATATATGCTTATATATTAACATATATCAATTTCACATTTTAATATATAGTAATATATAAAATATGTTAAATAATATAAAATAATTTTATACTTAACATAAACTATATATTAATTTTATAATAATTTATTGAAGAAATTATTAATACATGTAATATATTAATTTTCTATTAATAGATAAACCTATCTATTCTATTAATAGAGTGTAATACAAAACTGTGCAATCATTAAAGATAATTTTAGAAGCATATTTAATGACTTGGAAAAAGACTGCATTATGTTGTTAAATTAAAATTAGCTTACAAACATTATACTTTTTGTAAAACAATATATTTCTGTATGATTGGAAAGATACATACCAAAATACAACAAATACATATGTTAATAGTGGTTATCACTGGGTTATTGGATTCTGATTTAATTTATATTACCTTTTATTGCTTTCTGCCTTTTCTAAATTTCTTACAGGCAACATAGCACTTTTATAATTTTTTTAAACAAGTAGTACTAAAACAAACACTAAAATGCTACTGTAAGACCACACCCCAGAAGTGGCCAAATTTTTTTTCTATTGGGCTTGTAAGCTGCCCAGAATAAAAGTGGGAATAGGAAATAGAAAATGAAGTTATTATTCTTGCATTAATTACTATTATTAGGCACGCACAATTGTAGTCTGGCAGTTGCCAAGTTCCTGTCATTACCTAAGTCTAAGTCTTCAGGGAATCTGTGTTCCTCTGGCCTCTTTGATCAACATCTCAGAGTATCACATAAACATCCCATTCAGATGAATTAGAAATGTAGCAGAAACCATCCCCAACTTCTGGATGGACAAACTGAACCTCAGAGGGAAAAGGGGATTTGCCACATCCCAACACTAGGATCCCTGACCTCAGAGCTTGGAATCATCCCAGGAGGTATCACACCACCTGTTTCAATGCAGAGTCCTTGGTCCTCCATTCCTGGTAGACTGCTGAGTATGAATCTAGGGTTAGGGAGGGCACTACCTCACCGAAAGGCTTCCATTCGCTAATTGGGTCTTAGTAATCATCAGAAGGCCCATTCCTAAGGCAGAATCTGCATCGTTGGAATCTCTGCTCACTGACTTTGTTCAAATGCAGCTTTGGGTTATGCTAGAGTCACCAGTTGTTGTCCATCCACCAGAAGTAGGTGTCTGCGATCCACATTTTCTTTTTTATTTAACAGCTTTACTGTGCTATGATTCACATGCTATAATGATTTTCAATACTTTTTAGTATATTTCCAAAATTGTGCAGCTATTACCATAATCTGATTTTAGAAGCCCATAGTGAAGGTGAATCTCTTGATCATCTCCATGGCTAGCACTGTCTCTGTACTCTTTTTCTTTTTCTTTTTCTTTTTTGAGACAGGGTCTCGCTCTGTCACTCAGGCTGGAGTGCAATGATGCAATCATGGCTCACTGTAGCCTTGACCTCCCAGGCTTAAGTGATCCTCCCACCTCAGTCACTCAAGTAGCTGGGACTACTCAATTAGCCCAGCTAATTTTCATATTTTTTTGTAGAGACGAGGTTTCACTATGCTGGCTGGGCTGGTCTCCAGTTCCTGGGCTCAAGCGACCCCTCCGCCTCAGCCTCCCAAAGTGCTGGGATTACAGGCACGAGCCACCGTGTGTGCCCGCACCCCCCACCACCAGCTTTTGTTTTAACTGTTTACAATATTGTTCCCTGTTCCATCAGGCCCAATTCTAAAGAATTCAGGCTAACCCAGTGCTATGGTGTGAATGTATGTTTTCCCTCAAAATCCATATGTGAAAACCTAATCTTCAATGCAGTAGTATTAAGACGTGGGCCTTTGGGAAGTAATTAGGTCTTCATGAATGAGATTAGTGCCCTTATAAAAGAGGCAGTAAGAAGGTGCCATCTTTGAAGCAGAAAGCAAGCCCTTTCCAGACGCCAAATCTGTTGATGCCTTGATCTTGGACTTCCCAAGCTCCATAACTGTAAGCAATAAATTTCTACTGTTTATAAATTACCCAGTCTAAGGCATATTGTTATAGCAGCCAAAACAGACTCAGAGTCTGAGGCTTAGAGACTGCAGGAGGCTGGAGGCCAAAATGATGCCACATTCTCACTGTGCCTGGATGCTACTAAACTAGGCCAATCTCCTACACCCTTTGCAAGTGTCTTTGGATAAAGTGGCCAATGTGCTCCTAAATGAGCATTTGATGTGCTTTAATTCAGTTTACCAGAGATCACTAAAGCCTAGGGGAGGACAAGACCTGAGATTCAACTTTGAAAGCTGCTGATAGATTGTTTTAAAAAATGAAGCCCTTGATTCTTGCTCACCTCACTGTCGTCAGTGATGAGGCTTTGAGAATAACGTCAGCCCCGCACTGAACTGCGAGGGGTGCTGGATGTCTTAGGCAGAAATCCTGCATGCAGCAATTGGAGGCCAATGAAAGCCTTCCCAAGTCCATGTACAAGCTGTTTGGGGATGCAGTGGAGGCAGGGAGAATTCCGTAAGGATGTGACGATTTGGGTGGGTCCCGAACCTGAGATGTGTGCTGTGGCCAATACTTGCTTTCCCCCACAGACCCTCAGGGTAGGAGGCTTGTATCCTGTTTGCTAAATACATCAACTAAAGCAAAGGGCCACAGAAGGACTATATCCTAAAGGGTTATTATATTCACATTAAATCTCTTACCAGGAACAGAAGCCTTTAAACTGTGAAAACGCATCTGTAGTCTGTACACTGGCCATATGTTTTTAATTAATCCAGCCATCTCCCCCACCCTTCACTTTCATCTTAATGTCATCAAGCTAGCCTCTTAATCAGCAGCCCACTTCAGCCCACCCCCACGAACATTTTTTGGTTATGTCTTTTAATCTTCATTCCATGAATAAGATTGCAGCCATTATGTCTAAACTAAACCAAGATGTTTAAGATCTCTTATAGCCCTATCTTGCTAAAAGACTGTACCAGAAACTAACAGTACCCAACCTGGTTCTCAGAAAATGCTTCCACCCCCGTAGGTCTGAAATGACTATTTCTGTGGGTGGGGTAGGGTGAGTGGTGAGGAAACCCTCTGAAAAGCAGAAATAAAGCTCAGATAAGGGTTTGAGATCCCTGAATTGAAACCACTCTGGGGTTTACATCAGAGTCTGGGGCTTCAGCAGCCTCAAACCCCCTTCCCTGCCCTGATCTCTCTCTTAATCTTGGCTGTTAGATGATATTTTACAAAAGACTCAAAAATTAAGAAATACTAGCTCTAAAACTCTCAGAAAAATGTGCAACACCAAACCTGAAGCTGATTTCCAAATACAATGTAAGCCCTCACACCCAGCACCCTCACCACTCCCTGTGCCCATCTCTCCTCACGCACATCCCTCAGACGTAGAAGCTTTTCCAAAAAGATGAGAAAACCATGTCACACTCCTAAGTGTGTGTAAACCAAAGTGGTGTATACCATCAGAATCTTACTCGAAGGCCTTATCCAGTTGGACCTCCCTGGTAGGTGTCCCTAGCACGTATACACCCACAGGCATGTACTCAACAGCACCTACTCACAAGTTCCCTTCATGTCCACACATTTTTCCCATTGTAGCTTCTTCATCATGCAGGTTTATAAGAAAGAAGCACAAAAAAGGGTTTGAGGAAGATGAGTAGGTCAGCTGGCAGCTATGGTCCGCAGAACACACATTTGAGCATGGTTCTGTATGCTGCAAGGGTCACCCGATGGGAAACGAATCACCTGCAGAGCAAAAATGTTTGGAAAAATGTGACTGGCGAGCAGGAAGGGTGGGCAAAGGAGACAGGAAGAGAGAGAGGAAAAGGGGGCCTGTGCTAGATGAAAGCAGGTGGAGAAGCCCCTTCGGCGCCCATGCAGCACCTTATTACAATGCGTAGACTCGCTGCATTTCTACCACCTCTGCATGAAATCCACAGCCCACTTTAAAAAAATCAAACTACTATGACACTCCAGGGTTTCCAAGGCGTGTCTAAAGATACACATAAAGTCAGGAAGTTTTTAAGAAGCTGCAGCTCTGTCTTCTGATTCAGAGTTTTTAGATTCTCCTTTTCACTCTACATCCTACAGTGCTGAATCAGCTGTGATCACTGGAAGAGAAAATTATCAGCTTTATGCTTCCTGGTGGACTACTGTGCTTGGGTGATGTTTGGAGCTAGAATTATCTTCAGACTTTAAACATTTGCTTGAAGTTTGACAGAAAAAAATTTTTTATTATCTTACAAGTTGGTGTGTGGGGGGTATGTACGCACATATACATACATGTAAATATATATATGCTTACAAGTATATATATATTTCCTTTTGTTGGCACAGATACAGAGATGGATGGGGGAGAATAGTTTTCAAGCTGCATATGAAGATAAAGATAAACTTCATGCAGTTAAGTGAAGTCGCTTTATTTGAGAAGCCACAGACTGGGAGATATTAGAGATTTCTTTGTGAGACTCACTGGGCTGGGAAGGCTCCCTAGATCCTTCTGAAGTCCTATTAGGGCATCTGTAAGTATCAGCTCCCAAACTGAAACCTGGTTTCATAAATTTAAAGTGCCATCCGCTTTTCTTCTCTCTCCGTCTTAGCACCAGGTAGACAACTTGTCGATATAATGCAGAACTATTCTTAGAGATTCAAATACTCCATGCTTTCTGCTGTGATGATGAAAGGTGAATTTTTGTTGTTGTTATTCAGTTGTCCTCTTTCATGCTATCAGCAAGCTCTCAACAACATCATAGAGAGCTTATAAAAATGCTACATTATCCATTAATGAATTTATGACGTTATGTAAATTGTGGTGTCAGGGTGCCCTCGGTCGGAATGGTTTTATTTTGACCATCGCAAGGGCAACAGTTTCTATAACCCCAGCAGATCCCTAGAGCTGATGTGAAAGAATACAACACTATGTGTGCTCTCTGTGATGGGCCCTATTATTTTTACAGCTATCCCAACTGAACAAAGACAGCTGCAACTCCAGAGGAGCTTGTAGGGTTTAACCTAAACTAGAGTGACAGCAATTGGTCTGCTTAAAATAGCTTTTTACTTCCCCTAGAAATCCTGACTTTGGTAGCATTTACAACCTCAGGGCCCCTAGCAGTCACTTTCTCATTCCCCACCCCCACATCCACCCACCATGTCCAAATGCATAGAAGATGTAAGAAAGTGTGTGGAGAGTGAGTTTTGTGTTTGGTTTCAGGTGTTCACTTTTGAAGACTGTGCAGAATCCAAAATGCCCAAGAAATATGGTTAAACAGCATTGTGCAGATACATCTTATTAGGAAGCCACACAGAAAAGGCTTGGCTTGACCATGGATATTTCAGTTGTGTTATACGAATCCCTCAAATGCAGCAGTATTGGAGGAGATTTGAATGAAGTCTTCTTCATTGACTCCAGTTGGCCACTCACGGGGAGGGGATTAACAAGTTAGCTGGTTTTAAACATCAGGACACCCCTAAAGTGCTATCACCAGAAATGAAATAAAATGTTCAAAGATAATATTCAGGATGTATTCAGAGACCATTTGGAACAGAACAGAAAAAAAATGGAAATTCTTACGGAGTAAACAATTTCAATTCATGCGCTACTAAAAATAAAACCAATAGACTACACATAACAAGAATTTTGGTTAAAAATGACAGGATTTAAAGAAGAAAAAAGAACAGCTGATGAATATACTGAGAAAATTATCAATTTCACTAGTACACAAAGAAATGCAAATTAAAGTTGGCCACACAGAATTCTGGTAGGAGTGTAAAAAGTACTTACATCCCTAAGTAAGGAGGTGGCAGCATGACCTCCATAGCTGCCAAATTTTACTTTGGGTTGCTCTTAATTGCAAGTTACAGTTGTATTCAGAAAACCCTAGTATCACCCTTGGTACCCAAACCAGGCTTTACAAGCCAGAGATAGCAAGGCTGAGACTGGGGACCGCAGCAGGCATGCCCATTATCACCACCATAGACTGCTGGAGGGCCTCCAACCCTGACCTTGCCCCTCATGGCTTTTTCTTGAAAGGGAAAAAGTTTCAGAAAGGCATAGAAACAATTTTAGAATAGGTGAGCAATATTAAAAACTTGTTGTTTCTTGATGAGCCAAGGTCCTGTAACAAAGGCCTATGGCTTCTATGGGGGACCTCCCTGAATCCATTGACATTGAGGAGATTTTCCAGCTTCAGCTGCATCACAAACTCACTGACATCACATTAGTTAAAAACCAGATACTGATGCATCTCTGGATCACATGTCAATGTGCTACAGAGCAATTCTTAAGGATGTAGAGGTTAACACAATTGAAGTCCAAAGCACGGGTGGGGATCCCAATAGATGCAATCTGTACTTTACAGTTGTGTAATCCAAGCTAAATCATCTAATCCTAAAGATTTTAATTATGAAGTTGGTTATTTGTCCTTTCCTATTTGTTTTCAGCATTGGTAGGACAAAATCCCAACTCAGGAAACAGACCCTCTTGTTTCATGAGGGTTCAAAATCCATACCTCCAGCCCAGACTGGTATATTCAGCTGCCTACTTGGCAAGTTTGCTTAGATATCTACTCTTAAATTTAGCATGTCCAAAAGTAACCTCTGCACCCCCCAAAAAGATTGTACCTTTCATTTTCTTCCCCATGGCAGTAAGTGGCATTTCCAACTGCCCGGGTGCTCAGGCTGGAAATCTCTTCCTCTCATACCACCATCGGTCGATCCTGCCATTCCTATCATTGCTATGCACCCCAAATTCTCACCAACTCCACCAGTGTCACCCTGGTCCAAGTAACCATCTCCTTCCACCTGGATTATCGCTAGGGGATCTTCCCTGGCTTCCTTGCTTCTATTGTTACAACAGTGCTGTCACTAAAATATCTCCGCCAAGAAATTCATCATAAATTTCTATTACATTTTATAAAAACCTACAAAGTTTTCTTTTTATGCCAAAATCATAGAAAATGGGTGGATGATAGCAAACATTGCTATGATTTGATCCATTGCTTTAGAACGAGTTTCCATTCTTGGTGAAAATGATCAAGACATTCAAACCTTGCACTTTCGAATTCTTCTGGCAATGGTCACATGACTGAATTGAATTAACTCCAGTTCTATAGGAGCCCATTTCCAGCCCCTGTCTTCCTTTCCTTGCCCTAGAGGCTGTAAGGCAAATTCCAGATTTAACAACAACACCTGCAGCCAGCAGGGGCTCAGGGGACACAGTCTGGCCCATGAGACAAAGACAGAAGCCTGCCGGTGTCATTCATCTCCGTCTTGTCCCACATTTTCCAGCCTTGGGACTAAAACGATGCCCGGAGGATAGCAAACATTCTAGCAATCACAAAATCAAAAGAACTAGAAATGTGAAAGGGATCTGGAACAAGAATGGCATTGTATGTGGCACAGCAGCCTGATCTTCCAACCTCCAGTCACTTGTGATATAAGAAAAGGAATACTCACTATGATTATATAACTATCAAGAGGGTTTTACACTGCTAGCCACCAAAAGCATTCCCAAATTTTACAAATATATATACAGAGCAGATGAATTAATCTTACATTTAGGATGACTGAGTCATCTTGGTTTGCCTGGACTTCCTTGGTGTTAGCACTGAAAGTCCTGCCTTCCCGGAAAACCCTCAACTGGATACAAACTGGGACAGCTGGTCACCCTATATCTGTGCAGTGCATACATTCAAGACAAACATCAGGAAGCTTTGAGGATGTAGGCTGTCTTTAACATATATTTGTTCATTCAGAAATTTACCTGTGCTATCTTTAAAATTTGCCTTTATTGTTCATAAGTCCAAGTGTTATGGTGGAGGCTGTACTGTGAGACAACTGTCGCTTCAGAAAATGAGCTGGACACTATGTCACAGTGCAGGGGAGTCACGCACATAAAGAACTAAGCCTTAAACATCTGCTGTATTTGACCCTTTAAAGTTGCTCCCAATAAAATTACTAATAGAGTTTTCTGGAAGCAAGAGCCATTTTCTACATTCAGAAAGAACAGCCAAGGACCTGGATTATGCGAAACCTATACTAACTTTAAAGTAGTATAGCTCTGTGCAGGTGATGAAGACTATGAGACAAAGAATCAACGCAATGGGCTTGATCCTCAGAGAAAACTGTGTTAGCAATTAATATCCTCAAAATATTGGCATTGGTGTACCTAGCGTATTTGATACCTGGAGCTGGCTGAGTTTTTAAAAATCCTCCTCTCCTATATACAATGAAATTATTTTTAATAGTAATAATGAAATGGATCATAACAGCAGAAACAGTGTTTTTTTATTGAACCTTTTATATATTATCACACCAATAAAAAACCAATTATTACAAAATACTACAACAAAGAAAAACAATAAATTAATGCATTTTAATGACAACAATGTGTTTTTTGAAAAAGAGAGAAAACACACACCTACATAGTGGTCTGGCACAGAAATGAGTTATAAAATAATAACAAGAGTTTCTGGTTTTGAGACGCAACCTCTACAAATTTGTCACTGCCCTCATCAAAAATGATATTTATGCATCTTCATATTCATTGGATGATATGGCCAGATTTATCAATCTTTGTTCATGGTTGAAAAAACTCACTTTTAATTCGTTTTAATTTCAAAAGTTTTTATCCCATGAAGCACCAGATATACAAACAATTTGGAAAAGTCTAAAAGACAAGGATGAATTTGGTAGAAATTATACTTTCAGAAACAATGAGGGTGTCATTAAAATATCTTCACCAAGAAATTCATCATATAAAACCTATGCAGTTTTTCTTCTTATGCAAAAATCATAGAAAATAGGTGGATGATAGCAAACATTGCCATTACTTGATCCATTGCTTTAGAATGAGTTTTCATTCTTGGCCAAGCCGCGGTGGCTCACGCCTGTTATCCCAGCACTTTGGGAGGCCAAGGTGGGCAGATAACTTGAGGTAAGGAGTTCAAGACCAGCCTGCCCAACATGGCAAAACCCCATCTCTACTAAAAATACAAAAAATTAGCTGGGCATGGTGGTGCACACTTGTAATCCCAGCTACTCAGGTGGCTGAGGCAGAAGAATTGCTCAAATTTGGAAGGCAGAGGTTGCTGTAAGCCAAGATTATGTCACTGCACTCCAGCCTGGGTGACAGACCGAGACTCTGTCTCAAAAATAAATAAATAAAATGTTTAAGGCTACTGTCAGCGCACTGCCCATGGGGTAGTTCTAATCTACAAGGAGCAGTTAAGGAAAACAAAAAAAAAAAAGAATGAGTTTCTATTCTTAGTGAAAATGATCAAGACATTGAAACTCTGCCCCTTTGAATTCTTCTGGCAATGGTCACACGACCAGATTGAAGTAACTCCAGTTCTATTTCTTTATCCTTACAGTCACTGTGCCATTGTTGTTTATTGCAAGTCTCTTTCAGTGTAGGACTATGTAATGCCACAGAATTGGAGACACGAAGTGCCTCTGAAGGGGGATTAAATGACTCTAAATTGTTATAAACTTACTTTCCAAACCTGTGTAACTAAATCCATATGTATCAGGGGCTGACTGTTTACCTGAGAGGTCTCAATTAGTTCCATGTAGGACACAATGTTTATTAGTGGATAAGTAATGAAAATCAACTAAGTGGAAACATGCATTATTTAAACTCAACAACAACTGCAACAATTGTTTAGAAGTTAGAGTATTTTTTAGGAGGAGGAATATTTTATTACTGGTATTGTTTAGAACTGTCCCTCTAAAATGATTATAAAAGCAGGTAGACTCTTAGTCAATTTATCAGTTTTTAAAATTCTCCACAGCAAATACACTCTCTTACTGCCTACACTGAGGGAAGACTGCCTCTTCCATTCTATCCATCTAACAGTTTTCCAGGTAGAAAATTTGATCATATGTTTAAAATGATCATTTCTCTCTGCTTTTCCAACCTGCACTACTTAATTCTTTAAAGATCTAATTGCATTTATTAGCACTTCCAGAAAAGTGATAAGAATAGGCGGTAGAATGTTCCTTGTCTTTTTCCTGGTTTGAATGGAATACCTCTAGTGTTTGTCATTAAAAATAATACTGGCAGTCAGTTTTATTTAAATATATGTTAAGAAAAAAACCCTTGTTCCCAATTTACTAGATGATTAATCAAAAGTAAATATTAACTTTTATCAACTTACTTTTGACAGCTATTAATACCATGTTTTTCTCTTTGACCTACAATGTGATAAATTAAGCATTTATGTCCATAATTATACAATTCTTACATTATTTCAAAAAGGTCTACTTGGTCATGGAGTATTTCTTTCAAATTTCTGATTATTTCAATTTGCTAGTATTTTCTTTATTTTTTTAAAAAACTTATATTCCTAGGTCAGATCAATAATTTAAAGTCATCTCTCTCTTTTTTTCATAGTCATTGTCCAGTTTGGTATCAGGGTTATACCAGCTTTGAGAAGTGCATTGAGAAATGTTCTGTCCTTTCTTGTTCTAAGACCATTTAAATAACATGAATATTTTCTGAGTAGACTTCTCTACAATCTCTGTGAATGCAATAAATGTCAACACATACATTTAAGATAGTTTTTGTTTCCTTTCAAGCTGGTGATTATTACTTTTAGAGCTTTTATTTTTCATTGCCTGATCAACATATTTTTATCTATACAATTTGTTTAGGTATCTTGGGTTGCAATGGAGTATATCATAATTTTTCCAGTGAAAGTTAATGAATGAAAAAGTATTTTTATTTAATGGCTCTTTATCTAGCAGCAGGGTTTCCAAGAGTGGGTTAAAGTCCTTAAGCAAGATATAGGTGTATATTGCTTAGTTTTGCCTGATCTTTGTATTTTATGTAAATGGAATCATATTATATATATTCTTATGGAACCTGCTTCTTCAACTAAATATTATGTTTTTATATTTATCCATGTTACTGTATAATCTGTAATTTGTTTTGCTTATTTTTCTATGGTTTATTATTGCTATGAATATGTCACAATTCATGTGACCTACTTTTTATTTTATTTTTTGTAGAGACAGAGTCTTGCTATATTGCCTAGGTGGGTCTTGAATTCCTGGGCTCAAGCCATCCTTCCGCCTTGGACTCCCAAAGCGCTGAGATTACAGGCACGAGCCACTGAGCTCAACCCTCATCTGACATACTTTTGATGAAAATTTGGGTGGTTTCCTATTGTTCACTACTGTAAACCATGCTGCTATAAACATTCATTGCATATAGGATATATAACTAGAAGTTGAATTGCTGGGTCAAAGAGTATCTACATGTTCAACTTTATTGGGTAAACAGTTTTCCAATGTAGTTGTACCTCTCCAATCAGCCAGCTCTGAGAGTTCCCATTGCTTTATATTTAATGAAGCAAATAAATCCAAAAATTTCAGTAGCTTAACACAATAGAAGTGTCTAATGTGTAGTTTCCAGTTTGTAGTGGGGCTTAAGGAGAAGGCTGTGCTCCACACAGTCATTCAGGGACCTCGGCTGATGGAACACACGGCATCTTCAACTAATGGCTTCTAAGGTCACCAGCATCAATAGCTAGCTGGCAGAAAAGGGAGAAGAAGTTATAATGACTTTTGAACTACAATGGTGTGGAAATAACATATGTAACATTCATTAATGAGAACTAGGGCATGGCCTGTCCTAGATACAGGAAAAGCTGGGAAATGTAGTTCCTGTCTAGGAAACTGCCTGCTGACAATTCTGTGCCATGGAAAGGGGAGCATAAGCTGTGGTGGTCATGGATGGGTTCCTGTTCACAAATTCTGAGTGAGACACAAAGAATTCTTCTGCTATTACCTAGAGTTCAAATACTTTTCTTCTGCCATATCTTTGATTATTTCTGGTCTGCTTTGTTCTGGTTCTTCTTCAGTGGTGTCAGTTAGCTGAATGTTGGTCACCGATCTATACCTATTATCTTCTCTCTTGTTTTCACGACTTGCCCCTTTCATCTTAATTATGAGGTGTTTTTTCCTGTTTTTTAATTCTCATAACTAATCAGTTTTCTTCAGCACTAATTCTGATTTTTACTGAACTCAAAGTGGATTTTAATTTATTACATTTTAGTGTCCATTAAAAACTTCCTTATGTCATTCTTGTCCCTTTCCCCAAAAAATAGGGTGGTGGTGTATGCCAATTTTCTCAGGACAGTCTGGTTATACACTTAATACTCTGGCAAATTTTTCTGTTTTTTCTTTCTACTTTTTAGTAGGGGTATAATATATATTCAGTAAAATATGTGGAACCACTAATCTTAAATGTATAGCTCAATGAATTTTTTCACATGCATTTTCTAGTGTAACTACCATCCAGATAAAGACACAGAATGCTTCTAACATCCCAGAAAGCTCCCTTGTTCCTCCTACCCCTGCAAAGTAACCACTATTCTGACTTCTATCATGTTAATTTTGTCTGCTCTTGAACTTCACATGAGGTAGTCCCTGTATTATCCACATGATATATGTTACAAGACCCCTAAGATGCCTGAAACTGTAGATATACCAAATGTCATCTACACTATGTTTTTTTCCTTTACTTACATACCTATGATAAAGTGCAATTTATAAATTAGGCATAGCAAGAGATTAACAATAATAGTAAAATAGAACAATACACTGCAATAAAAATTATGTAAATATGGTCTCCCTCTCCCTCCTTCCCTCCCCCCATCTCTCTCAAAATATGTTATTGTACTCTACTCACCTATTTTTGGACCAAGGTTGACCACTGGCTCCTAAACCGCAGAAAGCAAAACCACGGGTAAGGGGGGACTACTATGAATGGAAACATACAGTATGTATTCTTTAATGCCCATTTATTGTGCTCAACATACTGTCTGGGATCGTCATCCATGCTTTTGTGGTATCAGTTGCTTGTTCTTTTTATTGTTGAGTATTCTTTTGTGTAAATATACCATAATTTATTGCCCATTCTTCTGTTTCTGAACATTTTCATTGTTTCCAGTTTGGGGATGTTATTAATTAAAGCTCTGTGAACACTGTTGTATATACCTTTCGGTGAACATATGAACTCTTTTCTAGTGGGTGTATATCTAGCAGTGAAATTTCTGGGTCAGAAGGTAGAAGTATATTTAGCTTCAATGGCTATTGCCAAACAATTTTCCAAATTGGTCGCGCTGTTTCATACCACCTTTCGCAGTATATAAAGGTTCCAATTTTTCCACATCACTGCCAATGCTTACTTTTGTTAGTTTTGATTTTAGCCATTCTGGTGAGTGTGTGGTGGTATCTCATTGTGGTTTCAATTCCTATTTCCTGATGAATAATAATATTGAAAACTTGATATATACTTATTAGCTATTCTCTTTTACAAAGTGACTCTTTAAGGGTCTTGTGAACATTTTTATTGGGTTGTTTGTTGTCTTTTTCTTCCTACTTTTTGGCATTCTTTTACATTCTGTATATAAGTCTTTTTGTCAGATATGTTTTGTGAAAACTTCTCCCATTTTGTCAGTCATCATCTCACTCTCTTCTAAGTAGTATCTTCTGATAAACTGACATTCTTAATTTTAACAAAATCCGATATATCATTTTTTAAAGTTTGTGGTTAGTTCTTTTTGTATCCTGATTAAGAAACTTCTGTGTACTCCAAGGTCCCTGTTCTGGCTTCTCTTGCTACCTAACAACCAATTTCAAAACAGTGATTGAAAACAACAACAGTCATTTATTATCTCTCAGGGTTTCCGTGGGAAGGAATTTGGGAAGGGCTTAGCTCTATGCTTCTGGGTTCTCTCATGCAATTGCAGTTGGATGACGGCTGGAGCTGGAACAGCAAGAAGCTAGAGCAGCAGGTGGCTGGCCAGGCATTCATATCATCTTCTTTTCGTGTAGTCTTGGGACCTCTCCATGTGATCCCTCCAGATAGGCTGACTTTGGGCTTCCTCATGTCATGGTGCCTCAGTTCAGCTGGACTGCTTACATGACAGTTGTAGTCTAAAACAATGGCTATTCCTGTAATCCAGGTTGAAGCTGAATTGCCATTTATCACCTGCTGAGAAAGCCATGCAGCTTGTAAGCTTATCTAGATTCAAAGAGAGAAAAAGTAAACTTCTATTAATGGGGCAGTGGCAAAGCCATATTGTAGAAGAATATTTGGGATTTGGATTGGGATTACAATAGAATTTAGTGAGGATTGACATCTTAACAATATTGTATGCTTTGATCCACAAACATGGTATATTTCTCCATTTATTTTGGTCTTTTAAACATTTTCCCTTCAGTGTTTTGTAGTTTTCAATGTAGAGATCTTAAACATATTCTGTTGTATTTATTCCTTAATATTTGATGATTTTATGTTGTTGTTGTATATGGTATTTTTACTTCATTTAAAATTATTTATTGCTAGTACATAGAAATTAATTGACCTTGTATTCTGCATCCTTGCTCAGGTCACTTATTAATCCTAATTATTTGTACATTCTATTGAATTTCATACATATGCATCCCCTTTTCAGACCTGGAGTACAAGTTGACACACATGAGTCCAGACCAATTTTCAGTTTCTAGCAGGCATGCACCAAATAACAGTTTCCTTCTACTGAGGTAGCACATTCCCCCATCTGGTTCTCTATTCTTGTGACCCATAGAGTCACCTGCAAAACTGCAATTGATAGAGTGTCCTGCTATTAGGAATCTTCCTGTCTCCACCCTTGCCTGTAGTGTTTAGCTTATAAAGTTAAAGTTACACCTCCCAAGATACCGTACAAATTGCTGGTTTTCCTTCTTCCTACCCCTCCCCCACATATACACACACTTCCTGGCCAGTTATTTCCTGGGAGGTGCTATCTCCAAATAGATGTAGTACTGGCATCCTCAAAAAGCAGCACTTCCATCGCACATGAGTGTCCGCTTAGTGTTCTGGTTGGTACAGACTGTGAATCTCTGTGTCTCTAAGAAAATAGGGGCAGCTGGCTTCCCATTGCCTTCTATTACATGAGGCCTAATTTGGATGGGTTTGTATCAATCCTATGTTTCTTGCCTTATAATTAAGAACAATGCTTCCGAGAATCTGGATAAGTCTTTGATCGGGTCAAAGTTTCTGGTGCTTGTTTTGAGTTCTTGTCTTTTTCTTTGTTTTCAAAGATATCATAGGAAAATTGGGAGAGACTGCCTGAGACATTTCTAGCCAAATGACATTTAAAGCTAGAAGTTATTTCTTTGTGGCCACCTATTTTTATATATGTGTTTAGATCTGTCATTAGGGGAAGAGGCAAAGTGCCAGAAATCTGCCAAATAGGATTGTTTTTGGTTGAGCAGAATGACATAAGGAAAGAGAATCCATACACTAGAGAACGCTATTATCTTGTCACTTGTAATGACATATTTATACAGGACTTGTTTTTCTCTATATATCAGATATCATTGCATTGATTTCAGCATGAAGGGATCCCCTTTCCTGCCTCTCCTCCAGTCCCCATCTTGCCAGGTTATCTTTTCTGACCATAGGACACTGTGCTAGCATCTTCCCCACCAGCTGAGACCTCCTAGAGTGCAGATCTTCTCGTAGTATGTTCTTTACAAAGTGAACACTCCAGTCTCAGCTGCTCATTTCTCAACCTGCTTCCTGAGTTTATTCTCGTAAAACTATTTGATCAGGCAGTTAAATCTGGAAAAACACAAGAGAAAAGGGTGATTTGGTACAACCACGAGAGGTGGAAGGTGAGCACTTAAGAAATCTAATCCACAGGGTGTGAGACCAACTCTGTTGTCTTCTTACCTTTTTAAAAAAAAACAACAACAACCTGTTTTTCAGAAGTGGTGTTGTCATATCCTGAGAGTGATACTGTATGAAAAAAAAATTAAAAATAAAAACAAAACAAAACAAAAAAACCTATGCTTTCAGACTTGCAAGACTAACATAGACTAGCTCCCAAAGACATGTCGGGTAGTGGTGGTTTTATGATTTTGTTTTGGTCAAAGGTTCCAACAAAAGGGTTTGGGATTATTGGAAGATTTAAGGATGTTTCAAGGATTAGTTCACTCATTGATTGAATGAATACTGATTGAGAATCAAGCACCTTCTAGACTTTGTGCTAGGTATATACACTTCTAACAGGGAAGGTAGACATGAAAACTAACAATTTTGGAAGTCCCTATGTAATTGTAATTGTTCTATGGGCATAATAGTTTTAAATTTAGATGAAAGAAAAGACCCTTTAAATCTGGCTTGAGAAATTAAATCTGGCTTCAGAAGCCCAGGCTGTTGGTGTTCATCCATTGATCCCTGCTATCCCTGGGTAATGTCATCCAGGAAAATGAGGTAGAGCCCTATTCCTCAGACTGGGTGGCTCCCACAGGGGTTGGCCTCTGTGGAGGAGCCCCTCCTTCTATGCTTGACTATGGCAAACCCCCCCTGAGGGACCCAAGTTCACAGGCTTAGTGCCTGGACTTCACAGCACCTTAGCAGCTCTCCATCAGAGGTCTTATCACTGCAGGGAAGATGGCGCCATGCGGTTGAGCTCATAGAATCAGCTACTTTCTTCTCTAAGCCCAATCCCCATGGTTCCAATGCCCAGCTTGGTTCCCACTTCCACCCAGGAGGCACACAGCCTCCACATCCTTCTGGGGATCCTTCCACTGAACACCCCAGGATGCTTGCAAGTTCAAAAGAATCTAGTGAGAGGTATATTGGGGTAGAAGGGCATCCATACCTGCATTGTGGGATCAGACAAAACACCCCGAGATGGGGACAAAGGAAATGCTATGAATGCCACGGGGAAGTCTATAGGGAACTATGAGTTCATGGGTGGCCCTGACCATGTTTGAAGAATCAAGGGGGACCTTGAAAAGGTGAGGTTTTGGCTGAGCCCTTAAGGGCGACTAGGAGTTCACAGGAGCCATTTAAACTTGGCAGTATGGAATATTGTTTGTGTGTGTGTGTGCTTCTGAGAATATGAGAATGGAGTAAGTGTGGGAATAATTCTAATAGAATTAGAAGGATGGCATTTTGATTGGGAGCATAACTGGTGAGTAGGGTTGCCTCAACCAAGTCTCATGTCTAGACATCTCTTATCTTCCTGGGACTTCCAGTGACACTCCCAAGGGCACAATACTGGCTCTGACTGCCCAGCTGAATTCTGCAAGAGCCAGGGAATTCAGAGATGTCGCCCGAATTTTACATTGTTTATTACGATCTCCAGGGGTAAATCATTAAGCATGTTCCAGGTTCTTCCTTGTACTAACTATGAATTCCTCCAAATCATTCACACCACCATGCATGTAAGAACATGTTTGGTATCAAGATTCCCGTATGTGAAAGCGGCGAGGGTAGAGCCCCGCCCACAGGACGCATACTCGGCATTCCTCATTCTCTTAGTCACTAGGTTCTCTACCCAGCTCCTAGGTAGCTTCTTTCAGCTATAATGTTTCCAGACAGTTTTAAAAAAATTGTCCCTTTCTTCTCCTTTCCCCCAATTTTTTAAAATAATAAATGGGCAAAGCCAGCTTTATTTTCAGGATCAAAATACAGAGCAAGTGAAAAAACTTATGGTATTTAACCTTCCCAAGTTTGAGCCTTCACAAAGAATGCAGCCAAGTTTTATATTTGCAACAGCCCTTCTACGTACACTTTACCTTCTCTAACTTGGTTCCAAGCTTTATCTTCATTCCCAATTATGCCGATTCCATTTTTATTTAAAAAGAAAAAATCTTCCCAGTTGTTACTAGAAACTACTGTTTAGCTTCCCCTCTGCTACCTAGCAAACCACAGAGAGGAGTGTCCTAGGAGTAGCCAGTCTTACGTGATTTGTGGGGCCGCTTAGTCCTTACATGAACCTGGCCGCCAACATGTCTATTTTATTGTGGTAATGACGCTCAACTGTTATCCTGTGTGAGAAATAGGAGATTCCCTTCTTTTTCATGCAGTGGTACATAAAGTAGCAGTCTCATCAGTTGAGCTAGCAGGGGACATCCAAGAGATCCCTGAGAGTTCTGAGATCTGAATAATGAATATCACAACAGAACTGGGTCTTTAATTCCTCTCTGCCAGAGGTCCTGGTGGTGGGGATGTCCTTCCATGGAGAGCTGGTCCTACAAGACAGAAGTGATTACTTTTCTTTAGCTCATGGCAGGTGCGATGGGAAGAAGAAATGTCTGCGGGGCCCACTCTGTGCCAGGTCCTGGATCTGAAGTTCAGAAGCCCAGGGTTCAAATTCCCACCCTGATGTTTCCTGGCTGTGTGACCCTAGACAAGTCGCCTAGTTTCTGTGAGTCTCAGTTTTCACATCTTTAAATTGGGGATAACATTAGTAGCTTCACCTCCCAGGGTTGGTGTAAGGATCAAACAGATAATTATTCAGAAGCTCTTTGTAAGTGGCATCGTGAGAAGGAAAATTTGGTTATCTCATTCAGTGTGATCCAACAGTAGTATCAGGGGACCTATCCCACCCCCACCCAGGACTCTCATCCAGGGGAATCCCAAGGTCCTGCCCAACTGGAGAAGCAGGTTACTCGCCTGACTTGTGTCTGGCATCAGGAAGAGGCCTGCTGGCCAGATATTTAGTGATACGTAAGTCAAGGACCAGGCGGGCACATTTTTCTCAGATCTGAGGTGCAGTTTCGGAGCATAGGTGAAGTCTGTGTCATGAGCAAGAACTGGATTATGCTGAGTTACTTACTACTATATTTGCAAACATACATTGTCAAGTTTATAAAAATGCTTGCAAGAAAACACACACACACACACACACACACACTAGAGGTCAGTTGTCTAACAGTAAGAAATAAAATGGCAGGATAAAACACCTTTCGGATCAGCACAGAAGTCAAAGGATTGTTGTTAATTTAAAATACGTGCACATACAGTGGGAAAAAAGTTAAGTGAATTATATCTGAATAAAGGTCAACTAAATTTAGGTTTTTAATTAAAACAAGAAAAAATGACAACATAAAGATCTCTTAAAATCAATGACGTTAACATTAAATAAAATATCTTATAGGTGCTTACTTTCTCCTATTGCTGGTAAACAGAGAGACAGTGAGAAATAGGAAGAGAGAGAGGACAAGAGGGAAAGGAAAAGGTGGTAGGAGAACAAGCCCAAGTGGGGCGGCAAGGAGAGAGACAACACAGCCCAGGGAAAGGAAACAACAAATGGTTGCTTTTTTTCTTTTGAGATGGAGTCTCACTCTGTCACCAGGCTAGAGCGCAGTGGTGTAATCTCAGCTCACTGCAACCTCCGCCTCCTGGATCCAAGGGATTCTCCTGCCTCAACCTCCCAAGTAACTGGGACTACAGGGGTACGCCACCATACCCAGCTAATTTTTGTATTTTTAGTAGAGACGGGGTTTCACCATGTTGGCCAGGATGTTCTCGATCTCGACCTCGTGATCCACCTGCCTCGGCCTCCCAAAGTGCTGGGATTACAGGTGTGAGCCACCACGCCCGGCCAACAAAAGGTTCTAAAGTGAGCAAGGAGCCCAACAAATGGCTCCTGTCCCCTGAAGCATGAATCGCCAAATAAATTACTGACTTTACTGACTCTTGGTTTTCCGACAGTTTCTCAGAGCAATCACTTCTGCTCTCAATATCACTTATCTACCTGTGGGGGAATAAATGCTTGTTCTCATTGGAATTTGGAAAACGTGATGTGTAAAGAAATGACTTATGTTTCGGGGATTTTCTTTGTGTGAGCTTGGCTCTATCTTAAAATCTGTTGGCTCACAGTGGGTCCTCAAATAATGTTTTGTTCACTGTCGTTTTGTTATAATGTTGATGAGAAAAAAAATCAATATCTGGCTGTGGCCACTGTCTGAATGGAGTCTGCACATTCTCCCTGTGTCCGTGTGGGCTTTCTCCAGGCTCTCCAGTTCCTTCCCACATCCCAGAGATGTGCACGTTAGGTTCCTTGTTTTGTCTACAGGGCCCCATTCAGTGAGTGTGGGTGTGTGTGTGAGTGCCCTACGGTGGGCCAGTGCCCTACGGTGAGCCAGTGCTCTGTCCAGGGCTGGTTCCCACCTGGTGCTCTGAGCTGCCAGGATATGTTCCAGCCACCCCTTCCCCTGAACTGGAATAAGTGGGTAAATAATAATCTTACTTGTTTTTATTCATCTTTCTTAAATGTAAGTATAGCTCACATTTATTTCAATGTTTAGTACTAGAAGTGTGTTGGTCATGATTCAGAAGTTTGGTGATGTTTTTGTAACCAGAAATGTGCCGTATGAACTTAACTCTTGTTTATATCAATTAGCCTATGGTAAAACTGGTTTTGTTATACGTCATTTCTCTTAAAGTTGTGGTTTCCAAGAACCCATCAATGATGTTAAATGAGGATTTACTACACTTTCTTTCTGCATTCCTGCTGGTGGCCAATAGAAACTCGAGATAAAAAGAAGTGGGATTTAAAGACTTCTATGTCTGATAAAAATGCTATGTCTTAGCAGGTCTAACTGAGGGGGGTTTGAATGAGCATCTGAAAGGAAAGGAGTATTTCGAAGTGTGGGAGGTTGGACAAAAGGAAGGAGTGTTTCCATAATTATGTCAGGCCTTCCAGCCTAGAATGAGCTTATTGCCAAAGGTCAAAGGTCACTTGGCCCAACTGACCAAGGAATTGGGAATGCCCCATTTCTTGGGAAATGAATGGACAATTCAAAGGCCTAGTCAGTCACTGCTACTTCTTAAGCTTTAAGCCATAAATCTAAAAAACACAGTAAACAAGGGAAGCTCTTTAAGACTCCTTCAGCAATCTAGTCTGATTGATTTTATTCACAGAAGATGCCAAAAAAAATCTCCGACTTACTACAATTTTTTTTTTGTAAGAAACTGAAAAGAGGAAAAACTCAAATGTTGTTGCTGTCCTTCATTTGAACATTTCTAATCCAAAGTAAACAGGGGACCTCTGTCCTTTGTGTTGGACAGTGGAAGACACAGGGCCCTTGTTCCAGGAACCAGCAGTATCGGCCCATCACAGGCCCCAGTTCACACTGAGGCGCCTGTGTCCAGGCAGTGAGATTGGCCCAGACAGCCTCTGACTCCTGCCTGCCCTGGTGCACCAGTGCAAACAGCTGATATTCAAACTTCACTCTCCACGACCCCCTAATCATCTCTACCCACAAAGGAAGAGAAACTTTTCCACCTCTCATTCCCTGTAGCTCTGTAACCAACCAAACCATTCTCACTGCTTTTCCTTCTGAAAGAAATTAATCTGTTTCTTATTACAACAGCAAAATATATTCATTGTGGAAAATTTAAATAAAGAAAAGCAGAGAACAGACAAAGAATCACTCACTTTTACCACCCATAGTATTGAAACATTTTGCTGTATCTGTAGCTTTCTGTCTGTTTCTCTGTGCATGTATATAACATATTTATGGGGAGGGACAAAAATTGGATCATACTGTATGTTTTTAGGAATATATTGTAAATAGTCATCAAAATACATTTCCATTGAATTAAAGAGCGAAAAATGTAAAACATAAATGTGCTAGAATAAGTATAGATGAATATTTACTGCAGATGTTGTTAACCTGGGATCCATTATAAATTTCAGAGAATCTATAAATACCTATAATAATATGTGCAATTTGGTATATAGAGACATGGATATAAACATAAATATATATGGGAGTAGCAGGCAAAACAGTTCACAGTTTTCACCAGATTCTCCAAGGTGTAGGTGACCTGAAAAATCAATAATTTATATTATGAAGTTAAACTAATGCAAAACAGTGTGAAGCTGTGGGAGGGGACAGAGATAGACATATAATTAATACAGAATATAAATCCTGGGGGGGCGGGGAGCATGGACCCAAGAATATTAAATAATTTGCCATATGATAAAAGTATTATTTCAAACAATACCTTGTTTGAAGTGGGGAAAAGAATGCATAAATGTACTCAGCATAAAAAAACCTTAAGATTCTTCACCACAAATCTAACCATATGGAAAATGTTATATAATTGTGGTTAAATTGTCATCCGTGTTTGGTCCCATTAGTAAGAATACTCCAAATGTCTTAATATAAAGGATTTTATCAATGCTGATTTGACAGAGGTATTCTTTACATAAATGAAATACCCTATTTCCAGTTAACAAAGAAATTTTCCAGCCACTACAGATAATTATCGGTTTTATCTTTTATTTTAAGATGTAATTATTTATATTAATGAAACATTACCTGAATTACTAGAACAAACTCTACTTCGTCACAGTGTATGATTTTTCATGCCATTTGAGCTTTGATTTGGTAGCATTTTACTTACCTTTTTCACCCGTACTCTTAGGTCAGATCGGTCTTTTGTTTTCTTTTTTGCTTTTTGTTTTTGCTAATTTAGTTAGTTTGGGGTATCAGGATTCCTTTAGTTTCAGAAGCTGAATGGGGACCTTTTTCATTCTTTTTTAATGTTCTAGAATATTTTAAACAGCAAGAACATGAAATTTCTTGAGTGAAAAGAAATCCACGGTATAACTCTGGAACAGGCCTTTTTTATAGAGTAATTATTTAACAATATATCCCTTTCTTCTTTGATTATTAGTCTTTTCAAGTTTTCTAGCTCTTGAGTCGATTTAGCAATTACATTTTCCTGGAAATTTTATTAATTTAAATAAAATTTTAAAATTCATTAACATTCAATTACACATTTTCTTATAATTAAAATACCTTTTCTATGCCACTTCTTATTCCCAACATTGTGCATTTTTAATTTTCTCACTACTGTTCATGATTAGTATTGTCATGGTTTCATTATTTTCAAAATGCTCTTGCATTGCTTTCCAATCTTTAAATTCATTAAGGTATGCTTTAATTGTAAACCCATATTTTTGCCTTCCTTAGTTTTACTTTATTGCTTTTTCCTTCTCATTTCAGTTACTTTTTATTACTTTAGTGAGTTTTGTTTCTTGATAATAAAAGAAAATTTGTGTCTACAAATTTTTCTTTGCATATAGCTTTAGCTGAATCCCAAATGTTTTGATTTTGCTCTCATAATCATTTTGTAGCATTCACTTTCTCTCTGATCTGAGAGTAATATGGATAAAAAAATTTATTTCCAAGTGATTAGATGTTTAAGTTGTCCTTTTGTTATTAAGTTCTAGTTTAATTGTATTACAGTCAATGGCTATAACCTAAAAAGTGTTTTCTTAGAATTACTTAAGATCCTGAGGGTTGGCACATGATCAATTCTTAAAAATCTTCTAAAGATACTTGAAAGGAATATATATTTACAGAGTAGAAAATTTTGATTTGTATTTATAAATTATACTGGACAAATTATTCAAATTAATTGTAATTTTACTTAATTTCTTTCCTTTTGAGAAGCCATAGACAGAAAGAGATGCTCGGGTTTGACAAAGTGTGGTCATTGCTTACCGCTGCATAACAAGCCCCACTAAAATTTAGTGACTTAAAACAATGGCATTTTATTATTTTTCACAATTCTGTGGGTTGACTGGGTTCACTCTTACACCCAAATTCAACTGGTAGGTGGGGTGAGGGACTGTGTTCAGTAATGGGGGCGGTGCCCCATGCGGCCCCTCGTCAGCCTCTAGTAGACTAGATTGGCAGCTGTTCATGATGCAGAAACATTCCAACAGCACAAGCCCTAATGCACAGGAGTTTATGAAGTCTCTGCATGCATCATTCTCTTTACTCACGTCCCATCAACCAAAGTAAGTCTCATGGCCAAACCCACAGTCCATGTGGGAGGGGACTACACAAGGACGGGGTAATGGGAAGTTTGCTTCATTGGGGGCCATTAATGTTACAATCTACCAATACAAAGGAATTATAAATTTGTCCTTGTAGTTTTTCTTATATTTCTAATAGTTTTGACTAAAATGATCCTATGTATATATTAATTTCTTTTCTGTAGTGAATTTTCGTTTTCTCCTCATCGTATCACCTCCCCAGGTTTTGTTTGGTTTGCATTTACTGAGCAATGGTTTTTGCTTAATAGTGATATAAATCACTATTGGGTGTGTTTCTTATAAGCCTTTAGTCAGATTTTGTGTTTTAAAGGAGCAGTCAAGCCTATTCATGATTAACAAGAACACAGATATATTTGTGCCTACTTACCAATCTGATCATATTATATATGCTTCCTAGCTTTTCTATCTTGGGACTTTCTTTGTTCTTTCTTCTTGCTACGTTAATGTTACACACAACATCTCTTGCTCACTCTCTTTGTTCTTTTAGAAATTTGGATAAATTCTATTTTTATCCTATTACTAGTTACCTTTAACTTTTTAAATAAATTTTAAATTTCTCCATCAGAGGAAAGATTTCACAGTAGCTATTAATTCTCTTCCACAAAAGATGAACCTGGTATGGTGTCTCAAACCTGTAATCCCAGCACTTTGAGAGGCTGAGGCAGGCAGGAGTGGTCACCTGTGGTCAGGAGTTTGAGACTACCCTGGCCAACACAGTGAAACCCCATCTCTACTAAAAATACAAAAATTAGCCAGGTGTGGTGGCACATGCCTGTAATCCCAGCTATTTGGGAGGCTGAGGTGGGAGAATCACTTGAACCCAGGAAGTGGAGGTGAACCGAGATCGCACCATTGCACTCCAGCCTGGGTGAGAGGGCGAGACTTCAAAAAAAAAAAAAAGAAGAAGAAAGAGAGAAAGGAAGGAAGGAAGGAAGGAAGGAAGGAAGGAAGGAAGGAAGGAAGGAAGGAAGGAAGGAAAAGAAGCACATTTTTACTTTCCCTTCTCCTATGCCACCCCATCCTCCCAGTTTCTAGGACAATAATATGGGCCTTTAGATTTACTTTATTATTATTTAGTCCCAACTCCTAATCCATGTATACTGATTTAGAAGTCTCTTCCATATCTCAGACATTATGGAGATTGTAATCACCCCACACAGAAACACGGGAGAAAGAAACAGGTCCAGGGCTGGCTCAGCAGCTAGCTCTTCAGTGTCAAGGTGGGCATGTCTCAGATTCTGTTGGCCTCCTCAGAGTCACATGATGGATGCCACAACTCTAGATATTTCATCTTTTGACAACCAACTTCGAGGCAGAAAGTCAAGCTACCTTGCTGCCTGTCTTTATCAAGAAGCAAATTCCTCCCCAAAAAGCCTAACAGGAGACTCCCCCTGACATTTCATTGGCCAGATTTAGTCATGTGCCTGCCCCCAGGCCAATCATCAGCAAAGGCCAAGACATTATCTGGCCTCTCCTGTGGGCAGAGGCATGCTGTCCACCAAACATAATTGGGATTCTGTTAGCAGGAAGGAAAGTAAAATTTCCATCCTATTGACAACCAACAGTGAGCAGTACAACATATTAAAAATCAGGAGTTAGGTTCAACATTAAATTTTATTGCTGTCATTCACTGACATTTCTTTTACTTTATTGAGCATATTTGCTTGGCTGGAATATTCTCTGTGGATTCTTTTGTTTTCATTTGGAGTGGTACATAAATGGTTTATTTTTTAACAGGTTATCTGAAATATGTTAGTAAGAAACAGAATTTTGTGTCACAATCATTTCCCTTCAAAATTCCATGAGTATTGCTTTGTTTACTTTGGCAATTATGTCAAATGTCAATGTCAATTATGATTTTTTTTAACTTTAGAGGTAACCTGATTCTTTTGCCTGAGTAGCTCCACAAAGCAGAAAACACTTTACTTGTCCATTGTTGAATACCTAGTGTCTAACCCAGTGCCTGGAACACAACAGGCTTGTAATGGACAAATGTGGAATAAAGAGATGAAAGAAAACTATTAAGAGCCAGTGGTGCTCTGTGGGGGCCGCCAAGAGAGCAGAGTTTTGCCTTCATATTGAAGAGTTTCTTTTCCCTGCATGTTGTAAACACATAAAGCCAGCAAGGAGCTTGTGTGGCTGCCTTCACTGCTCCCCAGCAATGTTTTCTCTGTACCAGGCACTGAATTAGGATCCCCTCAGTGGGATCCCTGCTCTGTATGCACCCCAGTACCTGGGCACTTCCTAAATGTTTCAAGAGGATGGAGATTTGCCCCACATGTTTATTTATTTATTTATTTAAGACAGAGTCATGCTCTGCCGCCCAGGCTGGATTGCAGTGGTGCGAGCTCGTCCTACTGCAACCTCTGCCTCCTGGGTTAAAGAGATTCTCCTGTCTCAGCCTCCCAAGTAGCTGGAATTACAGGTGCCCACCACCACACCCAGCTAATTTTTTTTTTTATTTTTTATTTATTTTTTTTTTTTGTATTTTTAGCAGAGACAGGGTTTCGCTGTGTTGATCAGGCTAATCTCAAACTCTGACCTCAGGTGATCCACCCACCTCGGCCTCCCAAAGTCCTGGGATTACAGGCGCGAGTCACCGTGCCCAGCCTCTGTGGTTTATTTTTGCCTGCAGCTCTTGTTATCACCAGTTTGGGAGCATTATTGAGTCTGGGGTTGGGGGTGGGGGTCCTTCCCTGGAGAGGCTTTTCTCTAAGGTGAATTGAAGGTTGTCAAATCCTTCTGTCAAACTGGTCTCATCTGCATTAAGTCTTACAGAAATTCCTTAAAACGTCTGGCATGTGGGTGGAATCCTTCTTTCAGTTTTGAACAATGACATAGATTTTCCCCTAACATTATTTTCCTTTGGTTCTTCAATGGGAGTTTGGAAGCAGCGGGTGGGGGTGGGATGAGAAGTTCAATGTGACGGTTTGGATGTCTGTCACAGAATGCAAGTTTATCCTTGCACCTTTCATAGTCTCTTTAAACAAGATCCTCTCCACCTTATAGACCTATGAGATTCTTAACACCTTCTTGCCATCACTAGTCCCTCCTTCTGGGGGATATAGGAAGTTTCTCCTCTATCAGCTCTCTGCTTTCTTTCTGAGCGCTCCATTACTAGTTTGGATATTCTGGCTTTGGCTTTGTCTCATACCTTAGCTCTCCCAATTTATTTTCCCTTTTCCTCTGAGCTTGGGGAGAATCTCTTGAGTTTATCAGGCACACTGACCCATCACTGAAAAATAAATTATCAAGCCACCTTTTCAGCTCTCTGTAGTTCTTTGATTTCTCCTTCCTTGATTCTTCATATTTTCTTTCTCCTATCTCTCTTTTGCTTCTGTTACTCATCACTACCCTATTTCCATCAACATCATTAAGTGTACTTGCCTGAGGATTTCTGGGTGCTTGATTTAGGACTTGCCCGGGGCACTCCTGCTAGGGCAATCTTTCCAGTCTCCAGAAGGGTATGGCTGTGTGGTTGAGACTGCTGAGGACAGTAGCAAAGATAGGAGGACAGAATTGAATGCAGAGTTATCCTGCCTCCAAGCACGCTTAACGGAACGGCTTCACAGCAGTTGTGCTCAATTCTGTGGGTACCGCTACTGCATCATGTTGTCTAGGAAGTTCACAAACTATACAATGTCTTTCACGTGGTAGCCATCTGGTGACCCTGAGTCCTAGAGACTCTGACCTAGCACCTTGACTAGGACATGGAGCTGCTTGGACCACTAGTGGAACACCAGCCTCCACACTTCAGTACTGGGCTTTAGAGCCATTCTGTGAAATCTCTGGAAAGGAAAGATTCGAGCTTCATTTTCAACTTCAATGTGCATTCCAAAGGTAGGCCTGAGAGCTGGGGGATGGAAGATGTTAAGCAGAAGGTCAGACCAGTCTTCGGACAGCACTGGCAACAAAAATCACCAAGGTAGCTGAGAACAAAGCAAATGCCTCTTATCTCTTCTTACCTTGCCCATTATGCTGGTGATGAAAACTGTACAAATGAGCCCAGCATAAGGTTTCCTACTTTTTCCTTTGGCAAGAGATAAGGAACACACTAATAGCTAAGGCCCCAGAGAGAGCTGATATTTAGACAATAGATTTCTTTTCCTAAATCCCTTAACACATTAAAATCTCCTCACTCTCCCTAAACACAGTTCTCCAGAGTCCTTAATAAAACTTCCCTTTCTTTCTTTCATATACACAGATGACATCTCTCCTTTGCCCTCCCACTATACCAGGTGCCCCATCCTGTTTTCCCTCTGAGCCCGGCTGTCTGCTGCTGTCACCCAGGAAGGTCCTGCAGCCACCTGAAGCCAGCCTAGGCACTGCTCCCTGGGGCTTGACTGTGGGAATTGTAATTCCTTCAATGCTGGGCCCATGGCTGTGCGTCCTCCCAAAGAATGTCTGGGCTGTTCACTCCCCAGTATCTTGGGTAACTACTGATCTAAAACAGCAAGCTCAGCTGGCCTGAATTATTCAGGGAAGGCTCTGGTGCTCACAACTCCACAATCACTTCCACAAATGAATCAGGAAAGAGGGGGAGGCTGATCACAGTGAAGAAGGGGGCTCTTTAAACATACCCTCTATAATAAGCATGTAGGAAAAAGGAAAGGGAAAACTGACAGGGGGTTTTACTGGCTCTCAGTAGAGTATAACATAGTTCTCTTGTTTGCACAGGGAGGAGAGGCTGTGATTGGCTTCTCGCAGAAGAGATTATACTGAGCTCAAGACCAGCTGCAGCAAGTGTGTGCAAAGGCAGTCCAGGCAGATTCTTAATGGGAAGGCCACATAATTATCAGGCTCCACATGCAGAGAAACAGGAGCTGCAGTGGCCAAGCCAGACAGATGCAGTGTCTGTAGGTGAAGGCGCATACCTGAGTCTCCACACAGCTTCAAGGGGCTACAGTTGGAATTTCACTTGGCTCAGAGAGTGAGGTGTTCCAATACAAAATGTCATACCACCCTTTAGGAAAAATGATTGCTTTGCTCTAAATTGCATTCTGTCATTTTTTTCTAATTTCTTTCACACCACAGGCTGAGAAACAACTTCATACCTCCTGATTCACCTGTGAAGATATTTCCCATAGGAAGAGGTGTGCACGTGTATGTACATGCATATGCTCAAGCAAAGGAGCTGATATGAAAATGATAACATAAAGATAGTGGAAAGGAACTAAGAGAAGGGAAAGGTGTGTCCACTGAGGGAGTTTTCTTTTAAATAAGAGGTAGCTTTGTTGATGTCAAATATTGTGCTAACTATGCAAATAAATTCTTGCATTTAGTACTCATATCAACCCAATGAGTTAAGCATTGTCCTTATTAAAAATGTGGAAGCCGGCCGGGTGTGGTGGCTCAAGCCTGTAATCCCAGCACTTTGGGAGGCCGAGACGGGCGGATCACGAGGTCAGGAGATCGAGACCATCCTGGCTAACACGGTGAAACCCCGTCTCTACTAAAAATACAAAAAATTAGCCGGGCGAGGTGGCGGGCGCCTGTGGTCCCAGCTACTCAGGAGGCTGAGGCGGGAGAATGGCGAGAACCCGGGAGGCGGAGGTTGCAGTGAGCTGAGATCCGGCCACTGCACTCCAGCCTGGGCGACAGAGTAAGACTCCGTCTCAAAAAAAAAAAAATGTGGAAGCCGAGGCAGCATAGCATAGAAACCAGCACATGAGCCTTGGAACCAGCTTGTTCTGTCTTCAAAATCAAGCTCTGCCCCTTATTGCCTGTGTAATTCTGGATAAGTTACTAAATTCACTCGGCCTTGATTGTTCTCTTATAAAAGGGGGATGGGGTCTATCTCATAAGATTATTGTGAGGATTAAATGAGATATATAAAATGCAAATGCTAGAGCATCGACAATTTAGGATATTATGTTGCCTCTATGACTAAATATTTAAAAATCATTTCAATTCAGTTTACCAAAAAATGATCTTTAAGTTAAAAAAAAAAAAAAAAAAAAAAAAAAACCAGCCCCTGATGACCTGTTGGACTTGAATGAATGAATTGGAAGGTTATAAAACTGTAGATATGGACCAGCTTTTGAAAATCTTGGAGGGAGAATTAATGCTTTTCAAGCATTAAAATGTACTTTGATTTGGATACTCTTTAGTCTGTAAGATGGCAAATTATCTGTTTTGTTTGTTTGTGTGGTTTTTTTTTTTGTTTTTGTTTTTGTTTTTGTTTTTGGAGGCAGAGTCTGGCTCTGTCACCCAGGCTGGAGTGCAGTGGCACAATCTTAGCTCACTGCAAACTCTGCCTCCCAGGTTCAAGTGATTCTTGTGCTTCAGCCTCCCAAGTAGCTGGGACTACAGGCGCATGCCACCATGTCTGGCTAATTTTTTGTGTTTTTAGTAGAGATGGGGGTTTCACCATGTTGCCCAGGCTGGTCTTGAATTCCTGAGCTCAAGCAATCCACCTACTTCAGCCTCCCAAAGTGATGGTATTACAGGTGTGAGCCACCGTGCCTGGCCTGCAAGTTACCTCTTGATTTAAAATATTTTCCAATCATGAAGGAAATTGGCTTGATTCTGCTACTTCCCTCCACCTCTGACTTTGGGGGTAGGGGACAGATAAGCAGAAACTGCTGAGCATGACTCTCAGCGGGCTGGGCAGCCATCCCTCAGCCACAATGAGCTTGATTTGTGTTCTAGGAGGAAGCAAGGAGTCAGGTCCTTCTCCAGTCCTGGGGAACAGGAGAAGGGTGGGGGAACCCCTGATTCCTCCCCTTCTGTAGCCAAGGCAGACTTGTTTAGGGAGAAGACAGGGAAACCACCAGAGTAGGTCAAGATCAACCTGAAGGAAGTGGGAGTCAGGGACAACCTACTAAAGGAAGTGCATGTGTGTCTTGTACACACATGGGGTGGACCAAGGAAAAGAGTTACCCTAAAAGAACAAAGTATGCTCCAACAAATGTATTGAAAGGAATGATTTATACTGGTGCTTCCTGCCCAAATGTTGAGACCAATGGCCTGGTGCTTCCTTCTTGAAACTAGGTTGCTCTACTTATATGAAACAAACTGGGCAAAAGTCAATGGTGAGAGCCTGAGCCTCCCCAAGTAAGCAGCAATAGATTCCCCAGGCCCAACACCCCCCACCCCCACCTCCAAGGAAATTGGATCTACTCGGAGCACCTAGGCCAGAGGAGGCAGGAGAAGAGGGTCAGTCCGTGAACTCTGGGTACCTGCAGAACATGACTCTCCCGGGTGTACTGTCCCCATGAGGGTCACCAAGGAATCTATGGATCTTCCACTCTTCGCCCAGAATGTTTTCCCTGTATCCGCTCCATATCCCCAAATTCCAGCACCAGGGGCCACCTCAGAGCCACAAATCCTGAAAGGACCACCCAGGTGACTCGGGCCCACACACCCCTCTTTCGGGGTACACTTGGTGGTAGGCTAGCAGGCTCTTGGCCTCAGCTGGTGGTGCTATATAACCAGATTCGTCATAGAGACCCATCTTTTATCAGCCCCAGGCCAGAAGTACGAAGACTGATCATTACGATGTGGCCTGCCTGGGAGGTAAGGCGGCAGGCGTTGCCAGAATTGATGGGGACTGGGGCACAGGTGGGAAACCTAGTTTAACAAATTCTTCATTGATTCGGGAACCGCTCTCCTTGAGCCAAGTCTTGGCAAGCGACCGGCGAAACTCGCGGGTCCCTTTCCTGGCTGTGTCCCCAGCCTCCAGCCTTCCCCGCCCCCAGAGATGCCCCAGGAGCGGCCCCTCGATGTAGGTAACGGGCGCCCGGGCGGCTCCGCTCCGCCGCCTAGAGCCTGGAAGCCGCCACTGCGGCCCAGGACAATCCGGCTGCGCGGAGCGAGCCGACCCCGCACGCCGGAGTCTGCTGCCGCACGGCGCTGGCAGTCGGGGGTGGTGTCTGAAGTCAGGCGCTTCCTGCCTTTTCCTTGGCCCGGGTGCCCAGCTCGCGCCGCCAGGCTCTGGGATCCCAGGTCGCCCCGCCCAGCAGCCCGCGCCCTGCTCGGTGCACTCAGCGTCCCCGCCCCTTACCCCAAACCCCCACCCTCTGTGCCCTCTGGGGGGCACCCCCATCGGGGCGGGAGGGGGGGGTCAGCCGTGCCCCAGTCGCCGAGTGGCGAGGAGGTGACGGTAGCCGCCTATTTCCGCCCGGCGGGCAGCGCTGCGGGGCCAGTGCCAGCAGAGAGTCGCTCGGTCCTCCCTCCGCCCTCCTGCGCCGGGGGCAGGCCTGGTCGTCGCCTTTTCCCCCGCACCGCGGCGCCGCTCCGCCACTCGGGCACCGCAGGTAGGGCAGGAGGCTGGAGCGCCTGCTGCCCGCCCGCCCGTAAAATGGTCCCCTCGGCTGGACAGCTCGCCCTGTTCGCGCTGGGTACGTACGCTGGCTGCGGCGCCCCCTGCGCCCCGCGACACCCTGCTTCCCCCGGTCCCCGCCGAGCTCCCCTTTTGGGGGGTTTCTGCGCCCGCCTGGGAGAGTGGAGAGAAGCTAATAGTCTCAATGGGTTGGCGCCTGGGAGGCAAGGGGAGTCATTAAGAATGACAAAGGGGACTGTCCGGTCGAGCGCCCAGGCTTCCCCGGGAAAGTGGCTGCCTGGGCCGTGCCTGAGAACGCCTGGGAAGGGGAAGCGGGTGTGAACGGGCTTGAACTTTAATCCACCGCGGCTGTGTGTCTGCTCAGACCTACCTGCTTACCTGGCCGCCTCCAAACCCGGCTCAGCCGGCATCGCTGGCGTGTAGACTGGGCCGCCTCGGAATGGGGGCCGGCGTCTGACGCTCTGGCCAGGTCTTGCCTGCGCCCCTTTGGCACCCCCTGCGCACCCCTAAGCCCCAGCGACAAGCAGAGATGTTCACGATCCGCAGAGACGCCCTCAATCTCCTTTCAGAGCTCTTGAGCTTTGGGGGTAGGTTTTGGATTTTTGTGCGGATTAATGGTTCCTTTAATTAACTTTCCTGGGAGAAGTGGTTTCGGTGTCAGCCGAGGGCAGGATCGAAACCCTAGACGGCGCGTTGCCAGTTTCCTTTGAGTATGTCCTTGCCAATGAAGGAGGGATGGGGAAGGCGAGGGGAAGTTGAACCCCTCTCCCTGGTCGGGTCTGCGGATCGGTGAGTTCTTTGGCGGTGAAGTTCACAGGTCTGTCTGGACGCAGTGAGGGCGCAGCGCCGCGCGCCGCCTGGCCAGCTCTTGCCCCTTGTGCTGGGAGTTCTCTCTGGTGTTGAGATAGCTGATTAACAGTGCAGGTGTCCCGGTTATTGCTACAGTTTTCGGTGAAGTGAATTGTTCGTTCGATATGCCCCGAGTTTAACCCTGTATAGCATGCGGCTCGCTACAGGGTCGTTAGAGTCTGTGGAAAGCCGTGGAACCCCTCCCCAGAAATGCCCAGAGCCGCAGCCTCACCCAGCTCCCTGTTCAACGCCAGGGGGTTCGCAACCCCGCCTGCAACCCTGCCCTAGAAACGCCGATTAAAAACCACAGCAGAAGGGGAGGCATCCTCTAAGAGAAATACAAGGCAGTCTTGGAACCGGATGCTCCCAGCTACACCCTTACCTGAAACTCACCAGCAGGTGACATGGGTATGGGAGGCTTTTCCCCCACTTTTTTGAATAATTGCCTTTTTTGTGTGCATGTATTGACTGTTGCTCTGATTTAAATTTTAGAAAAAGCAATAAAACATTACCGATACAAGGGAAGCTTCCTGAATATAATTATCCCTTGTAGTGTTTTTGCAAATAATAGTAGTAAGTAGTAGTAATAATAACAGCTGACACTATTCGAGCATTTTACTGTGTGTCAGACACAGTCCAAGTGCTTTACATTTATTCATGCAGTTTTCACACCAACCTGATAAAGAAGGTATCAATATTATACTCATTATATAGCAGAGGAAATAAAGCACACAGGGTCCACGATTAATAAGTAGTTGGACCAGGATTGTCAAAGAACGTGGAAGGAATATGAACATGAAAAGTCACCTAACTTGTGGTGATTATAGTCCCATCTCTCAGTTTTGGGACTTTGCCTTGAAGAGAGATTATATGGAATACCCTGGAACTTGTTGTTCAATTGAGTTTCCTATTGAATTCCTGGGATCTCAAGGTGGTTATTCGGTAAAAATTAGAGGCAGGAAATGACGAAGGTAAGCACATTTGAGTAAGTGTTTGAAAGTTGTCCCTATACCCCACACTGCCATCCCAGAATACTCACCCACGAAGACTGCATTCATTCATCGTGTGATTTTTCTCCTTTGCCTGAATATTCTTTTCAGCTTGATCTTTGTTTCTTTCCTTAAGAAAATGATGTATAAACTTTAAAAGATTGATCAATATGTAAGAGCTGGTTCACACAGTTCCAAAATGTGAGCAGTTGAAAAAAGTGGAGAAAAAAAAAAGGCAGGAGTAATTTATGCCAGTGAGGACTCCTTTTTATTTACATGTCTTTAAAAGAAAAATCAAAGCTGTGAGTTCTGTGCATTTACTAGAACTGCTGCCTCCCACATATAGCTTTACTTTGCACGTTTCCTCCAAAGCTGCTTTCCCCTCTGATTTTTCTTAAATAGTTGAAGGCAGTTCCAGGAGAATCAACCAGTGTTCCATCGTTACCCAAGATCTAGGAAATCTTCGTGGGCCTAGTCTGAGAAGGAACAGGCTGTTAGGAGTCTCAGTTAATGTTTGATTACTTGGAACCTGAGCATTGATTAATGTTTTGAGTAAGAGAATGTGAAGACTGTTGCCCACATGGCAACACTGGAAACATAACCCAGGTTCCTGTGGTGGCTGCCCTCCCATGTCAGGTTTCCATCACTGGCAGGCAGACCGCACAGGGGCTTGGCACTTCCAGTTACATTTCCTCCTCTGTGTTCACGGAGCAAGATGTGTGTGTGATCTTGGGCAAGTTACTTAGCTTTTCTGTGCCTTGTTTTTCTCACCTGCAAAATGGGGATATTAACAGGGTTGTTGAATATATTTAATGTATATATTAAATATATATACCTGGTATGTAGTAAGAGCTTAATCTCATCATCATCATCATCGTCGTCGTCGTTGTCGTTGTTACTTTGAACCCCATAGAATTCCAGACATCATTGCAGGTTATATGAGTTGTATAACTGGGAGAGTTTGTAGGTTTTCATTTATCTCATCTCCAGGCTCTTTACCGTTCCTTCGAAAAATATCACCCAACCTAAAAACCTACCTAGGTAATTTCTGGTGAATATTATTTGGCCGATGACAAATTCAAGCAAATCTGGAGGTTCTTTTAGACATCATGAATTCTTTAATTTTTTTATGCAAAGCGTTTGTATCTCCTCTTTAATATTCAATGATCAGTTGTTTATGGAGGTTAGCACTAAGTTCCAGTTTTCTCGTCCGTAAAGTGGGAATAATAAAACTCTGCCCACCTCATAAGCTGTTGTAAGACTCAAAAGAGATGGTAAATATGGAAGCTATTTATGAAAAAAAAATAAGGACTGCACACAAAATGCAATTGATTTTATGATACAAAAATGGGTTTATAATCCAGAAATAAGCTTTATTATTTTTATAGCAACTCCCATAAGTAAGGACTGAATGTGGACCTAAAGAATGATATCATAGGACACGAAGTAGCCTTAAGGATGGGCAGAGGCGAAATAGATCACCTTCCCTGTTTAAGTCAGGACTGAGGGACCAGTACGGGAACTGAAATAAGACATTCATTTTCTCTATTACTGGACGTGATGTCTTTCAGAGTAGACAGTGGAGATTTTCCTAGGACACATGTTTTCCGTATTGGGCAGCTGTAATTAGGGAGTGTGCGCTTAGAACATGGGCTGTAAAGGTGAATATGGAAGCCTTGGAGGCTGAGTTTTCCATATTTGCTTTTCCAGATTTTGGGTTCCTCAGGATAAAGTGATCCTTCTGTAAATACTCAATGTCCCCTGCAATGGGGACTTTTCTTATAGGAATAAATGATGCTTCTTGTTACTGTTACTGTGGTAACATGAAAAATAGATGACTTTTCCATTAGGCCTATCTAAGGACCTTTTCAAAGTGTGTCTTGAACAAAGTCCTACTCTTTGCACTGCCCTCTAAAAGCGATGGGCAACGGGAAGAGGAGGTTTGGTGAACGGAAATGAAAATGGCTTGTACACACTGAATTAAGCATGTTGTGCTTGATGTCATACTCAAAACCTCTGTAGTATCTTCTACAGCAGGACTTACATTGGAATAACCTGGAGGGCTGGTTAAAATGGATTGCCAGGCCCTCTCTGCTGCAGTTGTGATTCTGTGGGTGGGAGTTTTGCCTGTCTAACAAGTTCCCAGGTGTAGTTATGTTGCTGATGGGGAGAGGGCAGAAGGGACACTTGGAGAACCACTGCTTTTCAGTCGGTTGCTATCAGGGAAACTTTTGGCTTAACCAATTGCATCTTACCTAAAGTACGTTCAGACGTTTGTAAATGCCACCGTGAATTTACAAGCTATTATTAAAGGCACTTCTAAGGCCTGTCTTGCTGACTAGGACAGAGTTAGCCCTCTCGCTGAGACCTCTTGATTTTAAGTGTTCTTGTTCTTTATCCATGGAAAATGTAACGACCCTAAGTTATTAAACTTAAGCTTACCAGTACTAATCATGTCACCTTTTCCTTTGGATTGCCAAAAGCTGACCATTTTTTTGCTGCCATTTCATATATTTTTAATCACCTAATTTAAAAATATGAACGTAGTTCTCTGCTAAAGGGCTAATATGTTTAAGATTGCACCTAGATAGAGGAAGATTGGGAGACTTATATGATGGCTTTTGGTTTCGTTTAGCCTTTTCTTCCCCCTTGGAAATGTCAAGTATAAAAATCTTTCATAGACTCAAGAAAGCCAGAAAACTAGACTACCAAAACCATCTCTTAGGAGCTCTTCAAGTTCAATGCACATTCCCTTTAGAATAACACTAAAAATCTAGGTAAAAACTGGGTAAAATGGTAAATTCTGCTAAAGATTACACATTTGTTGTACTGAGTATGACTTAAGAAATAAACAGTTGCTACCTGGACTTAGAAAAAGTTGGAAGTTTATTGAGATGTAATTTAATGTATTTTGCTAGTGCTTAAGAGGAAGCAAATTTGTTTCATTGAGATGGAATGTAATGTATTTTGCTAGTGCTCTAAGTCAGAGGAAGGAAATTTGTTTCACATGGAGCTGCTCCCCTAGTCAAGTGAGTTCTATGCCCAGCACTTTTGGCTTTAAATTTTGTTGTTGTTGTTGTTCTCTTACTGTGAAAGGCTTTCCGTTTTCTTCACCTTCACGTTTGTACCCTTGAAGTGTTTTTTGCTGGTTAGCGTTTCATCAAGACGGAACCCCTTTTTGTAACAACCAGGCTGCCATTGCTTCACCAGTTTTCATCTTGGAATGTGTTAACTTTTCCAGCTGGAAACCCCAGTATCAGAGCCCTGGCCCCACTGTGTTCTGGTTTGGATTAATGTTGGTTGGTGCTTAACCTCTCTCCTCTATCAATTTGAGGGCTTCTTCCTCCTCATCTCTGTGTTTGGCACCTCTGAGCACAGGCCGAGCCTCAGCAGGGACCAATAAGTATTTGATGACCTCTTGGGGACTCAGTGCAGGATACTCTGAGGTACTCAGTTGGCAAACACTTGGTGGTGTTCATGTTAATCCCGAAAAATTTTTTATTATGACAATCAAGGATGGTTGCATATAAAGTCTTGCATCACTAATACTGGTAGTCTTCAGGATGGTGTTTTATTGTTTTTAAAAAATAGATTATAATTTAATGTCTTCACAATTGCAAAAACATATTTTTTCTCTAGAACACTTGGAAAATTAAGACAAGTGAAAGAGAGTGTTTTAATGACCTATATTTCCACCACTGAAAGATAACTGATTTTTTGTTTTAGAACTTGATGGATCTATTCTTTATAGTATACTATTGATCTTTATGTAGATATAGATATCTATTATATAGATAGTATAATATCTATTATACTTGTATTATCTATTATATAGATAGTATAAGTATCTATTCTTATTCTATTATTATACTATTATATAGATAGGGCAAGTACTCTTTAAAAGCGTATATGTATTCCAGTGGGTTCACACTGTTTAATGTACTTGTTTTTGTAACTTAATCTTTCATAATAGTTTTTTGTTGTTGTTTTTTGTGTTTTGGTTTTTTTTTTTTTTTTTAGATGGAGCCTCGCTCTGTTGCCCAGGCTGGGGTGCAGTGGCACAATCTAGGCTCACTGCAACCTCTGCCTCCCAGGTTTAAGTGATTTCCAGCTAATTTTTGAGTTTTTAGTAGAGACAGGGTTTCTCCATGTTGGCCAGGCTGGTCTTGAACTCCTGACCTCAGGCAATCTGCCTGCTTCGGCCTCCCAAAGTGCTGGGATTACAGGCGTGAGCCACCACACCAGCCAACAAACATTTTTTGTGCCATTAAACATTTATCTATAACATTTCTAGTGGCTGGGAAATATTCCCTTGACTATATATATTATAAGGAATTTTGAAGCACTTTGACCATATAGATTTTTCCTATTTGTCACTATTATGAATATTCCATACATTGTTGTGGGAATATTAACTGATACAACATTTTTTTAAAAGTCAATATGGCAATAGCTACAAATTTTAAGTGGGTATAACTTCTGAGTCATCAATTTCACTTTTTGATAAATCCTACATAAATACATGTTGAAATGTGCAAAGAAAAATGTAGAAGATGGTGACTGTTGAATTGTTTGTAAGAACAAGTTGCTAGTACCACACTGCTACAATTATTTAAGGAGATTTCTTAAATCCTTTATTTTTCTATGTCAGTGCAATGATTTACTAGGTAGCTATTTAAAAGATCTAGCTATTAAAAGGTTTTCTGGCCAGGCAAGGTGGCTCACACCTGTAATCCCAGCCCTTTGGGAGGCTGAGGCAGGCAGATCACTTGAGCCCAAGAGTTCAAGACCAGCCTGAGCACCCCTCCCCCCAATCTCTGCAAAAAGAAGAAAAAAAAATAAGCGGGATGTGGTAGTGCATGCCTGTAGTCCCAGCTACTTACTCGGGAGGCTGAGGCTGGTAATCACTGGATCCCAGGAGATCAAGGTTGCAGTGAGACATGATTGAGCCAAAAAAAAAAAAAAAAAAAAAAAAAAAAAAAAAAAAAAAAAAAAAAAAAAAAGGTTTTCATTGGGATGGAGGGAGGGAGCAAGTGTTGAAAAGCATGGTACCTATTCGGCACCATGCTTACTATCTGGGTAACAATGAATTGTACCCCAAATCACAGAATTGCACGATATACCCATGTAACAAACCTGCACGTGTACCCCTGAATCTAAAAATAAAAGCTGACATTAAAAATAAAAATAAAATAAAGTAATGAAGGGTTTTCACAATACACTAAATTTAAAAGGGCAGGTTCCAGTACTGTATGTATAGTAGAGTGTCTTGCTCTGAATTGGTTAATTTTTTATAAGAAGTATATATTAAATCTATAGTGCCCAAAGTCAAAGAAGATAAGTAATACAACAGACATTCTTGTACATAAATGTTTGGCACAGCTTTTAATATTTTGAATAAATTTCTAGAAATTGGCCTTTTCTCTCACTTTCTTGACTCTTCCATAACACTGTAAGTTAGATTTAACATTTGCCAAGTTGATTGGAGAAAAATGAACTCAGCCCAGTTTTCGTATCTAGTATTTGTTAGGGTCAGTAAATTGGTTGGACATTTGTCGTTTTGCTACTTGCATCTTAACCTTTAAAAACGTTTTCCTTATTGATTGAGCATCCTTTTCTTTTCTTGGAGTTTTATAATAACACTTTATATGAAAAGAATAATAATCCCTTTTCAATCATATATTGCAAGTATTTTCCCCCATTTATTTTTTATCTTTTACTGTTTTGTTTATGGTGTTTTGACATACCTAAGGTTTTTATTTTTATGTAGCAGAAACTATACATCTTTCCTCATTAGCTTTCTACCGTTACTTATATATTTAGAAAAACCTTTTCTTATTCCAAGATACAGTCAATGTTTTCTTTTTTTCTTAGAATTCTTTAGTGGTCTCATATGTTGTAATATTTTATCTATAATTTTTCTAGAGTATGTTGTGAGATGTAACTCATTTTCATTTTTTTAAACAGTCAACCAATTATTAGTCTCAAATGCTATTTATGGAATAATCTACTATTCCCCCTGTGGTTTGAAATTCCATTTTCTTCATATGATAAATTCTGGGTTTTTTTTAAACAACTAAAATCGTTTCTCCGTAAAATGATAAGAAATGGGGCATACTGTCAAATAGGAACTAAGCACACAAGACTTGGATTCTCACAGACTCTGGATTCAAATCTCAGTTCTGCCTTACTAGCAGTTTCAGATGAGACACACTATGCTTTCTTCTTCCTCTTTAAAGTCTCCTTCCAACATTTTTACAATTTTTAATTATTGTGGATACGTAGTAGGTATATATATTCACAGGGCACATGAGATATTTTGATATATAGACATGCAATGCGTAATAAACACATCAAGGTAAATGGAGCATCTGTGACCTCAAGCATTTATCCCTTGTGATACAAACAATCCAGTTATACTCTTTTAGCTATTTTAAAATATAAAATTAAATTATTATTGACTATAGTCCTCTGTTCTGCTATCAAATACTAGATCTTATTCTTTCTAACTATTTTTTGTACCCTTTAACCACCTCTACTCCCACACCGTCCACTACCCTTTCCAGCCTCTGGTAACCATCATTCTACTCTGTCTCCATGAGTTCAACTGTTTTCATTGTTAGCTGCCATGAATAAGTGAGAACATGTGAAGTTTATCTTTCTGCGCCTGGCTTATTTTCATATGCTAAATTCTTAAGTATTGGAATCTGTTTATGGAATATCAGTTTAGTTCTATTATTTTGTATTTTTGCCCTTACTGTGAATTTGTTCACTCATTTATTCTACAAATTTCATATTTATATCTTATTTTATTCATATTTATATCTTAATGAGTTTTGTTAATTCTAACAGTCCTTCAGTTGATCCTCTTTAGGTTTTCTAGGTGGATGATCATTTAAGTTTAAATAATAATAACTTTGCCTCCTTCCTTTTAATATTTTAATCTTATTAAATATCTTATTTTAATCTTTTATTAAATATTAAATTATTTATATTTTAATCTCTTCCTATAGAGGACTTTAAGAGCATGGTTTCTTAAAAGGCAGTAGATTTCCTTGTATTTTTCATGGCTTCACAGATAATGTTTGTGCATTTAATAGTTAAGCATGAAGCTGACTTTTTGACTATATATACGTATATATACACATATATTCTTTATAATGTTAAAATATGTTTCTCATCATAATTTACTAAAAGAGTTGGCATTTTTGTTTTGTTAGTTTTTTAAAGCAGGAGGCGATATGTGTGGGATTTTTTCCCCAAATGTTTTGAGGACATCGATTGACTCAATTATGTTAAAGCCACCTTTAAATTCTTGAAAGAAACCCTTCTTGGCTGTGTGGTATTATTCTCTGTATATACTGCTAGATCCCATCCATTATAAAGTATTTGGGGCTTTGTTTTCTTTTTTAGATTTTGATATCAATATTATGTCAGCTTTATAAAATAAACTTTAAAGCATCTCATCTTTTTTGTGTTCTGCCAGTTGAAGTATCAGGGAAACCAACAGTTTTGTGAAGGCTTCAAAGAAATTGCTATGAAGCTTCTGGCCTGCTCCCTTTTTAGTGGTCAGTTCACATTTGCTACTTTTTGAGTCAGTTTTGGTAATTGTATATTTTCTTCACAGTCTATTCAACTCAAATTTCTAAAATTTTAGCATAGATTTATAAATGAACTCCTTTTAATTAAAGACACTTTTTTTGTATCTGTGGCCCCAGTTAATGTAATGTTTTTTTTTTTTTTTTTTTTGAGACAGAGTCTCTTTCTGTTGCCCGGGCTAGAGTGAAGTGGCGCGATCTCAGCTTACTGCAACCTCTGTCTCCTGGGTTCAAGCAATTCTCCTGCTTAGCCTCCCAAGTAGCTGGAATTACAGCTGTGTACCATGCATGCCCAGCTAATTTTTGTACTCGTTAGTAAAGACGGGGTTTCACCGTGTTGGCCAGGCTGGTCTCAGACTCCCGGACTTAAGAGATCCACCTGCCTCAGCCTCCCGAAGTGCTGGGATTACAGGCATGAGCCACCATGCCAAGCCTAGTTAATAAGACTTTAACCAATGTGAAATAAAGTAAGTATCAAGGCCCCCAAGATAAGACATATTTTAAAGTTTGTTTTTCTTGATGATATTTGTGTGGGGGGGGAACCTTTCTTTTATTTTTTGTTTTTATTTTTATTTTTTTTTAGGCCGAGTTTCACTCTTGTTACCCAGGCTGGAGTGCAATGGCGTGATCTCCACTCACTGCAACCTCGCCTCCTGGGTTCAAGCGATTATCCTGCTTCAGCCTCCCAAGTACCTGGGATTATGGGCACCTGTCACTATGCCCAGCAAATTTTTGTATTTTTAGTAGAGACAGGGTTTCATCATGTTGGCCAGGCTGGTCTCGAACTCCTGACCTTAAATGATCTGCCCACCTCGACCTCCCAAAGTGCAAATACCCTTCTTTCAAATAAAATTGAAGGAAAAGTTTCATAAGTAACAGTGTTCCCATAAGCCCAGGTTATTTGTAGTTTGTTTGCATACATGCATATACCACAGTTGTTATAGCAATGCCAGTTCTGATTTGGAGAGTATATGACATTGTAATTTGTAGCTGAGGCTGCTAAGCAGCATCTTGATGCTTTGTTAAACTTTAAAAAGCTTAAAAACCTCCAAATACACTTTAAAAACCTCCAAATTTACCATCGTGCCCATTAGGTGCACAACCAATGCTTATATGAGAGAATTTATTGTTTGTTGGTTGTTTGTTTTTTGTTTATTTTCTGTGTTGTTTTTAAAGTCAGTACTTCTAGGTTAAAATAGTAGATTCTTACAATGAGACCATATCTTCAGCTTGGGTTCCTTAGGGGTTTTACTCTGAGTTTGAATGAGGTCAGTAAACAATTCTCCTGGGCGCTGAGAGGATAGATGTACCTTTACTCTTTTTCGTCATCTCTCACCAGGTCTGAGGCATTCTGTTTGTAATTACTGTACTTCCAAGAGGCAGAAGAGATTAACTGGCTAAATAGTTCAGGTAATGTGGTCACACAAAAGCGGCTGAAGCTGATAAACAAGGGGTTTGCAATTACATACTTTCCTCCCTTCCCTCTCCCAGTTCTTAGCAACTAACAAGGAAAACTCAAATTTATGAGATATATATTTTTTGATTGACAGAGCTTAAGATCTGTAATTCTGCCACGGCAGCAGCCCTGAGGAATTGCGATATGAATTATGGTGTGCATAACCTGTCCATCTTATTTGTCAGTGAGCGCAGTTGAAAACTTTGGGCTGGAACCCTTCTCACTTTGGGATGGTTTCTGGGTTTTAAATTTGCAATGGAGGCTCGCATCATCAGGCCGGTCTGCGTGCTGTACACACTCCCTGCCAGCAAATTTCAACAATGACAGATGTTTTTTGCACATAGCAGACCTCGGGTGTTATAATTAGGGTTTCAGGGATGAATCATAGGTCCCTGAACTGGAGTGAAAGCAAGCCTGGGGCCTGAGCAGTTTTTAGGAATGTGAGGTAAACTCATAGATCACACAGATGGAGAATCCTTCTGGATTTGGGCTCTCTCTGAATCTCATCAAGCACTCTCCTCCCCCAACAAAGAAAACCCTCGAAACAAGCACGCCCCTGGGCTGGCCTCTTCTCATTCGTAGAACACGGAGAACATATGCATCCTCTGCTGCCATCTCCCTGTGTGAGCTCTTCACGACAGGCTCCTTTTCCACCAGCCTCAGTTCAATCCTGCACATTGTTTTCCCAAAATGAAGCAGAAATCAGAATCTGCAAACGGTGTAAAAACACCCCCAGATTGACTCACCAGACACATCCTCTTACTAGGTTTAACTACCAGGTGTCCTACCAGCCTTCTTTCTGGGCAAGGATACAGATATTTGTATAGTCATTTTTTTCCCTTCACAAGATTGCTAGATTCTGTTTTAAAATCTGCTTTTTGCTTACAGTATGTGGGGAAAATATTTCTGTGGCAAACATATATAATATATCTATAAACTATTAATTTTTAATGGCTAGGATATATTCTGTTATACAACTCTATCACTTTTTAATCCATCCCTTATTGATGGAGATATAGATTGCTTTAAACTTTTAAATATTCAAACCTGAAATGAAAATTCTTGCTACTGAGTTATTATCAGCATTTTAAAATTATTTTCTATGGATGAATCATCAGAAGTTGATCACTAGGTCAAAAGTTTCACACTTTTTTTGGTCTCAATATATTTTGACAACAGAAAAGCTGTACACATTTATACTTCTATTGTCTATATGTGAATGCCTATTTATTGCCAAATTTGCTCATTGTGAACATTGTCATTCTCTAGGCTTTGCTAATTCTGTTGGCAAAATGGTATCTCATTATTTTAATTTGTATTTCTTTGGTTTTCAGTAAGATTGAATGCTGCTTCATGGTTGAGTATTTCAATTTATTTTCTTGTGAGTTACCTGTTTGTGTCCTTAGGCCATGTTTTGGGTAGGTTAGTGATTTTATTATTGGTTTGTAAGCAGTTTTTAAAAATACACACTGAAAATATTTTGTCATCTTGTCTTTTAAATTTATGTGAGTTGTATTTAGGTTTACTAAAAGTGTGATTTTTGTTTTGAACCTTTAGGGACTAAAAATCTGTTCATAATCCCTTTATGATTTCTACTTTTGTATAATGCTTAGTCTTGGGGTAGAAAGGATTTTCTGTGACTCTTCGATCTCTGATTTCCCCTCATACCTTTATGTAGTTACCTTCAAATCTAAATTTTAATTATTTGGGTATGTATTTTGGTGTAAGATGTGGGATAAACATCTAACTTGTCTTTTTGTCAAATAGTGATCCAGTTATTCTAACATCATTTTTTGAATAGTTTATTCTCCACTCACTGATCTCAAATTCCACTTTGTCACTTGATATATTCTTAGGAGTACTTGGGTCTGTCTGTCGAGTTTCTATTCTGTTCCATTGATCTGAGGATCATGGCTATAATGAACCACTCTTATGAGCTGGAATGTGTTATTGCACTAGAAAATTAAGGCAGAAAATATTCAGAACCAGGAAGATAAAGTGTATTACAGTGGATACCCATCACTTCTAACCCTCATAATGAGACCTTGCCTTCCCTCCTACCTAGGTGGTGTTGAAGGGAAGGATTACTTACCACGTTTCTTTCCCTGGTCTCTGGCCATTGTCTCACTTGGCCAGAGACTGGTGGGCACTGGGTCTCACTGTACTGAAAGGCATGGTGAACCTGCTTATACTCTCTCCTATTGTTTCTGGAACTTTGTGTTTTACAAGAATTGGGCTGGGTCATGAGGCAGGCCTGCAATCCTCCACATTCCGGTGAACTGAGACTGTATATTTTCATATCCCCTTCTCAAATGGGAGTGCTAGTATAGAGTATGCCATGGCATATGTGGAATCACAGACCACACCTGGCACAGGAACAACTAGAGAATGAAAAAGGAACTTAACTGGCAAGTCATAACATTGTTTTCTATATTAAAACAAACTTAGATATGTTAATGAATAGGATGCAAGATTGAAATATCAAAGTTGTGTGGGTGTGGTGTCTCACACCTATAATCCCAGCATTTTGGGAGGCCAAGGTGGGCAGATCACTTGAGGTCAGGAGTTCAAGACCAGCCTGGCCAACATGGTGAAACCCCAACTCTACTCAAAATATAAAAATTAGCTCGGCATAGTGGCAGGTGCCTGTAATCTCAGCTACTTCAGAGGCTGAGACAGGAGACTCACTTGAACCTGGGAGGCGAAGGTTGCAGTGTACTGAGATCGTGCCACTTCACTCCAGCCTGGGCGACGGAGTGAGACTCCACCTCAAACAAACAAACAGAAATATCAAAGTTAATTTTTAGGATAAAAGATAAGACTTTATGTAAATTGTGATTTTTTTTTCTTCCATTGGATTACTTCAGGCTGTGTTCCCAGACTAGAGGGATAGGTATGAGTTCCCTCTCTTTTCCATTTTATGGGGGTTTTGATGGAAAAGTTTGAGAAGTATAGGCATACCTCAGAGAGATTGCAGGCCCAGTTCCAGGGCACCACAATAAAGCAGATATTACAATAAAGTGAGTCACATGAACTTTTTGGTTTCCCAGTGCATATAAAAGTTATGTTTACACTATAATGTGTTCTATTAAGTGTGCAATAGCATTATGTCTAAACAAATTACATACCTTAATTAAAAATAGTGTATTGTTAAAAATGCTGACAATTATCTAAGGCTTCAGCAAATCATAATCTTTGTTGGTGAAGGCTCTCACCTTGATGTTGTTGGCTGCCGACTGATCAGGGTGGTGGTTGCTGAAGGTTAGGGTAGCTGGAGCAATTTCTTAAAATAAGACAATGATGAAACTTGCCATGCTAATTGACTCTTCCTTTCATGAAAGATTTCTCTGTGGCATGTGATTCTGTTTGATAGCACTTTATTCATAGTAGAACTTCTTTCAAAATTGGAGTCAGTCCTCTCAAACCCTGCCACTGCCTTACCAACTAAGTGTATGGAATACTCTAAGTCCTGTGTTGTCGTTTCCACAATGTTTACAGCATCTTCACCAGGAGTAGATTCCATCTCAGGAAGCCACTTTCTTTGTTCATCCGGAAGAAATAACTCTACATCTGTTCAAATATTATTGACATTGCAGCAATTCAGTCTCATCTTCGGGCTTTACTTCTAATTCTAGTTCTCTCTCTTGCTATTCCCACCACATCTGTAGTTGCTTCCCCCACTGAAGTCTTAAACCCCTCAAAGTCAGTCATCAGGGTTGGAATCAACTTCTTCTAAACTCCTGTTAATGTTGATATTTGGACCTACTCCCATGAATTACAAATGTTCTTATTGACATCTAAAATGGCCAATCATTTCCACAAGATTTTTAATTTACTTTACCCAGACCCATCAGAGGAATCACAAATCTGTGGCAGCAATAGCATTAAAAAATGTGAGTCTTAAGACTTGAAATTTGAAATTGTTCTTTAATCCATGGGCTGCATAGTGGATGTTGTGTTAGCAGTCATGAAAACAACTTTAATCTCCTTGTACAGCTCCATCAGAGCTCTTGGGTGACCCAGATGCATTGTCAATGAATAGTAACATTTTGAAAGAAGTATATTTTTTTCTGAGCAGTAGATCTCAACAGTGGGCTTAAAATATTCCGTAAACCATACTGTAAACAGATATGCTGTAATCAGTCTTCACTGTTCCATTTGCAGAGGACAGGCAGAGTAGATTTAGCATAAGGACTTTGGAATTTTTGGATGGTAAATGAACATTGGCTTCAACCTAAAGTCACCAGCTGCATTAGCTCCTAACAAGAGAATCAGCCTGTCCTTTGAAGCTTTTAGGCCAGGCATTGTTTCCCTAGCTACAAACGTCCTAGATGGCATCATCTAATTGAAGGCTATTTCATCTGCACTGAAAACTTGTTCAGAGTAGCCACCTTTATCAATGGTCTTAGCTAGATCTTCTGGATAACTTGCTGCAGCTCCTATGTCAGCACTTGCTGCTTCACTGTGCACTTTTCATGTTATGGAGAGGGCATCTTTCCTTAAACCTCTTGAACCAATCTCTGCTAGCTTCCAACTTTCTTCTGCAGTTTCTTCATCTCTCTCAGAATCAAAGAACTAGGGGCTTACTCTGGATTAGGCTTTGGTTTAAGGGCAAGTTTTAGCTGGTTTGATCTTCTTTCCAGATCACTAAAACTTTCTCCACATCAACCATCAGGCTATTTTGCTCTCTTATCATTTGTGTGTTCACTGGAGTGGCACTTTTAATTTTCTCCAAGAACTTTCCCTTTGCATTCACAACTTAGCTAATTGTTTGGAGCAAGAGGCCTAGCTTTTGGCCTGTCTCTGCTTACAACATGCAGACTTCACTAAGTGCAATCATTTCTAGCTTTTGATTTAAAGAAAGAGATATGCGACTCTTCCTTTCACTTCAAAACTGAGAGGCCATTGTGGGGTTATTGATTGGCCTACTTTTAATAGTATTGTGTCCCAGGGAATAGGGAGGCCTGAGAAGAAGGAGAGAGATGGGGAAATAACCAATAAATGTTGTGTGTTCTGACTGCTCCATTGATCAGCTAAGTTTGCCATCTTCTATGGGTGTGGTTCATGGCACCCCGAAACAATTACAATAGTAACATCAAAGATCGCTGAGCACAGGTCACCATAACAGATATTATAATAATAATGAATTGTGAGAATTACCAACCAAAATGTGATACAGAGACATGAAGTGAATGCTTCCTGTTGGTTAGGTGCCACAAACTTTAAATGTGGAAAAAAAAAGAAAGAAAACAAAACAAAAAACCACAGTATCTGTGAGACACAATAAAGCGAAGTTCTATAAAATGAAATATGCCTGTGCAATCCCATGTGGATGACTAATTTTCAGATACTCAGCACACCACAAAACAGTAACTAAAATGAATAACTTAATCTTTCTTCTGTTTACTTTGCACTTAATTTGCTCTTGTCTTTCTAGTTTCCTAAAGTGGAAGCTTAGAGTATTGATTTTAGATGCCTCTTCTTTGTAATATATTCAGTAAGTGCTGTAAATCTTCCTCTAAGCACTGCTTTTGCTGCATCCCACACAAGTTGTATTTTTATTTTCATTTAGTTCAAAATATTTTTAACTGCTCTTGAGTTTCCTTTTTGACCCATGTGTTGTTTAGAAGTGTGTTATTTCCTCTCCAGTATTGGGGGATTTTTCAGCTGTCTTTCTGTTACTGACTTCTAGTTTATTTCCACTGTGGTCTGAGAGCATGCATTGTATGATTTCTATTCCTTTAAATGTGTTTAGGTATATTTTATGGCCCCGTGGTCTATCTTGGTGAATGTTCCACAGGAGCTTAAGAAGAATGTGTATTCTGCTGTTGCCAGAGCTCAACTATGTCCCTTATTGATTTCTGCCTGCTGGATCTAACCACTTCTGCTAGAGGGATATTGAAGTTGCTACCCATAATAGTGGATTCCTTATTTCTCCTTACTGTTCTATTAGCTTTTGCCTCATGGATTTTGACACTGCTGTTAGGTGCACGTACGAGATTTTGGCTAACAGACTGGTGTTGCACTGGTGAACCACTTGAAAGATAGGGATTTACACTTAGGAAAACAACATTAACTCACTATGTAATATGACCTTATTTTCTTGTGAAGTGTCTCTTTTCCATACTGTGCAACAGAGGGAAAAATAAACAAAACAGTCCTTTCAACTAAAATGGATGTTTTGGATTTCAGATAAAAAGCAGGGCATTTTTCTTTTAATAGTGAGAGCAGAGGCATGTGGAATATCTCTGCTATCATGCCATGTAGAATATATCTAAGTGATCAAACGGTAGTTGTGATTTTTGTGAGCTGGGCCTAATGCAACATTTGGTACTTAATTCACCAGAGGTAGCTACTTTCTTTACGTAATGCTTATAGAGGCAATGGAATGAATAACAAAACTAAGATCAGCACAAAGTGGGAGATGCTATGTATCTACATATTTATTTTGGTGATTTATTTTGTGGATTGTTCACTTTAGTAAACATTTAACTATATATGAGATACTCTGCTGGATCTGGTGTTATTAATGCAAAGAGAACCATGACCTAGCCCTTGCCCCCAGCTCCTGAATTTCTTATAGATTGTGGCAGGAGCAGACACAGTTTTTTACAATATGACATGAGGTACACACTGGACACCTTGGGCACCTTCTTGGTATGACAGGGCAAGGGTGCTTTCTTCTAAAAGATAATGGCCAACAGTTAGAAGGATGTCTGACTCATAGTTCTTCAAGTACCTTACGTGTTATACAAACTCCTTTAACCCATCTCGCAATCTTACGAGATATGGTATCTCTGTTTTATAGATTTTTTAAAAAAATGAACTGAGGCACAAAATTGTTAGGTAGCTTGCCCAAGTTCCCTCTGCCAGCAAGTAGAAGAATGAGGATTTGAGCCCAGGACCCTTGCCTGCCATCCTAGCCACCCCCCTTCCATTCTGACTCTCCATGTCAGCCATGGAAGGCTGTGGATGCTGAGGTGCCTGGAGTTGTTTGTGTGTGAGAGCACCATCGTGTAACAGACTTGGGCTAAATGCAGCCAGACTTTCAGACAGCCACTCTCCAACATATTTACCATGACGAGAGTAATTCCTACATAGGTAGCTGTCATGCTGGTTAAAAAGAAACACTGCCCTTCCCAGTGCTAGGAAATATCATTAAAAAAACAAGTATAGTAGAGTGTGTTTTTTCCCTCCTTCAGTCAACAAACAGTTCAGGTGTTCAGATGATCACATGAGGCATGCTATTTGACATATTTTATCATGACCAAGGAACCTCTAATAATAAATTCATTAACGGTGGCTTGTTTGCCTTTCTACCATAAATTTTTTTAAAAGGTGTTTGATTTGAAGAGTGATCTGTTGATGTAGGCAGTCTGTCCCCCAGCGAGCGACATGCCTGGAAGTCATGGAGCATGTGAGCTGCAGCCCCTGGGGCACTGGCTTCACCTCATCCTCTTCCCCCTCTACACCTCTCGGTCAACATTTCCCCCAAACAATGGCAGAAGGCTGCCGAGTCTTTTTTTTTTTTTTTTTAATACTTTAAGTTCTAGGGTACATGTGCACAAGGTGCAGGTTTGTTACATATGTATGCTTGTGCCATGTTGGTGTGCTGCACCCATCAACTCGTCAGCACCCATCAACTCGTCATTTACATCAGGTATAACTCCCAGTGCCATCCCTGTCCCCTCCCCACTCCCCATAATAGGCCCCGGTGTGTGATGTTCCCCTTCCGGTGTCCAAGTGATCTCATTGTTCATTTCCCACCTATGAGTGAGAACATGCGGTGTTTGGTTTTCTGTTCTTGCGATAGTTTGCTGAGAATGATGGTTATCGAGTCTTCAACACTTTTACTTTAACACTTTTAGTTCTTCACAGTCCAACTAAAGATAGAACCTGTGTGAGCACAGTTGCTAATAGCTGGCTTACTTTCAAACTTGTCCCCACCAACTTTAGCAATGACATGTACCTACAAAAAGCACAGGCATTTCCACTGCCTTGAAGGAACAGCAGATGAGAACAAAAATAGCATTTGCTCTTTTACTTGTATGTAAGAACTTCATTCAGCTGGCAGCATTTTTGAGTGGTCTTTGTACCTCCCAGTAGTGGACACTTCAGTATCTGGTTCGAGTCTGGATCCCCAGGTGTTAGAGCAGGGCCACAGTGTGTGCAATCTACAAATGTTTGTTAAAGGTGTATTTTCTTTTTTTTAGATAAAGAGAGTTGTAAGCATTAGCAAACAGTGTATTGCTAACACAAAAAACAACCAGTGAGACAGACTTCTTTGCAATGAATGAGCTTCTGGGGAAAAAAAATGTGAACTTTAAACATCTGTCTCTTGTTTAAAGGACCTTATGGTCTTCCTTTAGGAGCGTTTCCCCTTAATTTGCTTGTAATTCCGAATCATTCACATCTCTGGATTACTTGAAGCAGATTACCTCTACTGCAGTGCCCACCCCTTCTCCCCTGCAAAAGGTGACTACTTGTTAACTGTGTAAAAGCCTATCCAGCTGGTCTATGGGGGAGGAAGGGTTGATGTTTTCAGAAGCCAGGAAACTAAACTATCTCCTGAGATTTAAACACGCAGACATCAGCTTCTTTTAAAAAATTCTGCTGCAGAGGCCCTTGTGGTATTTTCTGCAGTTTTTGTCCACATTGCACTCTAGGCTTCCTTGATCTTCATCTGGGTCGGCTAATCTTTGTGACCCCCAATCTGAAATTTGTCTTCCTCATCTGAATGATGTGCTTCAGTTGTAACATTCAGCAGGCGTTGTGGGGGCGGGGTAGGGGGAAAAGGTTTCACCTTTTGTAACAGAGCAGTCCCTTTGGGTCGAAATTTCTTCATCTTTTCAGCTTGTACCTCAGAACACAAGGAGCCCAAACTGCACAGAGCTGGTGAATGATCACACGTAAAAGACGCTGTTTTCTTTTTTTTTTTTTTTTTTTTTTTATTATACTTTAAGTTCTAGGGTACATGTGCATAACGTGCAGGTTACATATGTATACATGTGCCATGTTGGTGTGCTGCACCCATCAACTCGTCAGCACCCATCAATTCATCATTTATATCAGGTATAACTCCCCAATGCAATCCCTCCCCCCCCCCCCCTCCCCATGATAGGCCCCAGTGTGTGATGTTCCCCTTCCCGAGTCCAAGTGAGCTCATTGTTCAGTTCCCACCTATGAGTGAGAACATGCGGTGTTTGGTTTTCTCTTCTTGTGATAATTTGCTAAGAATGATGAGGATGCAGCAAGAGGCTGTTTTCTAGCACGAAAGAAAAACCGCTGGGCTTGGCGGCTTACGCCTGTAATCCCAGCACTTTGGGAGGCTGAGGTGGGTGGATCACTTGAGCCCAGGAGTTTGAGACCAAACAATATGGTGAAACCCTGTCTCTACGAAAAACAAAAATACAAAAATTAGCTGAGCGTGGTTGTGTGCGTCTGTCACCCCAGCTCCTCGGGAGGCTGAGGTGAGAGAGTCACCTGAGCCCAGGGAGGTCGAGGCTGCACTGAGCCGTGATTGTGCCACTGCACTCCAGCCTGGGCAACAGAGTGAGGCCCTGTTTAAAAAAAAAAAAAAAAAGAATATAAACTCGCTCAATTATTCGGAGATGTGCTTCACCTACAATCAGGGAACAGCACTTTCTGGCTGTTTTTGGCGCCTCTGTGGGAGGAACTGCCTAAAGCAGGGAGAGGGTTCTGCTCTAGCAGTAACTGTTCACAGGCCACGGATGGGGACGGGCTGAGAGGATGGGCAGTTTATCTGAGTTCCCAGCCTTGAGAAATGAACCACAGGCATAAGAGTGTAGGGTATAGTTTTTATCCCAGCAAATAAGATATGATATGCATCTTCCCTTGAATACACTTTAAACAAGGCAGGCACCGGCCACCCTTGTGAATGAGGAAGAGGATTGTGTTGGAAAGGGAATCCCTATCTTTGTGTGCATGCTCCTCTTCCCTGAGCCAAGGCTGTGCCTGCCCTCTGGGGGCTGTGATGTCATCTGACTCCACTGGGGGCAGAGCGAAAGTAGATGAATGGCCTCCCTGCTTGGCCTTGAAGGTAACGTCATTCACTTTGGGAAAACTCATGTTTAGTTTCCCAGTAAGATAATTAGAAAACAAGAACGAAATCTGGATTGTTCTAAACTCCCTAGCTATTTGCTGGTTTGGGTTTTCTCTATTTTAGCTTCTTCCATAAATGATTCTGTTGCTTTCAACTGGGCTGTTTATCACCTGATGAGCTATTTTCAGAGGCTTCACAGGCAGAAACTTTCCAAAACTCTGGAGCTTTGTTTATATAAAAACCATTTGCTTTAAGGAGGTAGATAGATTGGTATGAATAGCTGTTGATATTCTTGTGTACTGTCTCCCTTATACTGGGGGTAAAGAATCCACTTTCATTTTGTAGTCAATACCAACGAGTGTCTCTGGAGGACCTCTTGCTCCACTGGCAATAATTTTGTGTATGTGAGAGTGTAGGTGTGTTTCAAGCAGAAGTTTCATTTCCTACTTCACGGACTTTTTATTTCACCTTTCCTCTTGCCCTTGTGTTCAACCTCTGCAGTGACATTCAAGGGTTGACCAGTGTTTTCATTGATGACATACTTTACCCTTAAGAGTCTCTCTTCGCTTCCCTCTTTTTTTTCCTTCCGCCTACATCCTTGACATAGCAGCAGATATTGTTTGAACGTAAGTGGGAAATATTCCATCTTCTGTGCCAATTGTGATCACTTGGAACTGGCTGTTTAGAAGGACTTGGAAGCTGCATCTGAGTTCAGCAGGAGGTAGTGCTGTGATCAATTAATAATGTCTGCTGTGGGTTCTGTATGGAGGTGGTGATACAGGCACAGTGTATTTGCATTCTTTCTTGAGATGGTGACTCTTTTCCTTAAGAATGAGGAAAATATGTGTTTCTAAGAATTAGTTGAAGGTGTCCCCACTTATGTTGCTTATATCTCATGGCTTTTTATTTTTTTTAAATACAGTACTTGAGGTTTTAAAAGGTGTTCCATAAATCTAGTACCATAGCCATGGAGAAGCACTACTGAGTCCTGTTAGACAGGATTGGCTTCCCAGCAAGGCAGAGAACCTATGAGGGTGTGGACTGGTATGTTTGTCATCCTTCAGGACATACTGGGGTATTTGCACCCCCTCAAAGTAAGAGGCAAAAAATCACAGCTAATGTGACTGACCATACTCTGTGTGGATGTTCAGGTCTGTCAACCTTGGGCCCTTGTTGAGTTATCACAGGAGTGTTCTGTCTGGTTCCTAGTTAGAAGGAACACTGCCTTCTACCTTTTGTTAGAGGGGAGGACTCCTTTCCCTGGAGGATATAGGGCATGTCTCAGTGCTCCTGCCCGAGCAGCCAGCTCAGCATCATCACACCCACTCCAGTGGGGGTGGCTATCTCTGTTACATTCTCTCCCACAGGCACCGTGTGGAGATATGAAGGAAAGTTAAGACCTGGGGCCTCAAGGATTGCTGCAGAGGTGGTACATTGAGGGCATAGAAACCTAGAGCAGAGCACAGTCTTGGGCTGGGCATTTGCAGCTTGCACGTGCTCTGGTACCAGGTTGGCACTGAGCCTGTTTGCTTTGCTCCTCATGGACCCTTCACCTCCGAGGTTGGGTTGCTGTCAGACCTGTCTGCGGGTGGTATTGCTGAGGTCTGTGCTGAGCTGGACAAGACACTATGTGAGCTTCCAGAAAGCCTTGGGCATAGCCATTGTCATCTGGAGGCTAATTTCTCCTGAGTGTTTAACGTGTGTCTCATAAGTAAACCTGGAGTTACCTTAGACCAAACTTGTCCAACCTGTGGCCCACGGGCTGCCTGTGGCCCAGAAGGGCTTTGAATGTGGCCCAACACAAATTCATAAACTTTCTTAAAACATTATGAGTTTTTTTTGGGATTTTGTGTTTAGCTTATCAGCTATTGTTAGTATATTTTATGTGTGGCCCAAGACAGTTCTTCTCCTTCTTCCAATGTGGCCCAGGGAAGCCAAAAAATTGGACACCCATGCCTTAGATGGAGATCCCTAGGATCTTCCTGTGAATGACCAAAGACAAAGCCTTCATTCCAGGTGGCAGCATCCTGAAGTATGAATATTTCAGGGATGGTGGGCAGACCCTGGAAGGGAACTTGAAAGTGCTTTAGAGAAGTTTTAAACTATCCAGACCAAGATAATATTTACTGATGTAGGTCTGACCTTCATAGGAGTTGAGCCTGCTAATGGATGTCTCTAAGCCTGTGTTCCTACTTAATTCATGTGTTTGCTTTTTAAATTTTTTTGAGGGAGACAGAGTCCCCCATCTGAGGTGGTCAGGAAAGGTTCTTGAAGACATTGGTACTTGAACTGGCCTTGGAGGTTGAACATGGCCTAGGAAGTAGAAGGAGAAGGCAGGGAATAGTAAGAGGCAAAAAATCAAGGATAGAGGCAGATGGAGGCAGAGGGAAGAACAACGCCAGAGTATACCTCCACGTTCAGTCCCTCAGGAAGTTCTGCTGGCTGTTTCTGTTATGTTCTATGTCTGACAACTCTCATGTCCTAGCGGCCACCCCACTGTGACCTTCACCTGAACTTCCGCAGTGATCTCACCCTATTCTTCCAGTTCCCACTTGTGCCTCCTCAAGGCCTTTTCTGTCCCTAGGACCCTGAGTGTCTCTTCTGACACATGCGTCAGATGTTGTTGCTCCTCTGCTCAAAGTCTTCCAGGGGCTGCCCAGCTTGGAATAAAGTCCAGGCCCCTAGTGCTCCCCACTGGAGGTGTCTGCCCCTGCATCTCTGCAGCCTCATTTCCCAGTATGCCCTCCTCCAGCCCCAGCAGCCGCCTGTTCTTTTCTGGGACTAGTGGGGTTCACACCTCAGGACATTTGCACGTGCTCTTCCTCCAGATATTTCCAGGTCTGGCTCCCTCATTTCACTCAGGCCTGTGTCAGATGTCACCTATTCAGAAAAGACATCCATGATGACTATTTATCTATTTACATGCACCCGTGATGAAAAATGCTCCAGTGTCTGTGTTATTTGTTGGAGAACTGTCATCACAGAAAGGTTTGAACAGTGTCTCTTACTCCAGATGGAAATTACCTAGATTCCACAAGGTCCTTACAAAGTTCTGCTGCTCAAATAGGAGTCCAAGTGTTGCCTTCCGCAGTTCACACACCCTGGATGTCTCTGTGGAACTGCCTGGCAGGTTTGGCTTGAAAAGAAACAATTCATTCAGCGAGTATTTGTTGAGAGCTTGTCTATGTGTCAGGCACTGTTCTGGGCAATGAGAATATGGTGAACCAAAAACACTCCCCTCCACCTCACACACCTCACTTGGTCCCAAGGAGACAGAAAACAAACAGACATACATACCATAAAATGTCAGGTTGTGACAGTGCTGGGAACAAAGATAAAGCCAGGGATGGGAGTGAGCTGCTTGCTTTACATTTTCACCAGAGGTGGATGCTGGACAATTAAGAGCCCCCCTCATCCCACCCAGTGCTCTCTTGTTCTTTCTCTCCTGAAGTGTAAGAAGGAACAGGAAGAGGAGGCTGGAAGAGTTCTCTGTAGTTGTAGCTTCATTTTATGATAAAGGCCGTGTCTTATACCCACTTGGGAGCCCTCCCTTATGTAGCTGGAGGGTCAAGAAGTTGAATTAAACCACCCTAGTAGTAACTCTTAGGTTCTGACCTCTTGGTCACAGAGATCACTGACAATAGATTTTTAAAAATTGTATTGATTACTTATCCCCAGCTGAGAGCCAGCACACCTAAGATACATCGTCCTTTTTGTGGAAAACCACACAAGCAAGGCCAGTTGCACTGAAACCAGGATACTGAGTTTTCTTCATTGTTTCAAAGGCTGCTCAGATTCCTGACTGTGTGCCTGTCAACCTTTCTACTAGATGACTTCGCTGGAAGACCCCCTCCCACATCCTTCTATCCTGCCCTCCCCACTTCCTCCACCCCTGCCTTTTCCGTGACTCTTTCCACAGGGATCATGGTTTTTCTCAGCCTCCTCTATCTGACATGCTCCCAGTGTGAGGGTGAGGCTTGGGGTACGGGGCAGCCCAGCTCGGTGAGATCAGCTACTAATCGAGCTGGTCATTGCTTCTCCCTGGGAGCCACTGTGAATACATGCTACTATGCCCCTGTTATTAACATGTGGTATTGGTGTAGTATGTTTGTTACAATTAATGAGCAGTTGTTCAAAATGTATCAAAAATATTGATACATTATTAACTAAAGTTAAGACTAGTTGACTACAATTAGATGTTACTGAACATAGCCCTTCCACAGGTTTCAAGCGTGCTCCTGCCCTCTCTGTTTTCAGCAGGGTAGAATTCATTGTGATGGCAAAGGCTGGAAGTGAACTTTGTCTGTCTTTGCAATCAGCCAAGCCCACAGGGCAGCAGATGAGGCTGAGAGCCACAGTGCTCCATAGAAGGCTGCTCGTCCCCAACTAAGCAGTATCTCCTCTGCATTTCCAGAAATGTCTGACTCAAGCTGCCCCTGCCATGGCCTCCTTAGGAGACGGACGTTGTACTTGAACCTAGGGAAACGGTATGACTGGACTATGCAGAGTGCAGAGTAAAGTCATCCAACTTCACAGTGCTGCAAGTGTCATCAGCTGGTAATAGAATGCTTTTTTAGAGTAGCTTTAGATTTATAGAAAAATCGAGCAGGAAGCACAGAGAGCTTTACCCTACTGCATAGTTTCGCCTATTATTAACATCCTGCATTGGTGTGATATGTTTATTACAATTGATGAGTCCATTTTGGTACATTATTAACTAAAGTTAATATTCGTTAACTAAAGTTAGATATAAACTAAAGTCTCTCATTTACATTAGGACTCACTCTTGTAGTTGTACGTTCTATGTGTTTGGACAGATTTATAATGACACATAACCACCATTATAGTATTGTACAGAGCCGTTTCACTGTCCTAAAAATTGCCTGTGCTACACCTTTTCATCCCTTTCTTCCCTCTCCCAGGCCCCTGGCAACTACTGATCTTTTTACGATCTCTCCAGTGTTGCCTTTTTCAGACTGTCGTATGGTTAGAATCATACAATATGCAGCCTTTTCAGACTGGCTTCTTTCACGTAGCAATATGCATTTAAGCTTTCCCCATGTGACTTGATGGCTTATTTATTTTCATTGCTGTATAATATCCCATTGTATGAATGTACCACAATTTGTTTATCCATTTACCTACTGAAGGACGTTTTGGTTGCTTCTAAGTTTTCACAGTTATGACTAAACCTACTATAAGCATCTATATGCAGATTTTTGTTTGAAGATAAGTTTTCAACTAATTTGGGTAAATACCAAGGAGCACTATTGCTGGATTGTATAAAAGTATGTTTGGTTTTGTAAGAAACTGAAAAACTGTCTTCTGAAGTGTCTGGACCACTTCATCAACTGGTTTTGACTCCTGAACCACTTTCATTTAGATGTGTCTAATTTTTCCAGGAAATACTTCGGAAGTACACTAACTATTAATAACCTGAAACCCTTTTCTCACTGCCCTCTTACGTGGGACTTAAATATGAAATGCCGGCACCTTCATTCTTCTTTCTGTAGTCTTCCTGCTGGTCTCTGTTCTTGCTAGAGCTAAACCATCCTAGCAGGAAACTTCCTCTTTTCCCTCTCCCTCCCTTTTGCTTCTCATCACTGCCCTTTCCCCAACAAAAGTTAAAGGGGAAAATGGGCTAGAGCAGGGTTGGCAGGGGAGATCCCACACCCATTTTCCCATAGAAGAGCTATTGCATGTTCTCCAGGATTTTTGTTTTCCTTTAAAATGCTTTAAATTGACACTGCTGAAAGGTACATGATGCTCTCTGCCCCACAGCTCTGGGGATGGCATGCCTTGTTCCTTACTGGTTTGTCTCGAGTCAGTAAATAAGATTCTGCCCATACAACTAAGTGCATTTGGGGCATTAACTGAACAGCTTTGCTACACATGGCTGGTAAGAACATGTATTGGCCTGAGGGAGATACATTAGGGGCCCTAAAATCTGGCAGTGGACCAAGAGAGAGTCAAATGCATCACCCCCGTGTGTTTCTTCCCTCTTAGGGCTCCCGAGTCTCATTGGAAGCCCATGACTATAAAACACCTGGAGTAGGTTTTGTGACTTGTCAGTCTTGTTACTTTATAAATAGACTTCATGTTGTGTAACCTGAATGTTTTGGGTTAATACAAAGAGCCAGACAAGACAGGCACAGGCTGATGACCTGGAGAATAGAGGGAAGAGCTGACAGGAAAGAGAGCATTCAAGGTAAATGAGGGCAGGTTGGATCGCCATGGTCCCTCTGTGACCATTTTCAAGGCCCTAATGAGTGGCCCTGTCTGCTCCTGTGACTACCAGCTTGTTCCATTTCCCCTGAGTTTTGGGTACATCTGCCCATATACAGTTGGAAACTAAATGACCTGCAGTTGAAGGGACTTTCTCTGTCGGGGCTCAGAATTTCTCAACAGAGTGCACTATCAATATCTTAAGCAAGACAAGGTTCTGTGCATTACAGAAATCAGAACCTTAGCATCCCTGGCCCCACCATTAAGTAACAGTAGCACCCCCTAGTCCTTGTGATGGTCAGAAAGCACCTCCCTCTACAGGTTCTCAGATGCTCCCTAAGGGGCATCTGCTACCAGCAGTAAGAACCCCCTGGGCTAGCGGGTGGTCTGGTCAAGGTCTCCCAGTGAAAGGGAGTGAATCTGAGCACCACCCTCTCCACTCCTCCTCTTCAGCACCTGGAGCCTGCACTTGTTGCCCAGGCCTTTCTCCCCTACTCGCTTCTTCTCCCTCCTCCTGCCCCTTGCTTCTGGGGCCCAAGGAGGAGAACTTAGAGATTCTGCCAGTTTGCAGTGTGATGTGGGTTGAGAAATGTGGAGCTACAAGAAGTAAGTGTACTTACCCCTTAACTCTTGAAAACCTGTAGTTCTGGGGATTTGTTTCCTCCTTGATTGAACTTGCTTCTTAATCAGCCACCCTTATCGACTCAAGTGAGCATGCCTAAGGGGTGTCCTGTGGCCAGCCCCCAAGGTGGACGGTGGGGATCAGCAATGGAACAGCGTTGTCCCCTTCCCCCATCCCCTACTTCCAGGCTGATGCTGCATTGATCTGAGATTCTGCCAAGTCACACTGGTATTTATGTTGGCCCAAACCCAAAGCCTCACAATGCCTTCTGCAGGGTGGTTCCGGGGTGTCCAGGGTGTCGTGCACCAGGGGGCAGGGATAAGTTTGTCATCACCAAGCTATTCACATGGAAGAAATGGGACAGAGTTCAAGGATTGCTTATTTTTACCTCCTCCCTGCTCATACCCTACTTTCAAGCCACTTGTGTGAATGATGCCCACACATGGCCTTGACTGAGCTGAGGGGATAGACCTGGTTTGATTTCAGTCACCAAGAGTCTAACTTTGCTGGCCCGAGTTGCACACCAGCAGAACCACTGCTTACCTGGGCCCAGAGGATGGCAATTCTGAGATGTCACAGGCCAGGGAAGTTGAGATGGGGCCGATGGGCCTTCACAGATAGGGAGGGACTTATAACATCCCCATGGATCCTTCCAGAGGTGGTGTTTGGTTCCTATACTTCTTGTCAGCCAGGTGCCCTCTGCTTAGCTGGTTCACAATGCAGAGGGCCCGGGGCCCTATGGATATAGCTATGGCATCTGCCACTTTATCCCCAGGCTTGTCCCTAGCCCACCACCCCCATCCCCTTCTTTCTCCCTCCTGGACTCTGGGAAAATCAAGTGTCACCCTTTCCAGAGACATCTCAAGGCCTCGCGTCACAATGCCAGTCAGCTGGAACAGGTTTTCAGAGTACCTCAGCTTGGCACGGCTTCTCTGCAACCTCAGAACTCGGCCCTGGTAGAGCCTGTTAGTGATTCAGCAGCTGGGGAACTCCAGCCAGCCCGAGAGGGCTCGGCGATACTCGCCCTGTTGCCTTGCAATTCCAGGAATTTGGATGGGGGCCCTCAGCCAGCCAGTGTGTGAGCGGGTCTGGGGAAGAGGAAGGTTGACTCAGTACCCAGCCCCTGGTCTCAGTCTTTGATAAGGCTTTAACTCTTCAGAAGAGACAGTTGCTTCCTCCTGGCACAAATGGGTGTGGCATAGATCTGCACAGGTGGGAGCAAGCACAGGGCCGTCCTCACCTCTAGCCAGGTGCGTGCTGCATCCTAGTTAACATTGTTAGCTAAAGATGGTTTACCTGTCTGCTATTTGCTTCGCTTTATGAGAGAGGGTTCTCTTGGACCACCAGATCCGTGGGCAGCCTTATCCTATAAGGCTTTGAAGTTGGTAACATGTTGGGGAGAATACAGGAAGATGTCTGTGTGGCAGTGTGAGGTGTTACATCACAGTGGCCGGGCCTTAGAAACAAAAATGTCTCAACAGGAAGCACCTGGCTCCTCCTCCAAGGGTCTCTGTGCTTTTTTAAATTTAGTTGTTTATTTTTTGCATGCTTTTCCAGATGTTGGGAAAAGCATTTCACCTCCTTTTGCAGCTATGTTACTTCTCTGTTATGCAAAGGGCTATGTAACAACTATGTTACTTCTATGGTGTCGGTTCTGGGCACTTGTTAGGGCATTGACTCTAAAGAGTTCAAAGCATTTTCCAATATTCTCATTTGTCTCTTGAAGCTGGGAAAGATAGTAACCGGCTCTCTCCTAAATCAGTAATGGTAGGAAATGAGGTCTGGGCTGAGAGAAGGAGGGGCAGGAGGTACTGGTCCATGTGAGTGACCTGATCTTACACCCAGCCCAGTGCTGGTGGGTGTTAGGAGATGCAGGCAGAGAGCCCTGCCTGCCAGAGTGGTCGGGGGCATCATGGAGGACTTGGGGATCCAGTTGGACCTGGAAGGCTGGGTAGAAATGACATCAGGCAGTGAGGAGGCTTTTCTACTCAGAAGAGAAGGAATTAAGTGTTGTAAGAGACCTGTACTAGGTAGACACATTTGGGTGGAAGAAAGGGCTGAAACAGGGAGCATCAGAGATACAGGAACACCACTGAGTGTGTTTGCTTTGATCATCTGGATTGTAAACTCCTTGGGGCAAGTCTTGCCTTTGCTTGAAGAGCCCCGGGACACAGCGTTCACCATGAACATTCACGGTGAGCGTTCACTCTCTCTGTCTTAGCCTCCCTGGGAGGCTAAGCCAGGCCTCTTTGGGGTCACTGGATGGAAGTCTTTGTGTTCTCATAAAAGTTTCAGGAAAAGCCAACTTTTAAGTTAAGGGTGGAAAATAAAATATTTCAGGGGTCATCTCATCGGGTGACCGAACAACTCAGGATCAACTTGACAGGCCTCTTCAGCAGACTTAACTCCCGGCTTTGGATAAGGATGACAGTTCCTTCATTCCTCATGGATTTTTCAATATTCTATGGGACTATTTAATATCATTGTTAATAGAAATAGAAAACAGAAAAACACAGATTTAACTTACCACCCAACTGAACAATGGTACAGCCATTTATAATAGAGTTCGATGGTTTTTGAGAATTGGAAGGATTCTTTCTCATAGGAAGGGACTTTTCATTCATTGCTCTCTGCCCAGCACCTAGAACAATGTCCCACTAATGGTGCAGCAGGTGCTTAGTGAGCACTTGTTGAATGGATGAATGTCAGGATTCAAGTGCTCTGTGCAGCAAACCACCATGGCAAACGCCTACCTATGTAACAAACCTGCACATCCTGCACGTGTACCCCTGAACTGAAAATAAAAGGTGGCTGTAATCCCCGCACTTTGGGAGGTCGAGGCAGGCAGATCACTTAAGGTCAGGAGTTCAAGACCAGCCTGGCCAACATGGTGAAACCTTGTCTCTACCAAGAATATAAAAAATTAGCCGGGCGTGGTGGCGCACACCTGTATCCTAGCTACTCAGGAGGCTGAGGCAGGAGAATTGCTTGAACCTGGGAGGTGGAGGTTGCAGTGAGCTGAGATCATGCCACTGCAGTCCAGCCTGGGCAACAGAGTGAGACTCCATCTCAAAAATAAATAAATAAATAAATGTTAGAAATAAAAATTCAAGTGCTCCCCATCTCCACTGAAATCAGAGTAAGAACCAAGACCTAGAGCTGTGGCAGCAGGGATCTAGAATAGAAGAAAGGAATTCCCGAGTCTGCAGGTTTTCCTATTCCCCATCTGCACACCCTCAGTACTCACTACCCAGCCTCTAGTCCAAGTCTTTGATAAGACTTTAACTCTGTTTTCAAGCTGGTGACCTCTTAGAGAAATTCAGTTCAACATACATGTATTAAAGTCCTATGTAGGTGCATTCAGCAGGTGTAAGGATAGAGATGATTTAGCCACAGCTCCTGACCATGCTAGAGAGGAGAAACAGATAAGATGTAAAAACTTCTGAACTGCAAGGCAGAATAAAGTAAGGATTCCTCTGAGGAAGAAATTATTATTTCTGACATTTGAGCAAGGCTTTGAGAGGCCAATTTGATTCCCACGGGTAGAGGACGGGATATGCCGACTTGAAAGATCAGCATGATATGAATGAAAATTGTCAATAGGCTAGGTACAGTGACTCACACCTGTAATCCCAGCACTTTGGGAGGCCAAAGCAAGTGAATCATGAGGTCAGGAGTTCAAGGCCCCCCTGGCCAATATGGTGAAACCCCGTCTCTACGGGTGCGTGCCTGTAGTCCCAGCTACTCGGGAGGCTGAGGCAGGAGAATCACTTGAACCCGGGAGGCAGAGGTTGCAGTGAGCCGAGATCATGCCACTGCACTCCAGCCTGGGAGACAGAGCAAAACTGTGTCTCAAAGAAAAAAAAAAAAAAACCTATCAAATGTAGCAGCTACCATTTGTTGCATGTTTATTGTGTGTCACTCAATATACCACATTTTTCTCATGTGTCCCTTGTTTAATCTCTGAACAACCCTGTGTAAGAGTTAGATATCTTTATCTGCTTTTACAGTGAAGGAAACTGAGGCTCAGGCAGCTAAACTAAAGTCAGCAGCCGTAAGAAGTTGGGTGAGGATCCTAGTAGCATGAGCCCAAGGCACCAAGCTGGGAGTGCCAATTTTTGTGCAGGGAAAAGGGGCAGTCCTGGGCTGCTGGGGTCAGTGGACCTGACAGGAGGGAATGGGCGGAGTTTAGGTGGAAACGGGGTCTAGGACCAGGTTATGCATGCTAAATCTCCACTCAGCACTTGGGGCTGGGTTCTGTCTCTGTGCTGGGTTCTGTGAGTGGTACGGAGCCCATGGAGAGCTTAGAGGAAAGGAGTGATTTCATTCAGCAAGGTCAGTCTAGTAGTAGGAGCAAAGATTTTTTTTTTAAGCTGTTGGCAAGAAAACCACTCTAACAACTATTGTGATAGTGCAGGGAGAGATGATAGGGCCTGAATTGGGGCAGTAACAGCAGGGATGCAGGGGGATGGAGAGGAGTGACCGTGTGGAGGCTGGGTGTGTAGGAGGGCTTGGCTTGGATACTGGGCGAAGGAGAGGGAGGGACTGACAATGACTGCCTAGTTATCAGTCCCACCCAGAACCAAGGAAGAGATGGAGAACGTGAGTTTAATTTTGAACGCATGATCTGGGGTACAGGCCTTGGGGAGAGTGGTGGAGATTGGAGGTAGTGTTTGGGCATGGAAGCAGGGGAAGCATCTATGGGGTTATAGGGTCAGTCCAGTGCCTCGGTGGGCTGTAGTGATAACTTCAACAGCCTACACTTGTCTGCCTTTGTTGGAGTGTGGAGGATTCCATTTTCTCTGGTAGTTGCTGTCCCATGTGACTTGGATATTTTAAGGGAAAGTCACAGGTCTCAGATTTCTCTTTTTTTACTTAATTTGCTCACAGTAGGTAGGTGCTCAATAAACATTTGATTAGTTAACATAAGTAAATAACAATTTTGTTTTTGAGTGAGAGTCTCGCTCTGTCACCCAGGCTGGAGTGCAGTGGTGCAATCTTGGCTCACTGCAACCTCCGCCTCCCAGGTTCAAACAATTCTCCTGCCTCTGCCTCCCAAGTAGCTGAGATTACAGATACCCACCACCACCACACCTGGCTGATTTTTGTATTTTTAGTAGAGTCCGGGTTTTGCCATGTTGACTATTTAAACCCTCAAAAGGCATAAAGGGCATGCTATGTCAAGATCAGTCCATGGAACATCAGTAGCCTGCAGCTGAGTGACCCCGGGGCCTCAAATAAAACCCTTTGTTGAAGTTGCCTTAGTGACTTCCAAAGGGAGGAGGGTCATGACCACCTCCTTGTCATCCTGAACTTCCTGGAAGTTATGATGAAACAGGAGCAACATGAAGCACCATCAACTACTGTGTTCAGTGGGTGCTCATGTGACTTCTGGACCTCATGTGCTCTATTTCATTTTGTTTCACTTAATCCTTGCAAGTCCCATGAAGAGCTGTTATCCTTGTTTTATGGATGAGCACACCAAGCCTCAGCAAGGGTACGTAATGCATACAAGGTCTCACAGTGAAGGAGTGGCAGAGCCAGGATTTGCACCCAGGCCTGATGGCAAAGCCCCTTTCTGCTGTGCTGTGACAGGCTAGAAAGTGGTAGGGGGTTGTGGTGCAGGCAGCCGTTCGCCCATCTCTCTTGCCTCCCTGATCCTGAAGGTTCATTCTGAATACTTTGTTTTTTGCTATTGTCAGATATGTTTAGATGGATATGGAAAATTCCTATGAGCTTTCAGGTAATGCTGGATCATTTCCTGTGATATCATAGTCATGAAGTGTTTCCCGAGATTTATCAAGTTGGAACTTGCTGCTGTCCAATGGAGACGCCACATGGCTGCTTTTGGCCTTAATGTCCTAATCAGTTTGTGGATAGTCCATGATACGCTCATCCTACCAGCCTTGCTCATAGTCCTCCTCTGTAAGGCCTTCCCTTTTTCCTTCTTAATCAGTTCTTACCCTGAAGCCAGCATCCTCACCTGGCTGTCAACCTCTTGGATTTAAAAATATTGATGAAATCATACAATTTAGTGATTTTTGCTATGCAGTTAAAATCCTGTCATCCTTGCAAATAAAATTTAAATGTTGAGATATAATTCATGCAGGAAGATGCCATGAACCTGTACTGACTGGCCCTGGGTTCTGTGTGGCCCATTTCTTTATATGTTTGTGCCCACATGGGAGCCTCTGCAGACCTCTCCCTGAGCAGCGGGATTCCCACCCTCTATGTACCACTGACTACTTCCTGTTCCTTAGGACCTGCCAGGTCTAAGAATGGTAGGGGAGGAAGGGGAAAACCTGCTGCCCTCTGAATACCTACACTCCCTTCTGCCCTGCCCTCTAGCACAATTCCTATCCTCCGGCCCTGAGCGAGTTCTTCATCCAAAGACCTTTCCTCACCACCTCTTCTGAATCCAGAGCATCCTTCATCCAAAAGGACCTGCTGCAACCTCTTCATCCTCCCACATCCCCCTGAAAACAAAGACTCACCCTTCGCCCCTTCATGCAGGAAGTCTGGCTGAGAGGATCCCAAGCAGGTGAAAGGTAGAGCTCTTGATATTCTAGAGGGAGCAACTGATCCATGCCGTGGAGTAGGTAGGGGCCTGAAAGCAAACACCAGCCCCAGCAGAGGCCAGAGCAGGACATGGTCCACTTTGCTGAGGTAGCCAGGGGCCGGAGGATACTCCTCCCAGCTCCAGGCACTATGGCTGAGTGTCCACAGAAGGGGTGGTCACCAGGCCAGTGGGTGGTTGAGGATGAAGGGTGTCCAACACTTGGACAGCCTGGGTATCTGTGCAGAATTGCTAGTCCCATGACTGAGTGAGGGGTTGGAGTAGGGGTGTCCTGCTCTGGGGCCCAGGGGAGAGGGGTGTCCAGCCTCTCTCAAGAGCATTTCCCATTGACACATCAGCACATAGGTTTCGGGATGGCTTCCCTTCTGGGGACTCATGAGCTACATAGGTGAGGCTCCTTTTTACCTTGTTTCTGTTGGGAATATTTACCTGAGTACCAAACAGCTGAACTGTAAGCATAGCAACACTTGTCCTTCCTAAGGGCAGACCAGGTTCCCACTCTATTCTGGGGGGCACGGGATCAGCCTTTCATAAGGGTTTTCTTCCGTTGTATGTGGTTTTCCCCTTGACACCACCCCCTTCTTTTCTTTTTTCTTTTTGAAGTCCACAGTCTTGGGATTCCCCTCTTTGGAGCTATTTAAACAGAAATAGGATGCCAGCAAGAGTGGCCTAGAAGGGATTCCTAGAAGCCTTCCTGTCCCGAGGGCCTATGGCAGGCAAGGGCCAGCTTTGAAACTTAGGCAGGAGGAGCCTGTGGCTGTGGGCCACCAGGCCTGTGCACTGCGTGTCTCCCTCAGCCACTGCATGTCACCACGGTCCCTGTGGCTATCCTCTCCCCATCCTTCCTTTGTTTGGGATGACCCTTGGAGCCTGCCAAGGTCATGTGTTTCTGGAAGGCCCCCACTCAGCCCGGCTTTCTAAGCACAGTTGTGTGGCCAGAGGGCTGGGCAGCTGGTGAGCCTGGATGCTCATACCTTTGCCCCTCAGTAGACCTTGTTCATGGCAGGGAGATTGGAGGCAGTGGGAGAATCCCCAAGAGGCAATGCATGGCTCTCAGGGAGAGAGAGATCAAGGCTCAGCCACTGGCCCTGCAGAGTCTGTTGTTTGGACTCACTTGGGGTTTGTGACTGCTGAATACACACCTGTGTCACAATTGGCTATGGTCAGAAGGACTGTGGTGTGGTCTGGTAATTAGACACTGTCTTGTGCATGGGAGTTGGACACATTTAAGTTTGAATGTGGCTGCAGGAACTTGGGCAAATTTCTCAACCTCTCTAAGCTTCAGTTGCTTCATCTCTATGATTGGGCATTTCTACCAGCTGGACCAGAAGGTTGGGCGGCACCTATGTCATGAGTTGTTATGAGGACTAAGTAAGAGAACACATGCAGAACCTTAGCATTGGGCCTGGGACTAGGTCCAGTGCATATCCACCTGCACAGTGAGAGACCTGAGCCCTGTCCTCCTGCTCCAGGGTCCTCTTAGGCTCACCATGTAATGAAGACGAAGCAGAGGCCTTGCCGCTCATCACAGGACCTCAGCTGATGCTGGGCATGGATCAAGATTGCAGAGTGAAGCTCAGGGCACCAAGAAGTTGTTTTCCATGGGAGCGTGAGGGTATAGAAAGGACCTATTCTTCTTGTGTTGCTCAAATTATGAATAAAAAGCCAGTGTCTTTCATCTGTGGAACATCGTGGTTTTGCAAACTTTAATTCATTCCCAAAACACCTCTGTGAGTTTGGCAGCTGCGAGCTCACAGGTGAGGAACAGAAGGTGAAGTAACTTGCCCCAAGGCTGGGGAGCAGGCCCCCATCGCACACCCTCATCTTCCTGGAGCAGTGGTGCTCATCAGTGCCTTGTCCTGGATTCAGCTGCAGTGTTTGCTTTCTTGTCTGGGTTTTGCTTAAGCAGAGGCTAACATGGAGCCCAGGAACCATGCTGACTGGGTTCGCCCTGACCGACAGGATATGGAGCAGGAACAGGGCGTGAAAATAATTCATTAGTTCAGGGGCAATTTGTGACAGGCAAGTCACGCTTCCCCTCAGAGTATGCAAAACATCCCCACTGTCATCTTTGGACACTATTATGGGTCACTGGCTGACTTTAGCCAAGGGTAGTTTGTGGCAGTGCCAGCGAAGTCAGAGCGTGACTGTTCCCCAGCTTCAAGTGGGCAACCGCTGACTTTTCCCGGCTTGGATGGGGATGCCTTGTTTTAACATTGGCGTGTGGGTGACAGAGGGGACTTGGGAGCCTTGCTTCCGAAATTAGCATCTATTGGAGAGCAAGAAAGAATTGCACAGGGAAGACATGCATGATTTTACTGATTTTCTCTCCCTGTCCCCCTGCCCTGCTTCCAACTCCAACCCAAACATCTGGCTTAGGATTCTGTAAAAGTCTTTGGGAGGTCCATGACAGACCTCCTGTAAAAGCAGCCTGAAGTTCTTACGTTTCTCATTTCAGAGGTTGAAAGAACATTGGGAGCATGATTGCTTTATCTATTCCAAGTGCTTTTTTTTTTTCTTTGAGAGTCAGGATTTATGTGTCTACACCCTAAGTGAAAAGGGGCAAGAAACCCTCACAGCCTGCAGAGTAGGGGGCTGCATCCATCCTGTAACAGACAGAACTTTGCTTGTTTCCTGTGCTGACTTGATTCATCTGCCTTCTGGGCTAAACTGTCAGAGGCCCAGCCCCCCGGCATGGCAACCATGGTATTTTTTTGCATTTCAGTTTTGGGAAGTTATTCTAACGTGGCTCATGCTGGTTGCATAACTCAGAAGAGTTCCTTCTTCATTGGAAGGTTGCTGCTGTTTCCAGAAATCTCAAGTACTGTAATCTGAAGGCACATAAAGGTCATCTATTGGCAAGGCTGGCTTTATGGGCATGCAACCTGTGTAGGTCACACAGGACCCCATGCTCACAAGGGCCCTGAGCTTGAGGTTTAACGCTCTGCAGTTGCAGTCTTAAAAATCTTGTAGTTTTATCTTTGAATTTGTGTCTTGTAGGTGAAGTCCAGTGGAACAATACAGTATGCACTGGGGGCTTAGAGCCTTGGTTCCCATGGTCCTGCCTATTACTATCTCCCTGCCTCCCCTAGGTTTTCTTGCTCCCTGCCATGCTCTGTCCCTGGCGGGGCCTGGACACAAAAAGGGTTGGGGGTAAGTGCATGGCATCTCAGGGTACAGCATGGTGGCAGCTGTCCCCATTCTGGACTGGCAGCTCCATGGCATCTTCAGTGGGCAACTAGAGAGAGGTGAGCTGCTTGACTCCCCCTGATCCAGGTACCTAGTACATCCTGGCAGGGAGGAGGCAATATCCTTAAGGGGTCACCCATCCATCTTGGGTTGGGACAGCAAGTTCCCAGAAAGAAGAGATACCTGACTAGACCCCTCAACCCCCAGCTGGGTCACAGCACATTGGTCCAGCTGTCAGCTGGAAGGAAACCCCAGAGGCAGTGGATACTTTGCTCCCTTACACACTCTGTCCCTGGGGTGCACCTGTGAGGGGCTGCACTCAACCTGCGGGTGTCCTCATACCCAAAGGACAACAATGACGTAAATAGCAAACAAACATGATGACATGAACAACAGGGTGAAGGTACTTAATGTCACTGAAATGTACGATTAAAATGGTTAAAATGGTAAATTTTATGTTATGTGTATTTTCCCACCATAAATATATATATATATATATGGCGTTAAGAAAAAACAAAAGCCAAAACCACCCTGACAGATGGAGATACTGGGAAGAAGTGGAAGGCTCTCCATTTCAGTGCTTTTCATGGGCACTTTCTTCCTGCTTTTTCAACAAGGGGCCCCATATGCTAATTTTGCACTGATAGCCACAAATTATGTAGCCGAGCCTGTCTACCAGCCCCTCTGTAAAACCACCGAGCATTTGCCTGTCAAACGGTCTGCCCTCTAAGCGTCTGAGGACATCATTTGCCAAGCAGACTCTGACCTTTTCCCTCTTCTCCTCCACCCAACAGGTATTGTGTTGGCCGCGTGCCAGGCCTTGGAGAACAGCACGTCCCTGCTGAGTGGTGAGTGCAGCTGCCGTGGGTGTGTGGATGGTGTGTGGGAAGGGAGCGGGCCTGCTGCTGTGTGGAACCTCAAGAGCTCCCTCCCTGGCCTCCTGCCCACCAAGCACACGCCTATCCCAGAGGCCTCTCTGCTCACTCCTCAGGGGCGAGGTGGCACTCACTGGAAGGCCTTAACTGCAGGCCCAAGTGGGGGCTGCTCCTGGCCCCCTCAGGGGCCTCCCCTCCCTGTCTCTCTTCAGCTGTTCAAACAATTCCTGTGGGCAAGTGTGCAAAACAGGGCCTGCAGGACCCCAGAGCCCGGGGCCAGCCATGTTTTCCCCACTCTCGTAATAGTCCACCTGAAGTAGAACCCAGATTTCTGAACCCCCATCTGCTTCTGCCTGGTGACCTTTGTTTAGTTATTTTCGGTTTACATTTAATACTTGTAGTAAAAAAAAAAAAAAATCAGTATATATATATATATATTTTAAAGATCCCAAATCAAAATAGTGGAGAGCTTGGGACATGTACGAGGCAAACCACCGGTGGCCGGTGGTCACAGCACTGCAGGGGAGAAACCTCTGTTTGATTTGCATGTTGCTTTTGCTCTTTCTCCATGCGTATTAATATTTTTATGCAATTAGTCCTGGTGAGGAAAAAATGTGGATTCCTGCTTTTTAAGCTCAAATGTTGGGACTGTGCATTGTTCCATGTTGTTTGAAAGTCTTGAAATCTCTTCCCTTAAAATGTCATGCTGTCCCATTAAAGTGAACATGTGTGATTTAAGGAAACATTCCCACTGGATATTTATGGTGCCTCTAGTTTCTTAAGTTATGATGTTACCTATTCATACCTAGAAGCTTTTTCCTCCTTTTGGATTCTTTCCTCAGAATGCATCTCCGGAAACAGGAATAAATACAGATTTATGACCCTTGGTACAAACTGCCAGATAGCTTTCCGAGTGAACGGTGCTGATTTTTCCAGCAGTGTGTGAGTGCGCCAGTCCCACGACTCCCTAGTTAGCATGAAGTGTGTTTCGCTAACTTCTGCTCCCATCTGTTACTGCACTAACCCCCTGCTGTGTCTCCATAGTTATTTCAGGGAGGTTCCAGTGGGAGGGGCGGGTTTCTTATCTATTCATAAATTCTGTAGCCGACTACACTGTGTCCCTGGTACCTTGCTGTTCTCTTCCAGCCCTTTCCCTCCAAACCCACTGGAGGTGACACTGCCAGTCCCACTGGGTACCACTGCTGCCGCAGCCCCACCAGCCCCCCTTGCTACTGTTATCCTTGATGCGCTTGGACTCTTAAGGTGCCTAAGCCACTTGCTGGTCCATGATGACACAGGAGAAAATGCTTCTCCCACTCTGTGTCCTGCTTTGTTGGGGCTGGAGGTAGAAGGGTGTGATTGTGTCCACCCCAAAGCAGTGCTTCTGGAGTCCAGGGTCTACTAGGGTTTCCATAAAGCAGTACTTTCACTTTTTAATTACCTCCCATCCACAAAGGACTCAGATATGAACACATAGGGAGGAAGAAGAGGATAACTTAGTAACTCCATGCCATTCTCAGAATTGCCCCAACCCCCTTTCTGGAATGCACTTGCCCCAAGCTTCACCTTCTGTCCCTCCTACAGATAGACCTCTGGTGACTCCCCAAACACTAGAAAGTACTAGTACTCCAGCAACACTTACACACTGGGTATCATTTGAGAGAACCTGGACACTGAGCCAGTTGGGGGTTACCACTCATTTGATACTTGTCACTATTATCTCCAGGCATCTCCATGGGCTGAGAAGCCTCCTGTGTTTTCCTCACCCTCCCTGCTCTCTTCTAAGTCAAATTGGGTGGAACTGAGGTATAAAGGCCTTGAGATTAAGCCAGAAGGGGGTGATGGAGTCCTGTGCCCCAGGCCTCTCTCCCTAGTTTCCCACCTCTCTGGTGGAGCCTTCCTCCCGCTCCTCCTGATTCTCACCCTAAGACCTGGTAGGCCAAGAGCCAGGTGCTCTATTGAGTCAGGTGACAAGTTGCAATGATGGCGAGTGCTGACGCTGCCATGCATAGAGAAGGGGGTCCCCTTGGTTATTTGACACCCCCCTCCAAGTCTCCATCCATTCAGACAGACAAGAAAAGCCTAAGGGATGTCGCCCTTGAGCCTGTTCTCCAGGAGCCTGGCATAGCTCCTGCCTAGGCCTTTTGGGGTTCCCCAGGCCTTGCTGGGCGGATGTGGGCAGACCTGATACATTTGTCCAGAATGGGACTATTCTTTTTGCAGTCATGAACAACCTCTGTTCCATCTTTTCTTCCTGAACTTCTTTCTGTGAGAACATCTCTGAGGTTTACTTCCCTTCATTGTGATGTGTGGTCAGAAAACAGCAGGTGAACCCCTGCTGTGTTGCATATTACCCTGTAACTGGCTCGATGCCACTCTGGGGCCTGAGGTGGTCTGTGACAGCAGAGGCAGTGCCACACCTTCTAAAGTCCAGAGAGCCTCAAGCTCCCCGGGTTGGCTGGCAGTCTGCAGAGAAGGGAAGTGGCTGCCCGTCTGCCCTCTCTGTTGCTCTCTGTTTGATGGGTCACTGAGCTACAGAACTTGTGCCCCAGGGCCTTAGAGATTTAATGAAATTACTCTTTCCAGAGTTATTTACTCTTGGCCCTGCCCAGTGAGACCCAGACGTGAATCCAGAGAGGGCTGGGCCAGGAGAAAAGTCCAAGTGGTGATGACTGTGTTATAGTCACACCTCCAAAGGCTGGGGCTTTATGACTAGATCAGGCTTATGCTTAACTTTCTTTCCTTTAGGGTGACCTTCCTGTCTCCTAGAGGACTGCTCAGGCCCTGGTAGGCCTTCCCACCCCATCCCACCCACTCTCTTGTCACTGCACAGGGCTGAGATCCTGTGGTGGGCACAGCTCAAACTGGGGACCAACTCCCACCAGCCACACTCGCTGCCCGTCATTGTAGCAAGTGTGTGTGTATGTGTACTCAAGACTAATAAGTAAAACTCCCTGTTAACATTGTATTAGAGAAATCTTCATCCACAGAAGAAGAGAGAGTGAAATCAGTTCCTGTATACCCATCACCCAGCTTTGACAATTAGCATCATTCTGTCATTTTTCTTTGATCTATTCTCCCGATCTTTCCAATTTTTCCCTTTGGTGGGGTGTTTTAAAGCAAAGCCGACTTCACTTGTAACACTTCAATATGTATACCTAACAGATAAAGGCTTTTAAAATGTCACTGCAATTCCATTACTGCAATGATGATTCCTTTTTGTTAGATGCTCAGATATGGAAGGTAGATGATGCTGTATTTAATTTTGTACTACTTTGTTTTAAATGCGCTTACTTTCATGTTTTTGTATCTTGCATTCTACTTATATTTCTTTTCAGGTGAACACTGCTTTCATAAAACGTATTCCTGTCTCTGCTGGGTGACTTTCACATCTGAATGCCCCTAACTCCCAATGCTCTGGATGCTGGTGGGCTCCTTTACTCAGTCCCAGAATCAATCCAGAAACAAACCACCCAGAAAAATGTAGATGGTGTGAAACGATCCCCACCAGTTAGGTGTGAAAATGGGTAATTTTAGAGCAAAAGCTATAAGGACTTTGCCCATGATGTAAATTGGCAGGCCTTCTCACTCTAAGAGTTGACGGGAATGAGAAATAACAATGGATGTAAGATAGGTTTTGATACATTCCTGAGTGACAGCACTAGAGCATAGGGCAACAGGAATACTCAGGGTGAAGCCCTCACGCTTTAATGGAACATTACGGAGAGAAAACTGTCAACTCCGTGTGCTAATCAAAGGTGTCAAATGGGCTCAAAAGAACATGGGGCTTTCTTGTGCATTTTTTTTTTTCTTTTCTTTTTAGAAATGAAATCTTGCTATGTTGCCCAGACTGGTCTCAAATTCCTGGGCTCCAGCAGTCCTCCCACTTTGGCCTCCCAATGTGCTGGGATTATAGGCATGAGCCACCACGCCTGGCCTGTATTGTGCATTTTGGAAAAAAAAAAAAAAAAAGTTCTGTATTCTTATTACTTGACCATTGCTCTTGGCCTTTCTTCTGGACATTTCATTGGTTTCTTCCTTTCTCTAAGATCCCCAAATATGGAGGGAAGATGATGCCAGAGTTACAGGAAACTGGCATTGTCATTAATAAATGCTTCTCAGACAATTTGAGTGGGACAGCAGAGGGATGTGGTGCCTGAGGCTGGAGGTGAGAAATCATGGGTTTTGGGTCATTTGGTCTCAGTTTTTTCTGAGTTTTCTGAGTTGTGTTTTTTGTTTGTTTGTTTGTTTGTTTTTAGCTTTTTTTGCCCAGTCACTGGGCCAGTTAGTTTTCTGGTTCCTGTTTGGATTTGTTTCCTCATCTATTAGACTTGAATCAAAAGTGGCCTGTGAGATTTTTCACATGACCACACACTGATGGATTGGTAGAGAAGACTTGGAGAGCCGGGGTGGGGAGGGCTATAAGGCTGACTGCAGGTTTTTAGAAAGTACTGCACTGATCCATTGGTGATGCCAATTGTCACAGGCCCAAGGTAGGGAAGTGGTAGTGTCACTGACACATATTTGATTTTCTTGGAACCAGACGCTTTTTTACATTCAGGTTCAAAGATTCTAGTTGCTGGAACTATACAAAGGAGCAGGCTTTCTCTGCCTTCCCCTCAAGGAGCCTCCCATGCAGGTGAGAAAAGACAGCATGGGAACCCATGGCGGAATGTGTCACAATGATATGGGCAACCTTGGCTGACTGCTTAATGCATGATTTAGAAAATAGTTGCCATGGGAGTGAAATCAATAGTATGGCTGGGGACAGAGTATTTTTACCAGGTTGGTTGTCAATTTGTAAAGCATGCAGAGAAACATTAGCTGGAGGCAGGACAAGGGTGGCAGCACCTATAGCTTAGAACACCTGTCACACCCTCTCCAGGAAGGAGTTATGACCTATCTTCAAAAGACATCTTTAAATGTCCCTTAAGAGGGACAGAATGCACCCTGGTTAAGAAGCCGTTGGGTGGCTACTTGCTTAACCCTGAGAAATGATGCACAGTTCCCAGGCTGCCCATCTGGTTCTCAAATTTTCATGAGACTCACTCTAATGACCAAGGGGGTGTGGTGAGGGCATTACTCAGGCGCCTGGGAGCCAGCCTCCAGGCTTCCATCTGCTATCTTTCTGGCATGAGCTGGGTACTCAGGGCGGCACTTTAAACCTCCGAACTTCTGCTCCTTCCCCTGGCCTGTGTCTAGGGACACCCACCTGGAATCAAGGCATGTTTGAAGGCGTGCTTAATTTAGTGTCTGGGAGACTTCTGAGAGGTGAGGATGAAAGAACATGGAAATTTACGGTGCGGTTATTCATGGGGAATGTCACCATTAGCAGCTGGCTTACAGAGATGGTGATCAGATCTCAGTGGTGACCCTGGGCTTAAATACGTTGAGGTGGCAAGTTTGAGCTGGGGTTGCACAGGGGGAAGGCAGATGAGATTATAGGGAAAAGCCTTTGAAGGCTTTACTTGTTTGGAAAACAGGTAGAACGTGTGTCAGCCAGCAAGCAAGCGATCTGGTTATTGCTCATCTCGCCTAACAAAAGCTTTTCAGAACTGCGAACTGCTTCCCCGTTCCATTGTCTAGAGTTTTCCCACGTGGAGCTGAAGTCATTCTAAAATTAGAAGGCTCATGTGTTCTACCCAGGTACAACATTGCTCACCTGCTCCAAATATGTGTCTATAACACAAGACACTTGGTATGTCTTAGTTTGGGGATAAAACCACATATACCTATTTGTGCTTACTTTAAAGAATGCTTAGAAGAGCGTTAGGAGGAAATGAGGGATTCTTCCTTTCCTCTCCAAGATTTATCTTTATCGCCCACATTCTCATTTCACCTTCTCATTTCACCTTCTACTTTTTGCAAAGAAAATTGTGCTGGGTCAGTGCCTTTTGAGCAAAGGTTGCTCAGGGTAGTAGACAGAACACAGGATATGCAATTCAGAATCGTAATTCTGACTCACTGGCTGCAACACCTTAATAGAGCTCTTAAATTTTCTTGAACCTCATTTCTGCCATCAATAAAATGAAGGAGTGGAATGAAGTCAATGTCTTTTCAAACTGAGTTACAGAATCACTTTACGGATTATAACCAATATTTTTAAAAGTGGAACCGAATAGTTTAGAATAGAGAATTTTAGAGTACATTACATGTAGGAAGGACAGGTACCGTTTCATGACTCTTGTTTTATTTATTAATAGATTCATATATTGGCATTCTGCCTCACTTTACTTGCATGAATTACATCCATATCGCTTCTATAATTTCCAGATTTGATTTATTCATAAATAAGAGCGTAGACACTTGCAGAGTAAGTACCACAAATCTTTCTAGACCTATAACATTCCCCCTTTCATCTCCCTAGTTTTTTTGTTTGTTTGTTTGTTTGTTTTTGAGATGGAGTATCACTCTTGTCACCCAGGCTGGAGTGCAATGGCACAATCTTGGCTCACCACAACCTCTGCCTCCCAGGTTCAAGTGATTCTTCTGCCTCAGCCCCCCCAGTAGCTGGCATTACAGGCACCCGCCACCATGCCCAGCTAATTTTTGTATTTTTAGAGGAGACAGGGTTTTGCCGTGTAGGCCAAACTGGTCTCAAACTCCTGACCTCAAATGATTCACCCACCTCAGCGTCCCAAATTGCTGGGTTTACAGGCGTAAGCCACCGTCCCCGGCCCTCCTAGTCTTTTATAGTTGTCTTATCCACCCATAACTTGACAGCAGTTCATCTTCATTTTTCCAAAACTCTCTACTTATAGAAACAACAGCTCTTTTCTTATGCACAGATATTTCATTAATTTACATAATATGTAATTAACTTACATAAGTACAATAATGAGTACAGCTGACATAAACAGGTTTGGCAACAAATGCAAATGGCCTCTTGGTAAATATATAACCTAACTGTTGAAAACAGAAATAGGCTCATAAACTAGAGTAACCAACTGAGCTTTTGCATGCTGAGGGCATTGGTGCAGATGCTTTAGCAAAGAAATGGAGAGTATGGGGTTGGGCAAGTCAGGGGCTTGATTTAAGCAGAGCTCAGTTAATAGAGCATCTACCATCTTCGAAAGAGGCAAGGCAAATGACAAAACTAATGGATGTGGATATGGACATAGCCGCCTGAGAAATAGCTTAACATTAATAGTGAACTGAATTCCTTAGTATTAGTAAGTGAAAACTTAAAAATTGTGTATGCCCTGTGACCCAACTATTGCACTTAGGGATCTGTTTTACAGAACAATCAGATGTTAGGTTATTATCCAGTAGAGTGAAAAGTAGCCAATGGCAACAAGAGGGAAATAGTTATGGAACAGGTAGACAGACAGGCTACTATATAGCCCTTTAAAATCATGTTGATGAGGAATGTTTAAAGATTGAGAAAATGCACATGATATTTACATAGAAAAAGTAGTATATAAAATTGGATGATGTAACTCAAATTTATAAACTACACACAGAGATGCAAAAATACAGGGCATATAGTTGTTCACATTAATGATCTCTGGTTAATGAGACTATACATGAATTTCATTTGCATTGTGCTTTCCTGTTTTTCCAGTGTCTAAAAAGAAAGAAGAGGTAGTGGTCGCCCTGCAGGTCTGTTGGTCAGTGTGCGCTGAGTGCAGGCTACCTCGGCCTTGCAGTCCAGTGACTGCAGCTGTCTCCGAGGCTCAGGCAGTACAGCTGTTTCTAGAGCATGGGGAAACAGTGGTGCCCTGCATGAGGGACACCCATTTTTGTAGCTTGGCTCCCAGGCCTCATTCCTCTGCACAGCAGCCCTCACAGGACCTTTGGTGTCTGGATGAGTTGGCCCCAACATTTGCCACTTGGCCTCAGAAATCTGGGAATGTTCATCCAAACTCTTCTTCAGTGCCTGTGACTCCTAAATATTGATCCACTTTGCAGAAATTTCAAGTACTTAACACTTCTAGGTTTCAACAGAGAGGTTGGGCCTTTCTGGGCACCCAGGGCTATGGTCAGTCTCTCAAATGTGAAGACTCTGAAACCAGACAGTCCAAGTTCAAATTCCACCTCTGCCACTTACTAGCTGTGAGACCTTAGGCAAGATACTTAACCTCTCTGTGCCTGGCTTCCTTATCTGTAGAATGGGAATAATAATAGTGCCTATCATAGGGCTGATGTGACAATTAAGAGTTGACTATAAAGCATTTGCATCTGTTTGTATACCTCGCAGCTACTCTAAATGTTAGCTGCTGCTGCTGTTATTACTACCCTTACTATCATTACTGGTGATGCAGATAGTGTGAAGCAAAGCTCTACCTTTATGGTTACTTTTTGCCACCTGGAGGTAAGTCCTACTGTAGTGGTCTTACATTTCAGTGTGCATAACAGTCATCCTGCTGACTCTGTTGAAATGCAGATTCCTAGGCCCTTACAACATGCGATCCAGAAATCTGCATTTTTAGTCATCAACCACATTTTGTTAGAGTTCGATGGGAAGATGAGACTGAATGTTCTGTCCTTATAGGCTGAGATGCTCTCACCAGAAGGTGACAGCACTTCCCCGTCCCCCAAGTTCTTGCTTTACCTCAGCCAGGCAGTGCTGGTCGCTGGGAGTCTGTGAAATGTGTGTGACCCAGGACTGACTTTCTAGTATTCACCCAGGACTTTGGTAAAGAAAAGCCAAAAACCTCAGAACTTGGGCCACCTCAAACCTCAAACCTCAAACATCTTCTCTTTCATTGGCCTTACTGTGATGAAATGATGAACACGGTGGCTTTCTGGTAAACATCAGCTCTGTTTTCTGGCTGTGCAAACTTAAACTCCTGGCTTCTGAGTTCAGAGATTGACCTGGAGCATCTGGTTATTTACTGATGAAGAGACCTGCAGCTATTTTAATCCAGCGAGGCTCAGATGTCCCCACAAGCAGGCTCTCCCACCGTTTGCTTTATGGATTTGTTCAGAATCTCCCTTCCTCGTTTCCTATCTTGAAAGTTACGGCCCAATTACCTTATCAGAATGTGTAATGGAAAGTGATTTCACACATCTGGCCTTTTTATCACCAGGCTGCATTGACTGAAATGTTTCTTAAATACCAAAACACAGGAGAAAATGGATTAGATGAAGTAGAATGGAGGGCCTCAGTTCTATTCACAATGTAGCCTGGGGCTCAAAAAGGGAAAGTTTTTTTTTTTTTTTTTTTTTCCTTCCTAGTTGTCACTTAGCAGCTTCAGGAGGAATCCCTCTTTTTGGGTCTTTTTTCATTTTGACTTTTAGGGGCTTGGATTTAATGAACATCTCTCCCTGCCTTGCACAGTAGGTCCAGAAAGGTTTTTTTAAGATCTTGAAAATGAAACATGTCAGGCATTGCTATGAAATCTGCCACAAATGAATCTTCCTGGTGTTCTTAGGTATGAAAAATAGAAATATAATCACCTAACAGTCCATGGGAGCCTCTATAAAACTCAGTTTCTAGCAGGCTTTCTACCTGATATCCTGTTAAATAAACAGCCCAGCACAGTGAAAGGCTCTAGAAACCTAGATGCACACCTGAACAAATGATAACCAGATTGCAGTTGCCATTGTGGGCAATTTCTCAAGGTTTCAGCCCTTGATCAATGCTTCCCAACCTTTTTCAGAATAAAGATCCATTTTTAACATCAAAACTGTGTGAGACCCCACAGAGAGTAGTTGTGCTTTTACTATTAACCTAAATTACGTATATATATATATATATTTTTTTTTTTATTTTTTTTTTTGAGACGGAGTCTCACTCTGTCGCCCAGGCTAGAGTGCGGTGGCCAGATCTTAGCTCACTGCAAGCTCTGCCTCCCGGGTTCTTGCCATTCTCCTGCCTCAGCCTCCCAAGTAGCTGGGACTACAGGCGCCCGCCACCTCGCCCGGCTAGTTTTTTGTATTTTTTAGTAGAGACGGGGTTTCACCGGGTTAGCCAGAATGGTCTCGATCTCCTGACCTCGTGATCCGCCTGTCTCAGCCTCCCAAAGTGCTGGGATTACAGGCTTGAGCCACCGCGCCCGGCCTTAACCTAAATTATATTAAATAAATGAATAAACATGGTCAAAAGCTGCTATGAGAACTCAGTGACACTTTAAAATGAATTTGTATTTTATCAATCACAATAGTATTTATATAATAATATGAATTAACATTTATAGAGTACTCCCTATATGCTGGGTGCTGCTCCATTTAGCTTTATTTATTTCTACAACTCTAAGAAGAAGGTACTACTATTAGCTCCATTTTACAGTTGGCAAAATTGAGGCACAGAGAAGTTAAGTAACTTGCCCAAGGTCACCTAGTTAGAAAGTGGCAGAGCTGGGATTTAAACCCAGGTAACTGGTTGCAGAGTTCTAAGCACTTCACCACTATGTTTCAAAAATGTACACACACACAGATACACGTACATCTCACTCAGACCACAGATGTTATTTGAGGGGAGATTAACAAGCACTTTGCATTAAATAACTGTGTGACTCTCTTTCTTTCCCTTCTTCAAGACAGATTGGAAACCACTTTCTTGGGTTTTTAACCCTTCATTTCATTAAAATTTAGACATACAGCTTAAAGCCAGGTATGTGTGTGTAGAACTATGTGTGTGAGTGTGTACATGTATACATATATACAAATGCACATGTGAGTATATGCATGTATGTATATCTAAGCTTTTATTTTTATCTTATCACAAAACTATGGAATCTTTTCTGTGTGTATGTATATGTTTGGTTTTGATACAGAGTCTTGCTCTGTTGCCCAGGCTGGAGTGCAGTGATGCTATCTCAGCTCACTGCAACTTCCACCTCCTGGGCTCAAGTAATCCTCCCAATTCAGCCTCCCAAGTAGCTGGAACTACAGGCACATGCCACCACACAGACTAATTTTTGTGTTTTTTGTAGAGGTGAGTTTTTGCCATTTTGCCCAGGCTCATTTCGAAGTGCTGAGCTCAAGTGATCCACCCGCCTCAGCCTCCCAGTGTTGGGATTACAGGCATGAGTCCCCGTGCCCAGCCTGTATACATTTTCTTCCACTCAACAAACACTAACTTGTTTCCTGCAATGGACTTTGTTCTGTGGTGGCTAGGTTCTTATTATTATAAATGTTTTTGCACAAATCTGGTCACAAATAGATGTTTCCTAAAAGAGTCTTTTCGTGAATTGACTAAAGATGACTGTGTCAGTAGGCTTGTGAAGCACAGGGGATTGAACCTGTCAGACTCGAAAGTCACAGAGTCAGTGGGGATGAAAACACAGCCTTCCCTCTCCTTAGCTTGATTCTGTGCACAGAGCTCGCCATCTGCTAGCCACCTTGGGTGTATGTCCAAAGACGAGGCCTCTAGGTCACAGCAAATGCATCGTTTGATTTCCGCTTTTCATTAACATGTGAGGAAATCATGCCTTTTTATTATTTAAATTTGGCTTGATGAAAAGTTGCCTAAAAATAAAAACTCTAAGTATTTGGTAGCACAGTGGTTAAAGTCAGGAGCCAGATGACCTAGATAATCTTAACTGTGTCCCCTGGGGACTATGACCTTTGGCAAGTTTCTTAACCACTCTGTGCCTCAGTCCCCCATCTGTAACATGGAGATAACAGCAGAACCTACCCCACAGGGTCTCCGTGAGAATGAAATGAGAGAATATACCTAAAGCATTTAGAACAGGGCCAGGCTTACATAGGACACAGGTTAAGTCCTATGTAAGTATTTGTTATAATTATTTTCATTTAGATTTACAGAGACAGAAAGCAATAACATACAAGTAAGAAATGGCATCTGAAATACCAAGATGGCCCGAGCCAATTGATGGCAGAGACATGATTTGAGCTTAAAGTCATAAGGGCCATGACAGGATCAATCTCATGACTCAACACTAAGGAGTTATTTTCGACACTTAAAGAACAGATCAGCTGGGCATGGTGGCTCACGCCTGTAATCCCAGCACTTTGGGAGGCTGAGGGGGCGGATCACTTGAGGTCAGGAGTTCAAGACCAGCCTGGCCAACATGGTAAAATCCTGTCTTAGCCAGGCATAGTGGTTCGCACCCATAATCCCAGCTACTCGGGAGGCTGAGGCATGAGAACCACTTGAACCCAGGAAGTGAAGGTTGCAGTCAGCCCAGATCATGCCATTGCACTCCAGCCTGGGCGACAGCGTGAGACTCCATCTCAAAAACAAAAACAAACAAAAACAGATCAAAGGAAGCCACACTTTGGCTGTTGGGAAGTGGGGTCATGGAACCCGCTATTCCAGTATTTGCCAAAACACTGAGCTTTACTTTTAGAATTACGGCACCCAAAGCAGAGAAAACACACCCCTTCAGTGGTTTCCTTTACTTATGGGAGATGTGGAATGTTTTGCACTATTCCAGCAACAAGATTCAGGAGGAACATTGAGAAATTGGAGGGAACCACCAGAGCTGCTGTGTGGAAAGGCTGAAGGTCAGAGAAGCAGAGGCACGGGAGAGCAGAAGAGGAAGGTGAAGGAAGGTTTCAGCTCCCTGCAAGTGCCCAGCCACACAAGCACAGAAGTGAAAACGGCAGGACCATTTGCTTGAGGAAGTCATGTTCTCACTTGCTCGCTCACTCCATGGAAGCCCTTTTCACACTGTTCTTTAAAATACAAACAGGTTGCTCTCCTTTGGTGTGAAAGGGTCAGGGAGAGGTGATGATCACAGGTGGAGACTATTCATAGCACTTTATGTGGGAAAAGTTAGTGCCTAATTTCCTTTTTGATGTTAATGCTGTAAGAATTGAAGTGGGACTACAGGTTAGAAATGTATAAAGATGGAAAATAATTAGATCCTTAAATGGAGAGTATACCTAATTGGGGAACTAGAGCTATTTGGGATTACATTCTTTACCATCTGGGGGACAACGTGGAAGAAAATCATACCTGCTCAAAAAAAGAAAAAGTTCTTTGGTACCCTGGAGAAAGACGGTATTGTTATACTGAAGGGCTCTTTGGCCCAATTTAAGGTGACCTTCTCTCTTTCTTGTTTAAGCTATTTTTGTGAGTGAGCAGGAGGGCTTACTGCAGAGGGCTGTGCTGGGTATCAGAGATGAACCAAGGACAGTCATTGCCCTTGGGTTCTTCTCAGTGGTGAAGGTGACAAATGGAACTGCAAACCATTGCCTGAATTGAATGATTGCCTGCCAGACTTGTGAACAAAATTGTGTTAGGAAGGATGCAGGCTGTCCTCTCTTGAGGGCACTGAAGAAGTTTCCCTGGAAGAGAAAAAAAAGAAATTGCAAACAAAGAGCACTTTAAAATTTTTTTCTTTAAAAATTTTTTGGACAAAAAAACATGTGTGGTGTACTTGTTCCAATATATGAATACACTGGGGCATGGCCAAATCAAGCTAATTAACAGATGCATGAGTTCACGTACCTAAGACCCTCATCACATAACAAATACAAAAATCAACTCAAAATGGATGAAGACTTAAAAGTAAAATCTGAAACTGTGAAACTACTAGAAGAAAACAGGGAAAGAGCTCCATAACATCAGTCTCTGCAATTTTTTTTTTTTTTGGAGACTGCCTTAAAAGCACAGGCAACAAAAACAAAATAGAGAAAAGGAGTACACCCAATTCAAATGCTTCTGCACAGCTAAGGAAACAATCAACAGTGTGAAGAGACAACCTATGGAATGGGAGAAAATATTTGCAAACCGTACATCTGATAAGGGGGCTTATATGGAAGCCTACACAGGGAGTTCCCATATAAAGAACTCAAATGGCTCAGAGCAAGGGTGCCCAGGGCCAGCTCTTCTAGGAGAGAGAGCGCCTTTGACTTAGGATACAGTGGAGGCAGCACCAGACAGTCTGTTTTACTGCACTGGGGCAAGGAGCTGAGTTGAGCAGTTCTTCCTCCCTACTGGTCACGTTTTGAGTTAAAATGATCAACCTTGGTAAAGAGTATTGGTACTATAGGGCTATTCAAATAGTTGCTCTTGGAAAAAAATAGTACTGACTCATTTAGCCACAAGAATTCTCCAAAAGTACATTTTGCCATTAAGACGACGAGTTAACTTTTTTTTTTTTAAACTCTGCTTAAGTAGTATAACTTTGTGAGTGAATGTAGCCCCTGAACCAGGATGTTTGGGGAGAGAGCTTTGATGATACCAATATTTTAAAATATCAGTGTATTTTTATTGGTGTTGAAAGGCTGCTACTACTAAAAATCTGTCCTGGCTAACACGGTGAAACCCCGTCTCTACTAAAAAAATTAATTAATTAATTAATTAACTGGACGTGGTGGCGGGTACCTGTAGTCCCAGCTACTTGGAAGGCTGAGGCAGAACAATGGCATGAACCCGGGAGGTGGAGCTTGCAGTGAGCCGAGATTGTGCCACTGCACTTCAGCCTGGGCGACAGAGCCAGACTCCATCTCAAAAAAAAAAAAAAAAAAAATTGGCCCAGGGAGGATTCTCAGTTAATATTTTTGTTTTTAAGTAAAAGAGTTCCTGATGCCCAGGCCACTTGCATGCGGTACCTCCTTGAAGAGGTTGTCCCCAGAAGCCTCTGGCAGCTCTGTCTAGAACTGCATCGTCCAATATGGCAGCCGCATGCAGCTGTGGAGCGCCTGACACATGGCTAGTTCCAAAGGAGATGTGTTGAAAAATAGATACCATATACCATATTTTGGAGACTTAGTACATTAAAACTGAATATGTTATCAATAAATGTTTATATTGTTTGTTTATTGAAGTCACACTATTTTGACCTTATTTAGTTAAACTAAATACATTATTCAAATCAATTTCACCTTTTTATCCTAAAGGTGGCTACTAGAATATATAAAGTTACTTATGCGGCTTACATTTATTTCACAGTTTCAGAACCTTGTAACACATTTGTTTTCACTCACATCCTTTCCTTCAATCCTGGGTTTCTCCCCAAATGCCAGCCCCAGGGTCATCTTTCCTCAGTCTCACCCCAATATTGTGCTGCAGCCAGATGTTGAGTGCTTTCTCATGTCCCCCCTGTACTTGTGAAAATGCCCTGCATAGGGATGAACCCCTAGTGCAATGTCTGACACAATAGATACAAAATAAAAGTTGAGCAAATAAATGAATACTAGCTCTCTGTAACTCACAATTTCTTTATAAAGAAATGAAGTGCAGAAAGTTAATATGGCATTGAGGTTACTTCTAAAAGTGCAGACCACAGGCTGTTGGCATAAGAATCACCCAGAATGCTTGTAAAAATTAGGATTTACTCCAGACTAAAAGGTTCAGTCAGAAGATGTTAAATTATGCTGCAGTGACAAAATTTCACTGGCTTAACAGCAGGTTTAACTCTCGGTCACTCGGTGTCTACTCTGGGCCCTGGGATATTCCCCAGGAAAACTGATAGTTCAGGTTAGAGCTCCATATCAGCAAGTGGGATCCACCGGCAGGCTGGGTGCTCCCGCCTAGATATGCGTTACTTGTCAGTGCTCACATTTCATTCCCTGAAACAACTCATATGGCCATACCTAGCTCCAAGGAGATGGGGAAGGTCTCTGCATACCTAGAAGTAGAGGTGAGTGTATATTGGTAAGCAATGGGAATGTCTGCTTCACAGGCCAAATGCAAATCTCAGAGGGAGGGTCTGGGGATCTGCATTTTTAACTCCCCTGGTGATTCATATTCACTGTAAGTTTGAGGACCATTGAGTAGAACAAGAGTTCTCAACTATGGCTACACATTAGCATTACCTGGGGAGTTTTAAAAACACTAGTGTCCTGGCCCCACCCCAGACATTCTAATTTACAGGGCCTGGGGATGGCATCTAGGCATCAGTAATTTTTAAAACCTCCCCCAGGGATTCTAGTATGCAGCCAGGGTTGAAAACCACAAGTGTAGGGGAAAAAGAGGGAAGGACTCTGGAATCCTGACTCTTAACACAGACCAAATCTGGTTTTGCATGTCTGTTGATGGCAGTAAAGATCAAACGAATGTGAAAGCATTTGTCAACTATAATATAAAACAAATAGTGGCCATTATACACTGGCAGGTGTGGACTTTTATGCAAACTAGATCTGTGCAAGCTGTCATATATGTATGACATGATCTCACTGCCACACATAAAACCAGGAGAGGAGGGGCAGCATCCACCACACCTTTGCACCTGCCACCTTTTATAGTCAGTAAATGGGTGGTCCCTTCTACCTCCCCTCCCCTCCACTTATCTTGATGATAAAGGAGATAAAGAGAAGAAAAAACTCATTCCTTGTCTTGATTTTTTTCTCTCCAGCCTGTTCCAAAACCCTTAGCCCAAGCCCTGTTCCCTTACTCTCTGTTAACCTGAAACTACTGGTGCCTCAAACCTCTGGTCTTCTGCAACCTCATCTCCTCCTCTTCCTGCAGCCTATTTCCCACCTGCCACCTAGTCCCATGCCAGGAAACGCAGGGCCCTGGGGGAGCCCCATGCCTGCTGGCTGATGGCTTGAACAGCATAAGGAATCCATATTCTCAGAAAATTTGTGCCCAACATTGTCCCTGGTGGTATTTTTAAGAATGGCAGATTCAGCAGCACTCTGAGAGATGAGGTATGCAATAGGTAAGACCAGCTTTTGTGAGCTGCTCCAGCTCTGTCACCCACTTTTTATAACATTCTGTTTCCTGTGGATTCTGAGATCTCACCAAATGATTTGCAAACAAGCTCTTGGAATGCTACTGTTATGTAAACTGGAAATTGTACCGACAGTCAGTTTTCTCTGGTCATAAAAATCCCACATTGGCTTTCTTCCATTGGCAGAGCTAAGAGTTAATGCTGGAATAAGCTGTTTTTAGTTATTTTTTCTCTTGTGTCTAACAATTTTCAAGGCAGAACAATGCAAGAGTACCTCAAGTAAATAACTGTAACACCTTTTGTGAAAAATACAGATTTGTGCATTCTATATGAATTAACTTTAAAAAATGATGGAAAGAATTGCTCAGCCTGGATAGCTGTGATATAGGTTCTGTAAAACGATTCTTACTGGTCAGGCTGACATGGCCAAGGTTCTTGGTAGTGGAAGTTTTATGTCAAGCAGCAGATCACAGGTCATCACCGCCTTTTCAAAAGCTGGAGGCCACTTTCTCTTGTCCTACCCACCATCCTGACCCTCCTTTCTACAGCTGGTTCTTAATCAGAAGTTAGCAGGGCTGGGATGCAATGTGCCCAACAGAGAAGATGCTCAAGGAGCTCAGCTCCTTGTAGGCAATGACCACTGGTGCAGGCTTTTCTTATTTCAGTGCCTCTCATATAGTAGGTGCAGAAAGTGCTTTTCATTATTTTATGCATGGTGCTAGGTCTGCTTGTGGACCTTGGAGATTCTCTGAATTGAACAGAAATGCTTAGCAATCTTAAAATGAGCCTCCTAAGTTAAGATCTATGTCATATACTTTGTTGCAAAGAAAATAGTTAAAAATGTGTGTAAGCTTCTGGTTTAAATGGCAAACCCAATACTGCATCCGTCATATCAACAGCTACGAGAACATACATAGTAACATACTCTTGGAGTAAAGTCCAAGCTCTCCCTTGCTCTGCAGAGCCCTGCCAGGTGCAACACCCATTCCCTCCCTATCTGTGGCTCCTACCTGTTCCTCCTTACTTTCTATGCTCCAGTTCCCTGGACTCCTTTCTTTTCCCCAGATGGATCAGGTCCTTCTCTAACTTCTAGGCTTTGCCCTTGCTCCTCCTCCTGCCTGGAATGCTCTTTCCCCAGTTTTTCCAGTAGCTGACTCATTCATGTCTTTGGGTCTCAGATGTACTTCACCATTCCAGAGAAGTTTTCCCTGCATGGTGATTCTGGCAGTAGCTCTTCATCACGTCTCTGTGCATTTCCTTAGTAGCACCCAGTGCTGTCTATAATGATTTGTTTATTTACTTATTTGCCTGCCTCCTCCATTAGACTTAAGTTCCTTGAGGGCAGGGACCTTGTCTGTCTAGTTAATTAATGGATCCCCAGTGCCCAGCACAGTGCATGACACATACAAGACACTTGATATTTTGTTGAGTGAGTAAATGAATGAAGGAAGTAAAGAAGGAAGGAACACTATGCACCATACCAAGTGCTTTATATCACCCATTTCGTCTTTATAACATTCCCTATTGATTCATGGGGAAATTGAGCCCCAGAGAGTTTCAGTGACTTGCCCAAGGTCAGAATTAGTCAGTCACAAAGAGCCAAGATTTGATCTCAGGTTTGTCTGCCTACAAAGGTTTGTGCCAGAGTCAGGTCTGAGGTTATGGTTCAATATTAAGTTTTTGCCTCTTTCTGTATCTTCATAGGTATAATAGCAGAAAGTATTCTGTTTTTTTCCTATGGCTCAAAATGTTTGGTCCACGGCCTTTGAAATAGGTCCTTTCCTGCTATTTTCTGCAAAAGAACTTGGTGGTAACCAGAAAGCATTCTGTTAGGAGCATATCTTGGAGGGAACTGTGGAGATGTGCTTGAGAGTGAAGATTATGAGTGACTCTTATTTGAGAAGCAATATGTGTCTTAAAGTCTCATTTATAGAAAACAATAAAAATAATTTATGGCGGCAACTGGAAAGCAGTGCCCAAGCTTCAGATAACAGTGACAATGCTCTGGCAGCACCACCTCCTTCCCCCAGTCTCGGGGCATTCCGGTTCACATATATGGGTGCGGCAGCAGATTTGCAGTGTTCAGCTGAGATCTCCATGGCAGCCAGGCTCCTCAGTGCTCAGGAGCCTCTGGTTGGAAAAGAGACAAATCACTATTTCTACAAATTATATCAGTATATATCAAGGAAACACACACGAACCTCCACAAATGCCTATTAGAAATCTTAAAAGTAGCCAGTAGGGTGCAAGTAAGAAAACAGTCAGTAGTTTTCCTATAAAACATTAATAACCGATTAAAAATTATACTGAGCAGCAGGGAAAAACGGGGAATTATTATACTATTCAAAGGGTAGCATGTTCCAGCTATGCAAGATGAAAAAGTTTATTGATCTTCTGTACAACATTGTGCTTATAGTTAATGATATTATACACTTAAAAGAAACCCCCTCAAGGCCAGGCGCAGTGGCTCACGCCTGTAATCCCAGCACTTTGGGAGGCCGAGGCGGGCGGATCATGAGATCAGGAGATCGAGACCATCCTGGCTAACACGGTGAAACCCTGTCTCTACTAAAAATACAAAAAAATTAGCTGGGTGTGGTGGTGGGCACCTGTAGTCCCAGCTACTCGGGAGGCTGAGGCAGGAGAATGGCGTGAACCTGGGAGGCGGAGCTTGCAGTGAGCCGAGATCGCACCACTGCACTCTAGCTTGGGCGACAGAGCAAGACTCCATCTCAAAAAAGAAAAGAATCCCACTCAAATGACAATAATCATAGTAACAATAAATATACTGGAGAGAATCACCTTCAAAATAGTTGTAAAATATAGACTATAGACCAAGTAGAAATAATCTTTAAAAGATGTGTCAGAATCTATTTGAAGAATACCATAAAATTTCCTTTTAAGGTAATTCATTTGACTAATAGAGAGACCTGTGCCCCTGGGAAAGCAAAAGGTTATAGAACTGTTCTTCACATTATTACTTTAGAAATCCAAGACAGTTCTAGTTACTCTTTCCACAGGATTAGGATGAATAAGGGGGAACTTAACTCTGTGATTCTAAAGTTCACCTTTAAGGCACAAGAAAGTGCTGATGTAAAATGTGGAGAGATTTGTACCTCCAAATATTAAAAAACATTAAAACACTGAAATAATTAAAACATTGTGACACTGGGACAAGAATAGACACATTCATGAGCCAGCATGGCAAGCTCCAAAAGAAATCCACTTATGCATAAGTTGACATGTGACAGTAGTGGCATTTCATATCCATTGGAAATGAGCAGATCATGTCACAAATGATTCTGAGATGGTAGGTTAAACATTTAAAAAGAATCTAGATCTAAAAACATAATGACATTCTAAAATAAGTTCTAGGTGATTGAAATACTTTTTAAATAGAAGCATAAAATTTCTCCAGGGAAATAAGTGGATATTTATATAGTTTACACAAAAGGAAGACTAATCAGAGCATTGAAAACAGAAAACATAAAGGAAAATAGACACATAAAAATAATAATTTTCTGAACATCTCCTGAAAACCACTATAAGTAAAATCCATATTTGCTAGTGTTTGAATCCTAAAGAGGATTTATATCCTTAATATGTAAAGTACACTTGCACACCAATAAAAATTTTAATGCATCAGTAAGAGAATAAGTCAATTATTGCAATAGGCAAGTCACAGAAGAAAAACTACATATGGCCAATAAACAAAGAAAAGATGTCCAGCCTTACTAGTCATCAAAGAGATGCAAATGAATGAGATATCATTTTCATTGGTCAAATTAGTGAAGATAAAAATAAGTGCTGGCACACAAAGCAGATAAGGTCGGAGACTTGTTGGGTGTATAAATTGTACAACATTTATGACAGCCATTTGGTAATACTTATCATAAGGCTGAAAAATAAGCCCTGCTTATCTCTTGGCCCAGAAATAACACTTCTAAAAATTTATCCTAAGGAAATAAGCATGGGTGGATTTGTGCCAACACTTAGCTTAGTGTTCATTGCAGCCAGATGCTTATCAGGAAAACTCCAAGCACTGAGATGGTAAGAGATGCTGGGGAAGGGTTAGCATTGCTTTGGAATGGATCAGCAGGGCTTATGTCGATGTTATTGGGCCACAGAGAACATCTTGTACTCAAGTCATTGGCAGGGGGTTGAATGAGGCATACATGTAATTGGCTATGATGCATTTGGTGGTCTATTGTTTGGGGTGTTTTTTCTCCCCATTTTGATGGAAGTTTTTCAAGTTTGTATCTTTCAAGTTACTTTGGATTTTCGGTCAAATTTCTCATTGACAGTTTTGCCATTACACACCTACTTATGTTTGTGTGGACATAGACATTTGCTTGAATTTCTGACTTGTATTGGCCCTTGGCTTGTAATTGTATGAACAAAAAGTATAGATTTCCTCTTCCTACTGCTCTAACTTGTTTTGCATTTTAGAAGGGACATCAAACTGGAAAAGTATTTTTTCTACAGACAACAAACAGATGATTGAACAAACAGAAGGAAATAATTTTCATTTGGTGCGGAAGGCTGAAATGTGGTCCCCCAAAGATGTCCAACTCATATTGTCCAGAAACTCTGACTGTGTTACCTTACATGGCAAAAGGGACTTTGCAGGTGGGGTTAAGGACCTTCAAATGGGAAGAGTATCTTGGATTATCTGGGTGGGCCCAGTGTAACAACAGGACCTTTATAAGAGGGTGGGAAGAGGGTCACAAACAGAAGAAAAGATGTGAGGAGGGAAGCAGAGGTTGGAGTGATGCAGCCTCAAACCAGAGGATTCAAGCAGATTCTAGAAGGTGGAAAAGATGAAACAGATTCTCCCCTACAGTCTCCAGAGGGAACCAGCCCTCATGGTGATGACACCTTGAGTTTAGCCCCATAAGACTCATTTCAGACTTCTGACATCCAGAACTATGAGATAACGTGGGTGATTTTAAGTCAGTAAATTTGTGGTAACCTGTTATAGCAGTGATGGGAAACGAATGCATTTGGAAAAGGAGGAAAAATCAAATTTGTACTAATATAGAGCGTATACACAAGTTGGTCCTGAGTGGGAAGTTCAGAGGCCTAGATTCTAGTCCCAACCTTAGGAAGTCACCTCTTTTTTGTTTGTTTGTTTTTGAGACAGAGTCTCGCCCTGTCGCCCAGGCTGGCGTGCAGTGGCGCGATCTGGGCTCACTGCAAGCTCCGCTTCCCGGGTTCACGCCACTCTCCTGCCTCAGCCTCCCGAGTAGCTGGGACTACAGGCACCTGCCACCACACCCGGCTAATTTTTTTTGCATTTTTAGTAGAGACAGGGTTTCACTGTGTTAGTCAGGATGGTCTCGATCTCCTGACATCATGATCCACCCGCCTTAGCCTCCCAAAGTGCTGGAATTACAGGCGTGAACCACCGCCCCTGGCCGGAAGTCACCTCTTTAGAGCTCCTTTTCTTCATCACTAAGGTTGCCTTCTTGCTTTGAAGTTCTGTTCCTCCTTAAGCATTTGTTTACCATCATTAGATACATCATTGTTATGGCCCTGATAAGTATGGGTGAGGCTGCTGAGTAGATTTTAGTTTCTTTGTTTTGAAAGCTGGTTACACTGTTGTTAGCATTTTCCTTTTTGGGGTGGGTGCTTGGGTGAGTAGTGTGTTCTCATATGGGGGATTCTGAAACATTTCAGAGGGTACTGTGGAGGCAAACACAGAGGTTAGAAGCCATCAGAACCAAACCAAATTGGGGGTGGAGGCCTCACCATCTTCCATAGTGGTCCTAGGTCTTTCTGCAAAGATATCCTAAAAGATTCCTCCTACCCAGACTCCTATGCTAAAATCACTGCAAAAGTTTGCACATATAGAATGAGAAGTTTGAAGCTATAGTGTCATGTCAAGGCATGCAGAGGAACAGCCCAGGTTTGCCCGGTCACTTGTCCAGAAGGGAAGGTGGGCCTCCTGAGTCTCCTCACATGCTCTCTGGCCCACAGAAAGCCACAGTCAGTGCTACTAAAGGAAACTGAAATGTGAATGCTGAGAGTCACTGCTTGATTCTACAGGGTATATGGCATGTTTAATAATTCGGTACGTGGAGCATTTGGGTTTTATCATGTACATTCTTTCATCTATATGTAAGCACAGGAACCATAATATTCATTACCATTTGAGATTGAATGTATGAAAGATAAATATATACATGTAGTGTTCATATTTGTATATGTGCCTATAGGGAATGAGGGCTACATTTTAAATTTTTTAAGTGAGAACGAGTTTTAAAATCAGAATGAATTAATCTTATAACCATTGGATACAAATTGCTATAGAATTTAGCATTCTAACTAAATGCAGTTATTTTTTTTATCAGGGAGTAACATGAAAGGCACCTCTGTTTTTCAGAGCACACTTGAAGCACAATTGGTGATTAAGAAACATGTAAAAGGGTCGTAGTTATGACATGTTAACCCAACATTTGGAAAGGTTGTGAAATAGAACCTGGATTTTGAAGTTAAAGATGAGAATATGGAAAACCCCTACTTTACACAAATTCAGTTCAGTAATCAAAAGGGATGTCCAGAAACATCAAGGTGAACAAAGCCTCCTACAGTGAGTGAAGAAAACAGAAGCCTGGGCTTGAATCACCAGACAGTCCTGGGGCGCTGGCATGGCCCTGGTGCCAACCAGCAGAGCATCCTTAGACAAGTCACCTAACCTCTTGTTTCTGTTTCCTTGTCTATGAAATGGGAAAATAATGCTTGTTTGCCTGGCAATGGTGAGAAATGGGGCACGCAGCTACTCATCTTGTCCACGCTGGACCTCAAGGGACCACAGACCAGCTGAGAAGATGCCAGGGTCATGCTCGATTGTCCATGATCCAAGCCAGAGCCCATTAATTCCTGCTCGAGAGTCCTCTCCTCTGGGCTCCACCTTCACCAGGTGTGGAGAAGGAAATAGCACATTCAAGTATTTGTTAAGGTGACATTATAGGCTATGGGGTAGCTTGCAACAACATAGGACAAGCTTGCTGTCTCCCCTTCCCAACCCTGGCTGTGTCAGGTCCCAAAATTATGTCTGTATTCTTGCCTTCCCTCATTTCTTCCCTTCTTGATACTTTTTCCTCTCCCTGTATCACCATAAATTGGAGTGTGGATACCAACCTCACGCAGGTCTAAGATCCTGTGAACATAAGGCATGATTTGCTCATGGTTTTTCTTTTCTGCAGCAGCTAGCCAAGTATTCCTGCACAAGGAAAGAGCTAAGTTAATATTTGGTAAGAAATAAAAAAATGTAGAATTGAAGTTCTCACCTACAAGAAGCTGGAGATGTGCCATTGTGCAGCTCATTTACTGGGTTTATGCACTCTTACTCCGTGATGTGTGCAGTGCTGCCCTGGGACTTCCCAAGGGATGAGGGCAGGAGACTGACAGAGCCATGGAATCTTGCACAGGGCAGGGAAGCCATATGTGAACCTTTCCTTAGGGGGCCGGAGGACAGCAAAAAGTGTCTTTTGCTCATAAAGGAAGAGCCCTTTCAAGAATAAAGGCAGTGCCAACAGTCATGTGCATGGGACCCTGTTATGCCGCTGTCTCCGGGAAAGGGGCATAGCTGGCTGGGGACAGGGTAAGAGGGAGACTTGACGTTGTACACTTTTGTCCTTTTTGAATTTTCTAGAAGATAAAGGGAATGAACAACCAAGTTTCATATAGGCCAGTTCACAATCCAGAGACTCATGGAAGCACAGGTGGGCTTTGGTGGCACCATCTTGAGTGGAGTGGGCTTTCCTGGCCTGGTGTGGTATGGATGACTTCTGAATCATACCAAGCTGAAAACTTTGGTTTGGGCTGGGAAGGTTTTGCATCCCCCACGCTTTACTGAACTGAAAGCCACTGGTCCTGGCCAACCTCCCCACACCTTATTGTTGCCCTGCCTCAACATGGGTTTGTCCTGGGAGACCCCATTCCTTCCCCATCCCTGACACTACATACCTGGCTGCTGAATAACCTGAAGCACTATCCCGAACCTCCACTCGTTGTCCTCAGACCCAATCTCAGCAAATTTGCTGGGTTTCTGGTGGGGCCGTAGGAGCTGACAGTGCCTTCATAATAGGAGTTCAATTAAAAGTGGATGGGTAGGTGGGTGGGTGAACTCTGTGCTGCCTCTGGGTTTGGACTACAGAATGCTGTCAGTTTTTCTGTGGTCAGTTCCCCCACCGAATATGGTCATATCCTGTATAAAACCTGATCTGACTGGGGAAACCTGAACCAAGAGCCACTTTCTATTTTTCTGAGTAAATTTTATGAATGGCTTGAATTGAATGGAAAGGCACTAATTGGTCCACAGACATATCTACACTTCATGTTTTGTAAGCGGACTCCAGGACCAGATAAACAAAAAAGGCACGGGAAGCACCATAAGCTGAGACTTGTCTTTGGAGCTAACATCCTGCCTAGGTGACTGGAACGTTAGGGCAGATGTCTTTTCATAACTCACCTATGAGTTGAAAGCAAAATAAGGCAGGAAGTTAGAGAGAGACCAATTCATACCCCCTTGATTATTTACTCAACATGATGCTGAAAGACATTTGTGTTTTTTGGAAGTTCTATTCCCTGGCAGTGAAACAAAACCTCCTTTCTAAGCGGGAAAGATTGATGTCCAACTGCATTAAAGGAGTGTGTGAGTAAAAGGAAACTCTGTATTCTACAAGTGAACACAAGAACGTCCACTGTGCTTATGTAACTGTAGTGCAAAGCGCATTATCAGACTGAAATTTCCAGTGCTAAAGGAAAATTGTGCTAAGGCTGAAGCATAAAAATATTCTCATTTGCCATCATTTGAAAATTACTATATGAGGAGGTTTTGTTTTAATTAGTCACAAGGTGGAAAGAAGATGGGGGAGAGAGTATGTTATCTTTTACCTTCTCTGAATAGTGCAATTCATTGTTTTTCTCAAGTACATCATTTATTGACACTATATGGTAAAGACATCAGATTGGTGGTTATATGTTCAATTTATTTTCAATAAATTTTGCTATAGTTGTTTATAAACTTTCTATGATTCTATTTATAGTCTGGGAAGGGATTTCTCATTCTTTCTTTTAATCTATTTATATGTATATGTATCTATTTATATGTATACTAGACCAGTGGTTCTCAAACTTTGCTATATATTAGAATCACCTGAAGAGTTTTTAAAAATCCCATTGTCCTGGCTGCACCCCATAACAATTAAATCATTATCTCTGGGTGTGGGGGTGGGCCCTGGCATCGGTACTTTTCCAAGGTGATTGCAATGCACGTGGAAGATTGAGAGGCAGTAAACCAGAGCCACATATCTCAGCCTACAATGTGTGGAGGACTCTCCCAGGGGCCTGGTTAAAATGCAAATTCAGATTCAGTGGCTCAGGGGTGACACCTACACTCTGCATTTCTAACAAATTCCCGGGTAGCACCAGTGCCACTCGTCTGTGGACCACACTTTGAGCAGCAAGATCCTAGACTATAAAAGAGAACATATAGCTAGACCCTAGATTGTAGACACAGTGAATATAAAATGCCACACAGGTTCTCACTTGTCCCTTGACTGCTTTGTAAACAAACAGCAAAGCCACCACAGCCTTTATCCTCCTTTTCCTGTGAGGATTTTTGTTTATTTGTAAGCACCGAAGGAAAAAGCCCCTCTCTCAGACTTTGTCTGATGGTTTTCTTGTCCCTGAGCACATCGGTGACCCCTGAGTTGGACACTGGGGTGCCCCCGCCTTGAATGGGTGACAACCATGTGATTCTCTGCCCAGCGGCTCACCATTGTGGGAACATTCCTCAAGCAGCCCAGAACATCCTGGTCTCGTGCTTCGTCTGGTGTTGAGGAGAGATTTCAGTAAACACTGCGTGGGAAGAGGAATGAAATAGGGAGAGAATGAGGTTAAGGAATGGGTGTGTGAAACGCCAGGTTGAGCGAAGCCAGGGTGCCTCTGAGCAGCATTCCAACGCCCACCTTTCTCTAACAGCTGGTGGGAGAAGGCGCTCACCTGCCCAGGGAGCCTCTGCCTGTGACACAGAGCCAGGCACCCTCTCCCCAGGAGCAGACAGGCAGCACAGGGCACCAGGATGCATGTGCCCACAAGTGCCTACAGAGGCCCTGCCTCCCTGGTGTGGCTGTGGGTACATGGTCTGTCTGAGCCTCACTCTGGGGCCTAGAACAAGGGAGCAGCTCCTGCCTATGCCTCTCACACCCAGCCCTTCACAAAAAGTCTCCTTCTATGTACCAGGAAAGATCATCTTACTCTGTACCTCCCATGACTTCTCAGCTCCTGGGAGGGTCTAAGTCAAGGCCAAGATCCCTGAGTCAATTTAACTGGAAACTTTGATCATCCTTTGAACCAAGAAAATCTTAGGACTAGGCCCTCTGTGTTTCGAGTGGATGGACTCTGTAGAACTGCCACCCCAGACAGAGCTCAAAGAAGCATAAAAACTTACTCAAGCTCCATTTTCCTGCATTGCTACTCTGTAGTCAAGAGTCTACCTTGGCTGCGTGCGGTGGCTCATGCCTGTAATCCCAGCACTTTGGGAGGCCGGGGCAGGCGGATCACTAGGTCAGGAGTTCTAGACCAGCCTGACCAACATGGTGACACCCCATCTCCAAGAAAAGTACAAAAAACATCCCAGCTACTCAGGAGGCTGAGGCAGGAGAATGGCATGAACCCAGGAGGCAGAGCTTGCAGTGAGCCGAGATCGCACCACTGCACTCTAGCCTGGATCACAGAGCGAGACTCCATCTAAAAAAAAAAAAAAAAAAAAAAACTACTTTGATTCCTACTTTCCAGTCACATTGGATCTTATCTACCACCCCAATGCCCCCACCACCCTGCCTCTGCATCTCTGCGCACACGTTCTACGCTGGGAAACTGACTCCACATCCTTGCTGTGCCTTTCCAGATCCCACATTCAAACTCACTGTCTCCAAGTTTTCTCACATTAAACTGGCTGCATTTCAACAATCAACCTTTATTCCTTTAGCACCTAATCATTCCATTAACAATGGATGTAACATTTAATTCCCATAGGGCTCCTCAAGGACTCTCCCATCCTCTGTCTCTTTTTTGATAGAATCAGAATTTTAATCTAAAAGGAATCTTGGCGGTGTAAACCAAATCCTTTGTTTTACAGAGGAGGAAACTGAGACCCAGGGATGAGAAGGACTTGGCCAAAGTCATCTAGAGTGAGTGTGACAGAGCTACGACTGGGGCCCATGCTGTTGACTCGGAATCTTTTGTGCCATCTTTCCAGCCCTGGCACACCCTTCCAGTCTCCAATGTATGGTATTATAGCAGGACTTGGTGGCTGGAGGCCTTTTCTTTTTCTGTCAGGGATGGTTAAAAGTAAGCTGAGGGTGTTACAGAGAAATAATAAATCCAGCAGTGGTGGTTGTATGCAGGACTTCCATGGAACTTTACTGCAGGGTGCACCACAGAAATGTGAATAAACGGAGAAGCATAGCACATTGGTGACTAGGAAAACTCCTTGTTGTAAATGGGCCAGTTATCTCTAACTTAATGTATAATTATAATGTCAGTCCCCTAAAAGTTTGGATATGGGGAAGAGAACTTACAAATGATTCTAACGGTCATCTGGAAAAACAAATGGGGGAGAATATCCAAAGTGTTTTCAAAAAAATGAGGGGTAGGGACAAGGAAGATGACAAATTCTTACTGCCAGATATTAAACGTATTACAAGTTTACAGTAAATGCTTTGGTGCTGGTACAGAAATAGAATCTCAGTGGAACTAAGTAGAAAGACTGAAAGAGAGTTCTTAGCCTATGATAAAGGTAACATTTCAAATCAATAAGGAGATGACAAACTGTTCAACAAATGGAGTTAGGATAATTAGTTGGCTGTTTAGAAAATAATGAAATACATCTTATGCACTAAAATATAGATAGTTTAGAATTAAATATAAACAATAAAATAATGGAAGGAAGCGTAGGTAAATATTTATATAATCTTAAGGAAGGGAAGGCCTCTAATAATGTCAGGGTGACTTCTGCATAAAGAAAAGGAAGACACAAACCACAAGTTATTTTAACATATATAACAGGATACAGAGTTATTAATATTTTAAAGAGCACTTTCAAATAGATAAGAAAGAATGTATCCCTAAAAAAGTAGGCAAAAGATATAAACAGCTAATTAACCAAAGTTGAAATACAAATGTTAATAATCATATGAAAAAAATCTACATCAAGAAATTAAGAAAATGCAATGAACATGAGATTCTTATACATCTCCATGAAATTGACACAAAGGGAAACGAAAAATATCTAGTGTTGGAATGGTTATGAAGAAACACTCATCTCCTCCTCAGGGGAGTGTAAACTGTTACAAATTTCCTGGAATGCAGCTTGACAATGTGTCTCTTTGCCACACTAATTCTACTCTCAGAAAAATAATCATAAATGTGCATGAACAAAGATCTATGTAGAAGGATATTTGGTTTCATATAATACTTCATAATGTTATATGAGATATTGGGAAGCTATCACAATGCCCAATAAGAAGAGATTGGTTAAATAGTATATATTAGATGAAAACTTCAGCCATCAAAGATTACCAGGTCCAGACTGAGCATCCCTAATCCCAAAAGCTGAAATCTAAAATGCTCCAAAATCTGAACCTCTTTGAGTACCAACATGACACCACAAATGAAAAATTCTACACCTGACTTCATATGGTCACAGTCAGAATGCAGTCAAAACTTTGTTTCATGCACAAAATTATCTACAATGTTGTATAAAATTACCTTCAAGATATGTGTATAAGGTATATATGAAACAAATGAATTTTATGTTTAGAGTTGGGTCCAATCCCCAAGATATCTCATATCTCATATATGTACATGCAAATATTCAAAATTTGAAAAAATCAAAAATCCAAAACACTTCCAATCCCAGGCACTTTGAATCAAGAATACTCAACCTGGGCTGGGTGTGGTGGCTCACGCCTGTAATCCCAGCACTTTGGGAGGCCGAGGCGGGCGAATCACGAGGTCAGGAGATCAAGACCATCCTGGCTAACACAGTGAAACCCTGTCTCTACTAAAAATACAAAAAAAAAAAAAAAAAGCCAGGCGTGGTAGTAGGTGCCTGTAGTCCCAGTTACTCAGGAGGCTGAGGAAGGAGAATAGCGGGAACCCAGGAGGCGGAGCTTGTAGCAAAACGAGATTGTGCCACTGCACTCCAGCCTGGGCAACAAAGCGAGACTCCATCTCAAAAAGAAAAGAAAAGAAAAGAAAAATACTCAACCTGTAGCATAATACTTAATTGAGTTGGGGAAATGTTCATGAGTAGTATCATTTTATTCCCTGTTGGGCACACAGGAGAACACAAAATAAAGACAATGTTTATATTCCAAAGTGTTAATAGTGGTTATCTGTGAATGACTTTTGCATGCTTTGAGTTTATTCTTTTTTGTACTTTTCTGTTATCTCAAGTTTTCTCTCTTAAATGTGTATTGCTTTTGCAATTTCAAAAATGATTAAAAACAAGAAATAGGCAGGCATGGTGGCTTATGCCTGTAATTCCAGTACTTCAGGGGGCCATGGCAGGCAGATATCTTGAGTTCAAGAGTTTGATACCAGTCTCGGCAACATGCAAGACCTCGTCTCTAAAAAAACCACAAAAATTAGCCTGATGTGGTAGCGTGCACCTGTAGCCCCAGCTACTTGGGAGGCAGAGGCGGGAGGCCGTGTTTGCCTCACTGCACTCCAGCCTGGGCAACAAAGTGAGACCCTGTCTCAAAAAAAAAAAGACAAACAACAACAACAAACAAAAAACACAAGAAATGAATAAAGGCAGGGGGTGCAATTGTAAGGATCTTGTTGGAATTTGTTTAGATGTTTTTGAGAGACAGCTTAGGTGTTTGTGGTTGGGGTCTTGTACAACCAAGAGTATACCTTAGAGGTATTCAGACATGGATGGAAGGAGGCAAAATACCCTGCCTTTGTTCCCTGTACCCTTCATCCCTTAAGGGCCACTGTGGAATAGGTCAGAATATTCATTGTTTCACCATCTAAGTCTACAGAGGTCATTTTTGCCACATTGGCTGGAGGCAAAATATAGACCTCCATCTGCAAGAAGAGTGTCACAAGTGGGTAGGTGAGGGAAAAGTCCACTCCAGTGAGCAGTAGAAAGCAATGACTTCCTGATGTAGCAGGCTAGGAAAAATATGTTCAGAGCACTGTAATTAAGATATATACTTCGTGAGCTTTTGCCTTTCAAATACCATCAGCTTGGCACTTGGGAGTGTAGAAGAGTCCTCAGTTCCAGGAGGAGGCAATATGATTTTGTGACTTCCTGCTGAACGATACAGTGTTGCCCCTGATGTAGCCAATTAGTAAGTATCTGGTTTCTCTTGACTGTTCATCTGAGACTTGATGGAGAAGGGCCAATACAGCCAGCCACCAGAGTGGAGTGTTTGCCTGCATAAATGCAATATATGAATATAATTTCAGCTATAATGTCTTTGTAGCACACAAAGACATGGAAGTAAGTAAGCACATGTTTGGCAAAAGAGCCACTGAGCTGATCAGTGTGTCCCTAAGCTGAAATTGTGGGGAGAGAAAAAAGACTCAAAATGATCAAGCCAGATGCTATGGGAAGGGTAGCAGGGGTGGTTTGAAAACTAAGCAGTGCTCGGTTCCTTTGGATTGATTCTCAGTCCTCAGAGGTGATACTGGATTTATTTTTTAATTTCATAAAACATTAAAAGGGACTGTGCCAGCACTTTGGGAGGCTGAGGCAGGTGGATCATGAGGTCAGGATTTCAAGACCAACCTGGCCAAGACGGTGAAACCCCATCTCTATTAAAAATACAAAAATGTGGTGGGCATCTGTAATCCCAGCTGCTCAGGAGGCTAAGGCAGAAGAATCACTTGAACCCAGGAGGTGGAGGTTGCAGTGAGCCAAGATCGCACCACTGCACTCTAGCCTGAGTGACAGAGCAAGACTCTGTCTCAGAAAAAAATGTGGTGGGGGGGAACTGTGAAGGTAGGTGTATCAATTTAGGATGGGTGAGCTTGAGTGAAGAAGGAAGAGCGGTAAGGCTACAGAACACGGTATTGCTATAAACAAGACTTACTACCTTGGGTAACTACAGACTTACAGCTCACTTTGGGGGCAGTGAGTGGATGAAACTTGACATTTTAATTCAGTTTCTGCCTGTGGGCTTGTTGAGGAAATGTTTTTGGAAAACTGAAGTAAATCAATGATTGCAATGAGTTGAATGGGTGATTCCATGATCCCGTGGGCACTGGAGAGTTGGTGACAAGGAATAGCATTATAAAAAGTCAGTGGAAGAACAGACCTTGTTCCGAATACATCAACTAGGGTTCTTTGGTTGCAACAATCAATTCCAACTAACTTGAACAAAAGCAACCTTGTTGGAAGGCTGTTGGGAGCACACAGAATCTGTGGGAAAGCTGGAGAACCACCCTTAACAGAACAGAAGAGTAACCCAGATGACTCCAGGAAGCCAGGAATCGGGAATGGCAGGTTCTATCTCAGAAGAGAAACTGTGCTCAAAGTCCCGCAGTTATAATGTATGAATTCCACAGCATTATCTTTTTGTCTTTCTTGTCAAGATTCATATTTTAGGTAGAGAGGATAGAAGGGTGGGTAGCACATCTGATCATGTTGATAAGCCAGTGTAAACCTGTAGGGGAAGAGGTAATTCCCTAAAAGAAAACCTGAGTACTGTTAGGAAGTAAAGAAATGTTTGCCAGGCAGTCCCAAATAAATGAATGGGCTCAATAATGACATGGACAGTTGCTTCAAGAAGAAAAAAAAGAGGATATCAAAAGTTATATCATCATAGATCAACTCTGTGGATAGATGATCTAAGAAATTAATATTGTCTGGATCTTGATAACAAAGTAGTCATAAGGATAGAATGCGGTTCGACAGCAAACTTCAGATGGGTACATTTTCTGGAAATCTCAGCATGCCACAAATTGAACACCTGAAGAATTCTTTACATACCTGTTGGTTATGTATTACTCAGAAGATAAAGAAGACAACAGGGACACCTGCTTCTGTGAATGCAGTCTTGATCAGAAAGCATGATTCTAAAAGTGAATATGGCTGGGCCAGTTGAGAGGCTTATAGAGTTCTGAGTTCGTAGTCAGAGGGTGTATGAGAAAGTGAAGGGGAGAGAGACCGTAAGGAACCCAAATGTGACTGCAGAAGGAATTCTCTGATACATCATCTACTAAGTTATGCAAAAACATCAAAAGAAGGATGTGTCCCAAGAGGTGACAAAGAATAGAATGGAAGGGCACTTTGTTGAGTGAGCAAGCATGTTGGTGCCTCCTAGGTGGCAGGTGTTTATGAGAATGTCAGGAAAACTGAAGGACAGAAAGAACTAGAGTTGTCCACATGGCTATTGGCCACAAACAAAACCAATGGTTTTCTTTTTTTTTTTTTTTTTTTTTT